>NW_022631003.1:14456733-14761682 GCF_010015895.1 Lontra canadensis
CCAACCATCCATCCAACCATCCAACCATCCATCCAACCATCCATCCATCCATCCACAGTAGGTGCTGTTGAAAACCTTTTATTGAGAAACCTAGTGCTTTCAGGCAGTGCCGAGTGATAAAGAGGGCATAAGGACACACAAGACATTATCCCAACTAATGTGAAGCTTGAACTTTAATTGAAGAGGTAAACCCGTGTACGTATTCCTGGATATGCAAGCTGGGCAGAACAGGTGTCCTAAAAGATGCTCTAAGGAGTTAGCACTGGCCGGGAGGATGGTACCTGGAGGGAAATGTACGTTTCAGCGATAACGTTAACAGACCAACATCAGACTGAACATTGTCCACATTTTTTGTGTGTCTGTTTGCTTACTGGTTTTGTTTTGTTTTGTTTTCTGAAATTTGTTCTTCCATAGATACTGTGGCAACGGCATCCGGGCCACTGCTAGTCGAAGTTGCCAAAACTCCTGGTGCCAGCCTTGGGGTTGCCCTCACTACCTCGATGTGCTGTAACAAACAGGTCATTGTCATAGACAAAATCAAATCTGCAAGTATTGCAGACAGGTGGGTGTTGTACAAAGTGCCTACTTTTCAAAACTGCGTGTGCTAAAATATATATATATGTATTTCTCTGTATATACACACATGTAATACTTACATATGTACACATGCATCACACACATACATATATGATTAAAGAAAACAATTCACCTGCCCATTTATACGAGTTTCATCGAGAAAGCAAGTTACGGTTCTAAGGGCTTAAAAATTCACCTACCTTATAGCCACCCCACCATGTTCTGTTGTCTCATCCGATGTTTGGTGTGGTTGTTAGAGATAGGAAAAAAGAAAGTCAAGCAACTGAACTAGTTTTCCTACTGTGTTCTAGGGCGATAGATTGCTTTTGGTGTAGGGTAGCAGAGCATGTCTTCAGTCTGCTCCCTTTAGAGAAGTCATACGTTTTCCTGAACTGTTAACAAATAAATCTTGCCAAAATCTGATAAAAATCTCATTCCTTTTTTCTTAAACGAGTAAAACAGTATTTTTGAAACAATGCAGTCTTTAAAGAGACGTCTCACGCTGTCACAGAATATTCATCTTAGGGTTTCACAGTTTTCAAGGGCCCCTGAAACAGCACTCGTTCCTATGACACCATGAAAACAAAAGCCCTTCTTCCTGAGTTTTTCTTCCTAATTACTGTTTTAGACTTATAAGGTAAGAAGGGTTGGAGGCAAAAAGACTACCTGCCCACCTAATGAATTATTTCCCAGCTCCCGGTAAGAGAACCCCTACTTCCATCGCTGAAGCTCTCCAAGGGCATCGGCACGGAATTTGATTTTTAGATGAAAGGGATGACTTGAAATGCTTTTTTTTTTTTTTTTTTTTTGTCTTGAGAAGGAGACTGTTCTCACCGTGGAAATTGCTTGATACACTCCGAGAGGCCCCACCTCCCCTGCATGTTTCCAGCCTCTTTTCCATATGCCCTCACCCTCCCTTGGAAGCCTCGCACTCCGATGCAGTAACCTGCAGCAAACCCTGTAGTGGTCGGTCTGCAGCTGCTCTGTGGTCAGTCTTCAGCTCCTGCAGTGATCAGTCTACAGCTCCACTGTGGTCTTACCCTACATTCGGTCCTTTTCCAGTGACGGCCATTGATCCAGGGGTGTTCTCCAGTTCAATGGTGCAGGATGCTTTAATTTTCTCCCTGTTTTTTTCCCATTCCGCAGGGGGTAACCAGTTTAAGGAGCTGTCCACTTGACTGGTACGTCGGGATGCTGACTGCTGTGTTTGCTTTTCTCAACTCATCCAGTAGCCAGTCTCTTTGAGTTCAGCAAGATGTAGCAGCTAGCTCCTCCCCCGCCCCCCAGCTTTCCCCTTCACTCACCATGCAGGCCTCCTTTTTGACTCTTTTGACTCCTGCATAATTTCCATCACCATCGAGAGCTTTTGTACTAATCATTGTTTAACTCCAGAATAACAAAATAAAGTAGAATAATTAAAGCAGTGGTGATTTGGCAGCTCCTGTGAGAGGTTCTGAGAAAGCATTAGCTGACACTCTCCCCACCCCCCAGTTATTCCCATTCACACATAAAATAGTTGTAAATGAGCCCCTTCCAATTATGAGTCACATCTTGACATTCTGAATATTTACCAGCTCGTATTTACAGATATAAAAACTAACAAGGGGGAAAAAAAATCACAGGAAAAAAAAAATAAAGCCAAGGGGAAAAATTGTCCTGTTCTTCTCTTCCCTCCCACTCACTTCCCTTCAACTTTTGGCACCGCCACCCCGAAATAATCTCTTCTTTTTTAAGAAGCACGAGAGAAAAACGTTTCCTTGAGTTTTTCTGTTCTTTTCTACATTCCTATTCACACGCAAGGTACTTAACATTTGACAGATGGTGTTTCCTATAACATTCAAACTTTTCCTTTCTTAAGTCAATTGAAACTGTGTGAAACATTAACTGTGAAGGACGTGAAAGTCATATTCCAAAGCGGAAGGCGCTTCTACTGAGTACGTGTCCTTTCCCTTTCGGTAGATGTGGTGCCCTGCACGTGGGAGACCACATCCTGTCTATCGACGGGACGAGCATGGAGTACTGTACGTTAGCGGAAGCCACTCAGTTCCTGGCAAACACCACGGACCAAGTCAAGCTTGAGATTCTTCCCCATCATCAGACCCGCCTGGCCCTGAAGGGACCCGACCACGGTGAGAGGACCCATCTAGATAATTCTCTTTATCTTCCCCTTGTAGTTACTGCCACTCCAGCAGAGTTCGAGGGGAGAGACAGGGAGTCTACTCCTGGCTTTATTTCTTTCAAAGCTGCAGATTATCTTTGTTGGCTTTTCTTCATCTTCCAGATCCTTCCCCCCACCCCAATCCCTGAGCCAAACGTAATTTATTTGAAACCTCGGAACTGAGGAAAGAAACAGGGTTTGAAACAGAATTTTCAGGCTTGTACTATTTTTTTTTTTTTTTAAGCCTTTGTTGCGAATTCAGTGTGGAGAGAAAGGAAATAATTGGACTTCCTGTTAGGCATATTGAATTTCCATTCTACTTGAAGGACAACAAAGGCAAATTGTAAAACTCTCACTTTTTAAAAAATAATTATGAAGTGGGTATTAATGGCACATCCTTCAAATATTTGGAGAGGAAAAAAAACAAAAAACAGTCATGAGAAAGGTTGACTTTCTCTATATATTGTCTCTTTGCCAGAGTAGCTTTTTGGGATGGAGAACTACCTCTGTGACCAAGGACCATTCCTGGGAGTATCAGAATGTTTGACTCCATTTATCCAGTAACAGCTGCCAGCTGAGGGGACCCACACCTGTACTGTACGGACACTCACAGAAATGTGTGCTAAGTGTTTATGTACCCACCTCTTAGGCATCTTTAAACAAAACCTGGTACAAGGTAAAGGACTTAGAACCCCAAATCACATGAAGAAAGTCTCTCTAGTGGAGTCCTTGTTCCAACTCCTTCTCCTTTTCCTCACACCAAGCGGCCTCCTTTTTTATTCCTTGAAATCGATTCTTTGAAGGTTCAGGAGTGCTGTCAGGGGGCCCGACTGGAGAAGAGCTTTCTTTCTTTTTTTTTTTTTTTTTTTTTTTTGAGAAAGAGAAGAACTTTCCCCGGAACTGAAATTTTGCTTGTGAGGATATCGTTTGTTATCCTGTGTCTCCCACCTTCTGAAACCCACTGCACTTTGGGGGATTAAAAAAAAAAAAGACAGACCAGATCATTTTCATACTGAATGAGTCAGCTGGATGCAACCTTTTTTAATTAAATGGAGCTTAGACAGCCCTGGAGCTAATGAAAATCTCTAGAAAAGCATTACCTTTATCAGATTTTAATTTGACACAATGGAGCAGAGAAGTGATGTGGTAGACGCAGGTTAGGGAAGGAAACTCTGCCTCCTTTGACTAGAAACTATAAGGGGTTCATGGGAATGTGCCCCATTTCCGCTCAGGAGACCCCACAGGGCATACTGGCAGAGGGGAGAGATTTCTAAAACTAAGTTTCTTCTAAATTAGCCCAAAGTCGTCACCGGATCTGGACCACAGCGGGTCTATGAACGCACACAGTGTCGTGCTTTCTCTGTGTGAGATTCATTTTGGTAAATTCCACTGTCAAGAGAATCAGACTAGGGAGCAGACCCTTGCAAAATGTCATTATCTTTAGCAGCCCCGTTTCCCCCTTTTTATTGGCCCTGTGTACAAATCATAAGTAGTCCAACTAGTTTGCAGCGCATGAAATATTAAAAATTTTTACCTGTCAAGACAGTTTGAGAGGGTGCGTTTATATACTAAGAGACATGGAGACCAAGAACAAAAAAAAATTTTTTTTCACTGTGGAAAACCTGATGTCATTGTGATTTTTTTTGGAGAGGTGGAGGATGAGGACTGGTAGTTGAAGTAATTCTAGCTTCCGCTTCCGACCTTATCATCTACTTTGGCTGACAGTACCATCCTTCTTATCTAGCCTACAGGCATCTCCCTGCATTTTACATTAAAATCAGACTTGCATTTCCAAGAGGACAAAAGTATTGGCTCCATAACATAATTTAATCACAGTTAAGAAGGGAGGGAAAATACCTAAAGAATTTTATGTATTTTTATATATTCTCAAACTTCTGAGGGTCTTTAATGTGGGAGAGTGGTTTTACATAGTTTTCCCTTTGTCCACAAGAAAGTTCTGGTTATTCTTTTCAGGAATTCTGATGCCTGAACAGCATGTCTCTCATTCCAAGGTGGATGGAGATAGAGTTCCCAAATTTTGCTTCCCAACAAAGCATTCACTGCCACAGCGTTTTCAGAGAAATAAAGAAATGGACACATCAGCTAAGAATGAGATTAACTGTGCCTCTTGCTGATAAATAGCACTAAAAATGCCGACATGGAGTTATTGTTGAGTTTCCAGTAAGGTTAGAAATTGGTCCCACTGAGGGTCTTTGGGAGACATAATCGTGATTGAAGTTCACGAGACTTTGGAGGAGAACACGGGAGCAGAGTGACACGGTTCAGTACACTCAGTACCTGGAGAACCTTCCGTCTGTGAGCTCCAGCAGCAACCACGAAAGCCGCTGTTGCCTGTTAGATATTCTGGACAGGGCAGGAGGGTACAGCGAGAGAGGGGAGCAGACAAAAGTCCCCTCCATGTCAGATACCTCATAAGACTCCAAGAGTGATGCCATCATGGGATATGTAAAGAGCATTTTATTTTTAACTTGCTACGCATGGGTCTCTATCAAATCCAGGAACACCCACAGGAAGAGGCCGTGTGTGGTGGTTCCAGGCAGGGACTCTTGAATCAGATTTGTAGACATTATTCTGCCTCCACCCCTTGGGACAATAAGCAAGCTCTCCCACTCTTCTGTTCCTCAGTTTCTTTATCTGTAAGATGGGTGTAATAATAACAGCAGTGCCTGCCTCCTAAGTGTATTGTGAGAATTATCTGAGACAATCCATGAAAAAGCGTTTAGCACAATGCCTGGTATTTAACAAGTGCTCAGGGAGAGTTGGCTGTTATTATGGGGACCATTAAACGGGAGAAGGTATAGAAATGGTTTTTGCAAAATGTAACATTTTATCTTTAAACTCCTGAAATGGTTGTACAACAAGCAAGTGAGTATCAAGTACACCACCATAAAACAGAATAGATTTGGAGAGTATGTTCAAAAGAGGCAATAGCTGGTGTCCCTGGCCCACATTTTTGCTGAACACCTTTTGGATTCATTATGCATGGCATACAATCTCATGCCTTCTCTTACATCATTTTTGCCCCTTAGTATTTCATATATGTGAAGCTATAGTCATCAGGAAAAGCTCAAAGTCAAGGTACAGGTTACTAACCTACACTTAATCTGTTTGTAACAGTTGGCACAGGGCTGGGCACCTAAGAGTGGTCAATAATATCTTTCTTACGGATTTGTTAATTGGGTGCTACAGTCACAAAAAAATGCCCAGTGATTTTCAAAGTCCTCCTTAAAGAACTGGATCAGAAAGAGAGTGTAGGATTCTAAAGTCCATTCTCTATGCTCTGCCTTCATTTGAAACACAGACAGTACTGGGTAAGAAGTTCATTAGAGTGGCTGTTGCGGTGAATTAGCCAGACACAGCCATGACTGCATCTTTCTAAGAGGTCTTCTTGCACTCCCCAAAATAGAATGAGGATGGGCAAAGAGAATCCATTATGAACTTCCCCTGCAACAGTCTTTATCACAAGGAAAATGCTGCTGCAGTGTGGACAGATACACTCTGGCTCGTTCTTATTCACTTACGCATTCATTCATTCATCCGTCATTATAGACCGGCTACTGTTCTAGCTGCTACAATACATCTAGTGAGCCAGACAAGCCAAGTAAATTCTCATGGAATTTTAGTATAGAGAGACAAACATTTAAAACATGTTAAATAAATAAAGCCATTTCAGACTGTGTTAAGTGCTGTGAAGACTAGAGAGTAGTAATGGGACAGCGTGGGATAGGGCAGTGAGGTAGCCCCTTAGCTGAGACCTGCATGAGAAGAGGGAACCAACTCTGCAGGCAACTGGGAGATGAAAAAAGAGCACAGGCAAATGCCTTGTGGCAGGAAGCACCCTGGCTTGTTCTAAGAATAGCTGTAAGACCAACACAATGGGGAGAGTGATAGAAAGCTGGAGAGATAAGTAGGGGTCACATTCAATTCTCCTTGTAATTGTAACCCACTGAAGCAGCTTAAATGGGAGGGACTTGTTTAAAAGATTACCCTGTGTTGGGGTGCCTGGGTGGCTCAGTTGGTTAAGCGCCTGCCTTCGGCTTAGATCATGATCCCGGAGTCCTGGGATCGAGTCCCACATCAGGCTCCCAGCTCCATGGGGAGTCTGCCTCTCCCTCTGTCCTCCCCTCTCATGCTCTCTCACTGTCTCTCTCTCTCAAATTAAAAAAAAAAAAAAAAAGATTACCCTGTCTTACAGATACTGGGAGAGACATACGTAGTAGATGCATCGGGGAAGCGAGTTTGCCGGTGTTGCAAGGGTCAGGGAGATAATGGCTTGAAGCTAGGATATGGACAGGGAGCTGGAGCCCAGACTAGAAACAGGAGTGGGACAGAAGGAAAGGGCCCGGGGGGCACAGAGCTATAAAATTACGGTGCCTGTGCAAGTGCTCTGCAGATTCCTGAGATAGTCTCTAAACCTGAGTGTCCAGTGAGTGAAATTTGTTAAGTGAGAGATAACATCTTTTTCCTTTAAGACTTTATGTGTAGCCAAGTGGATGGAAAAGAGGCAGACTCAGCCTATGTAGCAAGAGCTCGTTTGTTTTCCTTGTGTGTACCAGCACCTTGTGAAGCACTGTGTGCATAATGCTCATAATCGTCCTGCAGGGGAGATGCCTTCTCGATCTCCCCCTGACACGTGAGGAAACTGAGGCTTAGGGAGACTGAGTAACGGGCTAGGGTCCTACAGAGAGGCTAGGCTGCAGCCAGGACTGAAAGCCGGGTGGGTTGCAGCCCGCAGTGCCCTTCCCTGCTGGTCCTTTGGTTCCACGAGCGGTCTCTTCCAGAAAGGCTGCCAGGTGGCCAGTGACGCTGATTATCACAGGTGGTACAACTTCAGCCATTATCTGAATGAGCCTCGTTCAAATACCTGTATTTGACCCTCTACATGAATAAATGTTGTTAAATAATTCACACGTTAGGCATCTTTTACTTTACTTTAGAATCATGACACTGAAAGGAGATATGAGTTCATGTGTTATTTTTAACTCTTTAAGATTGTTCAATGAAAAAAAATCTCATATCGGACGTAGTAACAAACATAACCTTGCCCCTCCTTCAGAATGCTGGGTAGAAAATAAAATCTAAATAATGTCAAAATTAGAATAGAAACACAAATACATTTTCTTTTTCAATAAAGGAGAAAGGAAAGTTTTGAAATAAGCTTTATTAAAACACTATGGCATCGATCACAGACCCATACCCTGAAACAAATGATACATTATATGTTAATTTTTAAAAAGTTATGGCATCTTAAAATAGAACAACATATGAGCTCTTTTGAGAATTATTTCTTTCAAATGTAAACAAATTTTTTTTGAAAATACAAAGAAGTTTAAAGTATAATGAGACTTTTATTTTCTCCGTATAAGGATACAAATAAGATTTTGATATTGATGATTGATAATGGGGTTTGGGGGGGATTGTTTGTTGTTGTTGTTGTTGTTTTAAGAAAAATCAAGTCCAAGTGATGGATTGGAGTGTAATTACAATGTTGGAACAGGAGATTGTGATGTGTGGCTGGTAAACCACTCAAATCATGAGCCGATGTGATTTATTGTTCCTTCTTTTCTTTTTCTCAAAAAAAGCACTACTAACTGTCCAAGATGTGCAAATCTTTAATTACTAGTCATGTGCCATAGATCTTTATGGGGTGGACTTTTAAGTGTTAAAAAAAATGTTTTTAATCTCTGCTGCAAACCACAGGGGGAGATTAGAAATTGATTCAATAGTCATTTTAAAGGGAGAAAAAAATGGGCTGGGGAAAGACATGCATTATTCTTGGGAAGATGAAAGGCTTCCATCCCTGATGTTAATCATCTGTTTTGCTGACCGCTGAGAAAGGGCAAAGGCAGTACATTTTGTTTTTCTTTTTTTGTAAGCGGCTTTCATTTTTTTGGTTACACTTTTTATTTGTACAATTCAGTTACTTTTTCCTTTTTTTTTTTTTTTTTGGTTCTTTGTTTGTTTTTCTTATTTCTCATCATCACCTCATGTGGGCAGTGAAAATTCAGAGGAGCGACAGGCAACTTGCGTGGGATTCCTGGGCCGGCAACCACTGCAGCCTTCACACCTACCATCACCCTCATACGACCCACCCTGACCATTGCAGAGTGCCAGCCCTGACGGGCCCGAAAGCGCCTCCTTCAAACAGCCCTCGTAATGTTCCAGACTTTCTCCTCCTGCTCTTTTATTGAAATGATAGTCTTCCTCTTCCTCATCTAATTCATACCATATTCGGCTTCATGAGTGTTATGTGCTTTTCTTTTTTTGTAGTAGCAAGTTTTTGTAGTAGCTTTTTTTTTTTTTTTGTAGTAGCAACTTACTATTTCTGACATTTGAGTCTTTTTTTTTTCTTCAGAAAGCATTTGTCATTAGGGAAGGATGTCACTGTTCAGAAGGCTTTATATGTGGTCAGGAGATAACAGTTCCAAAGATTATGGAGACTACAAGGTTCCCAGCGTTTCCTTGTGTATTT
The DNA here is from genome assembly GCF_010015895.1 of Lontra canadensis. Classification (NCBI taxonomy): domain Eukaryota; kingdom Metazoa; phylum Chordata; class Mammalia; order Carnivora; family Mustelidae; genus Lontra; species Lontra canadensis. Next base: position 14,465,961 of record NW_022631003.1, read on the forward strand.
GGCACCACTTGGGAAATTCATGTCAGAATGTATCTATGAAAATGAGACGATGTACCTGATACATGGAGTTGTCGTTTATGGGGAAACTTGTTTTAATGCTTATTTGTGTGTGTCTAAAGCAGCGTTGATAGCGCGTCTCTGTGTTTCATTGTGTTCCTGAGGGTCGTGGTGCTCCTCAAGTGGTTGTAGGCTCTGGGAACTCAGAGATTCTGAAGGGCTGTTTCCATGGCCTCTGAGACCTGCTCTCTGTCTGGTTGGGGTCCTTCCTAGCCATTGCTGGGCATCCTCTGTCTTTGTGGATCGTTGCTGGTTGGCAAGGGTAGCAGGCGCCCAATCCCCTGAGAACGCTCTGTGCCAAGTGTCTACTCTCTTACAGCAGCTTTGGTGTCCTCCTTCTCTCCTACCTCCATGAGTGCATACAGCCTGAGTTCCCTGAACATGGGGACTTTACCTCGAAGCCTCTACTCGACTAGCCCTCGTGGAACCATGATGAGGAGGAGGCTGAAAAAGAAAGACTTCAAAAGCTCACGTAAGTGAAATGCTAACCGTTGTCTCTGGCCTGGAGAAAGTGTGTGGGTGGCTTGGCATCAGTGGCAAGCATGGTTTACAGTGCCTAAATGATCACGTGGTTGCTAAGAAGCTCACAGCTCTCTGCCAGAGATCGGGGAAATGATATCTATTATCTCTATGATAGCAACTGCGCGGAATACAATTTCAGACTGAATTAGTTCATACTGCCTCCGCCTACAACTTCGTCTCTGAAATTTCTTCTTCTTCCTCTTTTGAATTGAGAAAATAACCAAAGAGGTGATTTTTTTTTTCCTTGGACACTCCTTCCATTTTGGGTAGCTTTGGACATGAAACATTTGTTCTTAATTTCTTATTCACGCTAAAGCAATTTTTTGAAAACTATGTCCCCCTTCTGATAAATAGAAGAATCCCGTGCATTTGTTTAATAAGATTATAAATTTACTCACTTATCTTTCCAGCCAGGTCTAATCACAGTCCAGAGAGGTGTGAGTGTCTCTTGTCCTATCTGTCCCGTTTGGGGGCTGCAATTATGATTCCTATAGAAAAGCTCCAAGAAGATGGGCTCTCTCCCTGTGCTTACCATAGAAATAAAATAAGGAACACCCTGATGTTACCCTAAATAGAATGAAACCCAGGTACTTCAAGGCTGGAAGTGAAGAGAGAATGTTCTTATGAGAAGGGATGTCTGGACCTATTGTTTTCCAGAGATTCATCTTCACAAGTGAACCCACCAGGCCACCATCAATGCGGGAGGCCAGCTATCACCCACACTAGGAAACCGTCTCTTCGTGCTGTAGGAAGCTGACAGTTTCCTTACAAAGAAAGCCATTGCAAAAGATAGGGTCACCACTGTGGTATATTCGTGATTTGGACTTGCATATCCCTTCAAGTATAAGGGGTTTTGTCATCTTTAGTATAGGTACATGACAGTAAATTTGAAATTAGGAAACTAGAAGGAAGATTGAGTTTGATTAAAATGAGAATAAACAGCTTCTAGAGTCTCATATGTTTCTTAGCTGACACCAAAATAAACTATTCCCTCTTAGAAGAAACTAGTTGAAGGCAGTAGAGTGAACTGGTGATGAGGACAGAGGCCCGTGTTCTCCTCCCGGCATCGTTCCTGTAGGACCTTCAGCAAGTCACCTGAACTCTCTGTGCCTTGGCTTCCGTAGCTACAAACTGTGGAGTAATTGTAGTGCTTACTTCATTGGGTAATTGTGAAGATTATATGAGAGAATATATATATATTCTTCCCACCAAAAGGGACATATGGGACAAGAAATACACTCCAGGCTATGATGTGAATATATATGTATTATATATGATTAAATATATATTATGCATATTGTAATAAAATTATATGCTAACTATATATACATATATGGATATACATATTATACACATGTGTAAGTATTATTATATGTATAATCTTCACAATTATCCAATGAAATAAGTACTATAATTACAGATAGATAGACAGACACTAGAAAACCTGGTAAATGGTTAACATTATTTAACTTACCCATTTATTAGCCATTTGAATAGTTTAAGTGTTAGTTATTATTCCTTGTATCTAAATTGTCATGTGCAAAAATCTATTGGCAGTGTTCTCAAATTTAGGCATTTTTCACAGTGGTTACTTTAGCTTACTACATAGGTTTTGAGTCTTCTGTATAAACTTTCAGGGTTGGTGGTGGATTTCTGTATATGAAATTTTTTTAGATATAATGCTTCCTTGGGCAGCGTCCCTCACTGACAGCAACAGGCTCACAGCCCTCAGCAGGAAGAGCAATTAAAGCAAATTCATTACTGTTTGTACTTCTGCTTCACTGGCTAAATATTTATTTGTGTTAGGTAAGACTCGCTGCATTAATTAAAGACATTAGTGGCTACAAATGAGTAATAACATGTTTGGCCATCTCGGGGTGACATTTACATCACTTGAATTCTGTAGTAGGAAACAAAGCCGAGGCCAGGCTGTCACTGACACTCAAAACCAACTCAGAAATTCTGTTTGGAACCAGAAAGTGATGCTCCATCGTAGGAGAAACAGAAATGGAAAGCCGGCTCAAGCGACTTGGGTTTGTGGTACACATTAGCCACCAAGCCTCTTTGACCGTATGCCGACCAGAACGTTTCTGAATGTGTCTCAAGAGATCAGACATTTTGTATTGCAATCAAACAATAACATCCAACGCTTTTATTCTTACTCCAAAGAGACCTATAAAAACAATGACAGTACTCCGAAGTCATAAAAAAAAAAAGAATGAAGTTTTTTGGATTTGGGGATTTTTTGTTGTTGTTGGTTTTTGTTTGTTTTTTGTTTTGTTTTGGGTTTTTTTTTTTGTTTTTTGTGTTTTTTTTTTAGTTTCTCTTCTCCCTCCCTCCCTCTTTCTGTCTCTCCCTCTCCCTGTCTCTCCTTGCTTCTTGGTATGGTCATATTAGATGTAAAGGTTTTCCCAAAGAACGGATAATAAAAGTTTGATTATTCTCTCACTAGACCATGGTTTACTTCCACCACTTTATTTATGTCTTTATTCTATGCCGTTTGCTTCCCCTTTTCTAATACTTACGTTTCTATGGCAACCAGTCCATTTGTATGGACGGTGAATCATGGCAGAGTCACAACAAATATGATAAAAAGCTTCTACGCTGTATTGGTGATGAGGTGAGGCCAGAGCTTGCAAAACAGAAAAAAATTCCCACATATGTTTCTAGTAGAGAAGGGCATGCCAAGAAGAATTAAATTCTTCTCCCCTAAATATTAAAACATTCTGTCTCATTGACTGAAGGGGGAAAATACAGGAAGTCTGTAGCAACACGTGACAAGAATTAAAAGAAGAAAGTGCTGTGTTTGCTTCACAGGAAGAAGGATGAGTATCCCAGCACTGGGCTGGGAGGAGTGTCACAAAGCCCTGGGAGCATTGCAGGGCCGTGTCACAGAGGGAACCCTCTTGTCACCTCTTTTGGAATTTTACTGACCTTTGCCCCCCAGCTTGGGCTGCTTGGAGGTCAAGGCCTTTTCCAGAACCCTATCATCCCCCCCTCGTGATGGCAGCATGACTGAGCGGTGGACCTGGTTCTTTCCCCTGGCTTCCCGCTTCTGCGCACAGAGCCAGTGTAGACTCTGTCTGTTTGCAGTCCGCCTGACCTGCAGCCAAGTGTGGAAGCTAGACCACGTCCCCAGAACAGTCTTTGCCTCTTGTGCCATCACCGTTTACTAGCAGGGTGGCCAACACTGAAGAGAGCTGAAGGGAAGAGAATGAAGAAGCCAAACAACTTCTGTCCCTGCCACCGACCCCTGAGGAAAGGCCGGAAGGCAAAGGCAGCTAATGGTAAGCTTGTAGACGTGAGCAGGGAGCCCTCCAGGAGGTGGCTCATGAGCTGCGCCCTCCCTGCCCCCACCCCCGCACACCACCAAGCCCACCCTCATTTGGAGAAGGGAGCTGCTGGACGCCGGAACCGGATCATGTGTGCTGGACCCACAGCAGGCTGACTCCGATGGGGAACACTTCAGTGAGCTAGAGGTCGTGAGGTACGGGATCGAATAGAGAGAAACACAGTATATTAATAAATCTTTGCAGCCCATTGCTCTGGATACCTTTTAAATGCTTTTCGTATCGGACAGTCAACCTCACAGACTTCTAAGTGAAGAAAACATTCGGCAGATTTTTAAAACTTTATAAGCTAAAAGTGATCATCCGTTTTCCTCCTACGTACATTAGGTGAGACAAGACAATTCTTGTCTTGTCTGTAAACAGAGCCCTCCAAGTGTGAACAGGAACAGGACAGAGCAGATGCGAAGCCTGAACACAACCTTGCCACAAACTAGTGAGCAAGATGCATGTACATTAGAGCAGGAACTTAGCCATCCCCTTCTTCACCTGGGAGTAGCAATGGGCACCCTTCAGGCCAGAGCCAGTACTTTCCCGGAGCATCTGCTACTGGGGAGAGAATCCATCGTACAAATGTGTAAACTACAGGGTTATAATTCATAATAAATCACCTTTTTCTCTCGCTGGTTGGCCGCATTAATGAAGCAGGGTAATCAAGCTCATCCTTTTTTCCTCCAAGTAATATTGGTTGTTTTTTTTCTCCTGGCTCATCATCTTTAAATGTACAATTTATCTTTTTCGTATCTGATAATAATTTGTAAGACTTTAATATCTGTGAGTAATCAGTATGTACAATTTCAAATGAAATCTTATTGTTTCAGAGAACAGATTTCAATATATCAAAGGACTTACAGAGTTAATTATAAAAACCTAGATTATTTAATATAATCCTCTATTTATTATATAAATTATAAATTTATATAATTATAGAACCAACGTTTAACATATTTTTAATCCTAAATTAAAGGTCCTAATAATTTATATTGCCTCGAATTTCCTCCTGGTAAAGCTTATGAACTTAACGATGCCCACAGTGAGCACTTATTTCTATTTTCAAAACCTTTCAGAGATTTCAGTTTCTCAACTGTCTTCTCTAACCATTCCAAAAATGTAGCAAGTCTGTCCTTTGAGAAGGTCTTTACTGTATCCAGCCTAATCCTTCCTATTATGATTGATCCATTTCTTCTTAATTCTCTCTTAGTGGAAATGCCAATCAGCTGACTTATGGGTTCAAAGCTTTTAACTCCAATTAAGTAATCCAAAAATCTATACAAAACTGAGACCTCAAATGGAAAAAAATACATATTAGTATGAACCTATAGGAAAATTAACATGAGTAAAATATTCCTAATGAAGTCCAAAAATCATCACCTGGAAGACAGAATAAAAGTAATCTGCCACATGCTTAGCAAAATAACTCAATCGGAAAAAGACAACTATCATATGATCTCCCTGATATGAGGAAGTGGAGATGCAACATGGGGGGTTAAGGGGGTAGGAGAAGAATAAATGAAACAAGATGGGATTGGGAGGGAGACAAACCATAAGTGACTCTTAATCTCACAAAACAAACTGAGGGTTGCTGGGGGTAGGGGGGTTGGGAGAAGGGGGGTGGGGTTATGGACATTGGGGAGGGTATGTGCTATGGTGAGTGCTGTGCAGTGTGTAAACCTGGCAATTCACAGACCTGTACCCCTGGGGATAAAAATATATGTTTATTAAAAAAAAAAAATTTTTTTAAAGTAATCTGCCAGAGAGGTGACATTCTACTATTGTGTTCCTGCCTGCAATGAGAACAGACCGGAAAGAAACCCAACTCTCCAGATCATTCCTGAGTACCTCTAGTCGTTGTCTGCCACCAACAATAAATGCATGATATGAAGGACAATCAAAGTACAGTTGACATCAACAAAGGCACACTAGAAAGTGTGATCTGAATTAATAAGGGATATCGCTTCTCGGCCTTTTGGCTGAGATCAAGTGTAAATTAATATTATGTAGTCCCTGGGTCAGATCCGGGAATGATCTAGGCCACCACCTGTAAAAAGCTCAGAGTTGGAAGCTGACTTTACCCCCTACTGCAGGCAACTTTAATCTCAACAGTACGAATTCTGTTGTGAGGACAGTGATGGTGCTTCTTAAGAAGAAGGTGATTTTCCTTCCTCCACCCAGACAAGTGATCCATCTCACCATCCTCTGCCATGTCAGCTACAATGTTGGAATGAACCATATGGTAGAGATCACTGGGGTCCGAGGAACAACTTCTAGTTCCATAAGTCAGCAGAACCTGATGACTCCAAACTGAACTATTGATTCCCGAAAGGAAAATGTAGATGATGTCACAAGACCCAGTTTGTTCTTTGTTTATCTAGTGTTCTTTGAATGTTCCAGACATTGGGATTTCAAAGAGGAAGAGAGCTCTGTCCCAGTCTTTAGAGAACTCAGGGTCAAGTGGAGAGAAAGTCAGGCAAATAAAAACCTGATAAATACTGAAATAGGACCATGCGTTTGAAGTACGGATATGTAAAGAATGAGTACCTGGATAAGGCAGGGAAGGGGACATTGAAAACCCAGGGGAAGGGCTAAAGGGACAGAGGGATGAAAACAGGGCTGCAGGACATGGCACATGGAAGGAGCATCAAGAAGCACAAGACTGGATAGGCAGAAGAGCATGAACTTAGGAAGGGTCTTGTGAGCTCTGCCAGCATTGAAGATGATGTTCTACAGGAAACGGGGAGGCATTAAAAGATTCTAAGTTGGGCGATGACCTGCATATATGGGAAAAGCCACTCAGGCAGCAATTTGAAGGCTGTTAGCATAAAACCAGAGACAAGGACACAGGTTGTAAGTTTATAGTGATCTCTGTGAGCAATGGTGAGGGTCTCCTGCAGAGAGTAGATGAACTGGGGGCCTCCTCATGAAGAGAAAGTTAATCTGGCAATAATATGCAGAAAGTGTTGGGGAAGGACCAGAAACATGTATATTCAAATACTTTAAATAAAAATAGTAAAAGCCGGAATTGAAGCATTAACGGTAAGAAGGGAAAAGAGGATTTGTAGAGGTTATATTTTAGTGGTCATCTTGAAAGGACTTACTAGTCGATTGAATTTGAGACAATGGGGACGTTGGGAGTCCAAGCCTACTTCTGGATTTCAAGCCTGGTGAACTAGAAGTATGATGGTCCTACTCATAGAAACAATAGCAGGAATGAGAAAGAGAAAATGATTAACTCAATTTCTAAAACTTTGAGTTTGAAGAGTCAGTGAGATATTCTTGTGGATGGGATATCCAAGTCAGGAAATTCATCACTGGAGCCTGAGAGAAACCGGAGGGTTAGATTTGAGAAGATACACACAGAGGTCATATTACAGAAGTGTGAGAAGTGAGTGAGGGCAAGGAAAGGAGAGAAGGCTAAGAGAACCATGGGCAACTCTCTGCAGTGCAGAGAAGGCAAAGGGACTGAAAGGGGGTGGGAAAAGTCAGAAACTAAGAACAAAGCATTGAAACCAAGAGAGTAATTTCAGAAAGAAAAGGATGGTTCCCAAGGCCAGATGCTGCAGGGTAGTTTGAGTGGATAAGGCCATTGATTTTGGCAATCAGGAAGTCATCAGTGAGAGTAGATTCGGTAAAGGGTGAAGGGAGAGGCCAAGTTTAAAGCAGTTTTGGAATCAGTACAAAACCTAGAGGGAGAGGTCAGAAAGCTAGGAGAGTGAGCAGGAAAGTTGGAAAAAGTGAGAAAAATTTTTATGGCACAAAATCACAGGGAGAGGAAACAGATAATACCAGAAAGGAGGAGCTGGCCTTGAAAGGGAAGGAAGGATACATCCTCCTGAAACAGGAAGAAAAAGAAAATGAGAGCAGATAATGATACAGAGAAATCGAGGTGGAAAAGAATGTTTTTAAGGAACTCTTATAAATGAAAGAAATGAAGTGGGAGTAAAGATTGGTCCTTAAAGTGTTAGAAATGTTTGAGACAGATCCTATGAGAAATCAAATATTACATAACAGAAGATTCCAGGGCCCCATAGAGAATTGTGTGAATTCATAGTGACTTTCTCTAGCACCCTTCAGCAAACTAGTAAGAGCAGTGGACTCGAGCAGATATCAAAGAGTATAGTGTATTAGACTATAGAAAATGTCATGAGGTTTAGGCATCTCTGATACCAGCAGATGCCTCATTGAAGTGGTCACCAGGGGTCCAAGTGGATTGTGGAGGGAAATGATGCTAGTAAAAGGCACTAGGTAAAGATGATAGCTTTCAAACTGGGTTCCCCAGATTCACACTTGAGGGATGGGGATGCCTCCTTTAGGGTCTCCTTTTCCTACCTCAGTACCTTCAGTAGCTCTGTTTTTATCTGGAATACAAAGGCATCCCTTACACACTTTTCATTTGAAGTGGGGAGAGGGGATGGAAGCTATTGCTACCAAAACCATTTGAAAACCACTAGATTGGAAGACAAGTGAAAGAGTGGGGCTAGAAGTCATCAAGAAGGGAAAGTTAGGGCCTAAGGACTGGGAGAGATGGCTAATAAGGTTGCATGATCAATAGGAGGGTTCTGATATGAAGATCCTGGAGCGCGCTCCAGTTTGAAGGATCCTGGCGTCCAGCACAGGGCTCTGCTTATGGAGAGCTGAGGTTGGGTGGGATTGCCAATAATCAGCACCGGGAGAGCTAAAGAACCATAAACATAGTGCATTGTGTGTTGCCATCGTGTCAAAAATACTGAGGATATGGAAAAGCTACAGATCAGAGGAGGCAAATTAAGAGTCAAGCCCTGATGTCAGTGAAGAAATGGGAGGAAACAGGAAAAGTAGAAAAGTATGGATTTGAAGGTGAGACAAACGAGAAGTATGTACATAATATAGAACTTTAAAATAGAAGTGGCTTACGGTAAAAACAAAAACAAACAAACAAAAAAACCAAAAACAACACTGGATGTATGCAGCAAGAAAGGTTATGAACTCTTCTTTCTCCTTGCCCCATGCAGGGAAAGCAAAAAGAAAATGGCTTCTGGTTGCAGCGAGTTTTGAGGTATATGGTGTCAGCTAGTTTCAATTACAGTAAAGAGGCCAAAGGATCTCTTTTGGAGAAGTGACGGTCCAACATCGGACTGTTCAGAGAGCTTGCTCATAGAGAGTAAGGGAGGCAAGGGTCCCAGTGGGCAATGCTGATAGGCATCTAGGAGTGGAGTGGCCTTTCCATGTCCCAAACTGGGGATAGGAACAAGACAGAGATGGGTACCTGGGGCTTAGATGAGTATCAAAAGAATGAATGCAATAAGAGATGACAAAGTAGGCTGGAGATGCCGTGAGATAGAATGAAGACCGAAGAGCTTAAATTGGGGGAAAGGAGAAATGTAAAGTTTCAACAATTCCATCATGCCAACCCAATACTAGAATAAGGTTGATGAGCTCGTCCTCACCACTCCAGGAGCCAGACTTTTTCTTCAAAGCTGAAGGTCAGATTGTTTATAAAAAAACCTTAAAGCCTAGGCACAAATGGATAGAGGGAAAAACGTATTAGACCAGTTAGCTCTACTCTTTTTTCATAGGAAAGAAATTAATGCCTTCCCCCAAGGTTACACAGCTGGTTGCCTGCTGATGGAGCCAGGATCAAAAGCCAGATACCCAGTCCCAAAGCTGTCCTCTGCCTACAGCCCCCACAACTGTCCCTGGTACCAGGGCTGAGTATGTGACCGAGTATGTAACACTGTGACTAAAATGTGATAGATATCGGGAGATTCCTTTATCTAGTTCAGCTCTGATGAAATTTTTGTCCAGAAGACCAAAGTATCACCTCCGCCATTGCCAAAGAGCTTTTTTTTTTTTTTTTTTTTTTTTTTCTTCAAAAACATGATCTGTGTCAGAAATGCTGGTGTTCTGGGACGCCTGGTTGGCTCAGTTGGTTAAGCATCCAACTCTTGATTTCAGCTCAGGCCATGATCTCAGGGTCTTGAGATCAAGCCCTGCATCCCACTCTGTGCTGGGCGTGGATCCTGCTTGAGATTCTCTCTCTCTTCCCCCTTCCTTTCTCTCTCTCTCTCTCTCTCTGTCTAATAATAAGAAAAGAAAGAAATGCTGGTATTCCTTGTGCTTGCCTCAACCCGAAGTCATTTTTTTGTGTTTGTTCCTCTAGTGTCATTAGCCTCCAGCACAGTGGGCTTGGCTGGGCAGGTCGTTCACACAGAAACCACAGAAGTTGTGCTGACAGCAGATCCTGTCACAGGATTTGGGATCCAGCTGCAGGGCAGTGTGTTTGCCACGGAGACGCTCTCTTCTCCACCTCTGATTTCCTATATTGAAGCTGACAGCCCAGCAGAGAGGTAAGACACTCTTTCACAGCATCTCTCTCTGTGCATTTCTTGTGCCGGCTATCTCTGACTAGCTAATAAATTATGGAACAGTGCTCAATGCAGGAAATGCAGGATGTAATGAACTCTCTGTTCGACCAATAAAATTTTATGTTCTTGGTAAGGTTTGAGAAGAATAATGAGCACAAATGCCTTTATCTGGCAGATTTTTGTCCATCAGGGACTGGTGGCCATCTTAACTAAAAGGGAAAGAACATCTCTAAAGTTCAAACTTTATTATAATAATTTTTCTGCTGTGCGGGGACTGTACATTACTGTATATTGGTCCAGATCCGATTATAAGAATACCACAGTGCTAAATTATGAATCACTTCTCTGGGATACATCGAGACTCCCTCACATTTGTAGCCGTCAAATGCAAGAGGGCAGGACCTTGCAGTTGATCTCATATGATGCCCACAGCATTGAATAAACAAAACCAAATGGGTATGCTATTTCACAAGGATCAAACAAAATAGATTTGGCAACATCCACCTGATAATTACCTGCTCTGTCTACAACCTCTAACATGTGGTTCTAAATATAGATGTGGGGTGCTACAGATCGGAGACAGAGTGATGGCCATTAATGGGATTCCGACTGAAGACAGCACCTTTGAGGAAGCCAACCAGCTCCTCCGAGACTCTTCAATCACAAGCAAGGTCACACTGGAAATCGAGTTTGATGTCGCAGGTATGATCATATAATCGCAAGTCAGCTGCAGAGTTGGCAGTGGACTGCGTGTGAATTATATGGATTATGTGGTAGAAGTGGAACTATTATTTTATATACCAAACACATTTTTGTTTAGGAGATTTGGGGTATCATTTTGTATTGAGCATTGTTTTTGTACTATTCATTAAAGTGTCACCATAAGAACAGTTGAAAAGAAATGTGACAAAATGAATAAGTAATAGCTACTATAAGGGTGATAAAAAAATCACATAGCCTGTATTCTTCCAGATTTGCCCTTATATGCCAGAGAAGCCATATTCTTCTGTCACGCAGACAAGAAAAGCCTCTCTTTGACCCTTCCTGCTACAAAGAACATATGAAAGTTTGGTAGGGAACAATGAAAATTCATTAGGTGGATTTATACAATCACAGTTGGTAAATATTTGGTCTCTAGTGTTAAAAAGAAAACTGCAACAGACACTTGTTAAAAACAAGGAAGGCTTTCTTCAGGACTATTTCAAGAGAAATCAAGACTTGGATAGGGAAGAGAAATTGAATTTAAATTCAAAAACAGTAAGGACAGCTGGGAATGTAAGGCCACCAAGCAAGGGAAGGGTGAGGGAGTCATGGAATGGAAACTGACTAACAGGAACTTACTTCGATATCGAGGGTGTGGAGATAAGGAATTTGACTGTCTACTCAAGGGTGGAGAGATTCTCAATAAACTGACTGAGCAGGATTCTTACTAAAACGGGGCTAAGCAGGCCATGGACTAGGCCAAAGACAAGGCCTGGTTGAGAAGAGGAGCCTGACGTAAGTTTGGTCAGGAAGGGAATCCTTGTCAGTAGCTAACAGGTGTGTGAGTTATAGAGGTGGGTGCCAGATTCTATTTAATAAAATTGTCTTCACACAGTGAAGAGCCAATAATCTTTACCAATCACTAAAGATGTGCCTTCGGACATAGAGATTGCATTATCCCAGCAAATACTTGCTGAGTGTTCACTGGGGGTCCATTGGAGATGAAACAGTAGACAAGGAGTGAAAAAAAATCCCTTTCCTCATGAAGCTTGTGGTATTACAGAAAGTTGATTTTTAAGTTAACAAATATCAATGGAAGCAATAATAAGTGCTCTGAGGAAAATAAAACAGAATGGGGAATTAGAGGATGACTGTGGGGAGCTATTTTCATGGGATGACTCTTGGAGGAAGTCATATTTGACCCGAGATTTGACGTTTGGGAAGGAGCCAGCTCTGTGGGAATATGGGAGCAGGGTACTCCAGGTAGAAGGAACAGCCAGTGTAAAAGACTCGAGCCAGAATAATAAGCTGGGTGGCTTTGGCTGGGTGGCTCTTACCGAGGTGCCTGGGTAGCTCAGTCAGTTAAGTGTCCGACTCTAGATTTCAGTTCAGGTCGTGATCTTATGGTCATGGGATCAAGACCCACATCAGGCTCCACACTAGTGGGGAATCAGCTTCAGATTCTCTCTCCCTCTGGCTCTCCCCCCACTCACATGGGAGTGCATGCTCACACACACACTCTCAAGTAAGTAAATGAGTCTTTAAAAGGGTGAGGAGGGACGCTTACTGTAGCATAAGGAAGTTGGGAATGGGGATTAGATTTGATGTTGGAGATGGGGTGAGAGAGATTAGAAGGGGCCAATTAATGCAGTGCCTTGGTATAAAGAATTTATATTCCAAGTGTAATGATATCATGGAGCGTTTTATGGACAGTAGTGAGCTATCCTGATGGATGTGTTAGAGATCCTTCCGAAATGAGAAGGGACAATAGCAGGAGCAGAAAACCTAGTTAGAGAGTTGCAGGGGTTGGATTGGTAAACAATGATGGCAGCTTGGACAAGGTGGTAGAGCTAGAGAAAGTGACAAAGAGTGAAATTTAGGACATGGCTTGAAGCAGGGCTCACAGACCTCGCTTATGGAAAGAATATGGAAGATGAGAGAAAGGGAAGATCATGGATGACTCCTGAGGTGGAAGGGTCAGTAATTGAGTAAATAGTGATGACTTGAAGGAGAGGAAGACTTGAAGAATGGAAATTTGAGGATGACAACAAATTCTATTTTAGACCTGAATTGGTAAACCCTCTGCCAATTCTAGGGGGGAAAGTACAAGCAGATCCTTTCCTGAATTCAAAAGACAATTGTCGAGCACCAGTCTCTAAATGCTAGGCACTGTGTTACCTTCAGATCATTTAAAGGGAAAATATAAAGGATTAATATCCTCCAAGTGCTCAGAATCAATTAGACAAGAGCAAGAACTGTTGCAAGATAAGAACAGACTTACTGAGTATGTGTTGCCACTGGAATGTAAAAGGATGGGCCCAGGGGACCTCCAACAATACCTCCTGGAGCCTAGGATGGGCGGGGGAGGTGTCTGGGCCAGAGAGCAGCCCTGAGGGGGGACCACCTGTCAGTGATTAGTAAAGTCTTTGGAATACATGCGAGCACTAAGGAACGAGTGACAGGAAGGAGGGGATTCTGCCTGAGGAGAGATTAAACTAAAATTGAAAGGGGAAGAATGCTAGCAAAGGAGATAATGAAGATGCAGTCTGAGAAGTGGAAGGAGAACCAAAAAAGGTAGCATTTTGGAAACCAAAGCAAGAATTTCAAGGTCATGGTCAATAGCATAAAGGTATTTCAGAGAATTCAAGTAGTATAAGGCAGGAAGGGTCCACTGTATGTGGCAATTAGGAAAAAGCACATTGCAGAGCAGTTTCAGGGAACTGAGGTGCCCAAGTCAGACTAGTAAACTGAGGGGTGAGGAAAGGGTGGAGAACTACAGACAAGCTATGCTTGCTTTCTGCCAGGGAGCTGGATTTTGGAAAGAGTATGGCCAGACAAATGCAGTGAATGGATAAAAAAAGATGGAGGCCACTGTGGACTTCTCTTTTTAGAACTGCTCCAGCATTTCATTACATACTGGACACTCCTTTATACCTCCTTATCCCCCACCCAGTGGTTCTCAGTCAGAATCAGTTTTGCCCTAGGGAACATGTGGCAATGTTAGGAAGTGTAGCTGTGGATGAAAAAAGATGGGATAAACGATAGAGGGGGCATCAGGGTCGAGAGGGGAGGTATTTTGTTTTGTTGTTTTGTTTTGTTGCTACTGGAGAGATCTGAGCATGTTTGCGGCCTAAAGTAAATGAAGGAGAAATTAGATAACTGATGAGTATGGGTCCCTAAAGGAATGAGAGGAGATGTTATCTAGAACATAGGTAGGCCTAAGACAGGCCTCTTGTGAGTTTAAAGAGAAGGATGTGAGAATATAAGTACATTTTTATCTGTGTTTAGGGTTTCATGTAAGAACTATCAATCGAAGGTAAAAAGATAAGCATCTTGGGGAGTTGAAAAGAGTGATAGTTTAGAATACCTAATGGGGAAATGAGTGAGAAAGCTAGCCAGACTCCTGTAAAGGGATTTTCAAGCTGCGCAGTGGACCAGGCAGAGTCCAGCAGCTCCAAGTGGATAGCCCTGTCAACCTGTTATGGTCAAGTAGTTCTTGGTCAGGTGACCTTAGCTACTGAGGATTAACAGTAGAGGTGGTGGGCAGTTAGACTGAGCCAGAGATGGAGATTTCTGGAGAAGGTTCAACAGGAAGAAAACTAAAGTCACAGTGGGTCAAATTGTTCCAGGAAGAGCACATGAATAAATATGGTGACAACCTCAGAAATCACGATAATATTTATCAAATGCTTGCTCTATAGCATGTCACTCCTCTAAGCACTGTGTATTAGCTCACTTATAACAGCAGTGGAGGTTACTATGATTACTATGAAAACTGAGGCCCACATAGTGACTGGTAGGGCTGGGATTTTCACCTGAAGGCCACGCTCTAACCACTGGACACAGGTTGCAGAGGGGAAGTCAATAATGGAGTCACGTGATAGACTGGGAAGAAGGGGAGGACTGAAGAATCTAGGAGTATTCAGGAAGAGAAATGGGCATACCAAGAGAAAGTTGAGAAGGGAGCCAATGGCAGGAGACTGAGTCAAAGTGGCATATGAGAGCTTAGGATTTCAGAGGTCAAGAAAGGCTCAGGGTAGCAGGCTGCTGAAGTGGTATAGAGTGGAGGTGAATATTAGTCAACCAGAGTTCTGGGAATTGGAAATGCAGTGTAATTGAAAGACCTTGCATACCGTGGAATTTCCCAGAAGGAGGGCGTGACTTGGAATGAGGAAAGGAATATGAACTAGCTGCTCTTGACACGCCAGACGCAATCCTATCAAAGGATCTCTGCAGTTTCCCCCACCTGTAGCTCTTCCCCACCGTGTTCAGGTGGTCTGCTCACTTCCTTCAGGTCTTTGCTCAAATATCACTTGTTCAGAGAATCATTTCCTCACCATCTATCACTTTGTCCCCTTTCTCAGATTTATGGTTCTTCTTAGCCTTTCTCATGCTCCGATGTTATATGGTGGATTTATTTATTGTCTTGTCTTCTCCAGCAGAAAAAAATCTATGCTGTCAGGGACTATGTGCCTTCTGTTCATGAATGTATCCCAGCCCCTAGAATAGTGCTTGGAATGCAGGAGACTCTCAGCCAAGATGCGGTGAATGAATGAATGAAGTACAGTTACCTCTCCTGAGGGACTGGAACCAGGAATTTCAGTTTGCGTCCAGAACTGGTCCCATACCCACTATTTCTCTGGGGTTCCTGGTCTCTCCGTGCTGCATGTTTCTGCATATCTGCTCTGTTTGTCTCTGCACAAGTTCTTTCTGACTTTTGAGTATACTTGATTGCCCCATCTTTGCCAAGACCAGCCAGTTCAAATTTCTAATTCTTAGATTTGGTTCACCACAGCTAAGCAGGAATCTGGTAGAAGGACCCTGTAAGAATCAGTCAGATGGTGGCAAGGGTATGGTTTTCAAAGGAGGCTGTCCGCAAGCCCCAGAATGTCCTCACTACAAGCACACAACATTAGTGGTGAAGTGACTCTTCCGATCCAATACCTTTATTTATTTATAAATGGGGAAATTGAAATTTGGGTGGGGAAACTCAAGGTCACACAGCAAAGTGAATAGTAGATCCCAGATCTGTTGACTTACACCTGTCTTTTTCATATCATGTTACACTGCCTCTTCAAAGAGATGTCAGAGTTTCCAGCATGAAAGAGCAGGGTTTCTGAACCTATGCTCTACTGTCATTGTTCGTCAAGGGGAGGTGGCTATCCTGCCCACTGTAGGAGGTTGGGTAGCATTTACTTGAAACACTCCCATTATGAATGGCCAGCACAATCTGACCTCTTCCATAAGCAGTCTCTAAGTATTTACTTGTGCTATAAATGCATTTTTGTTTTATGTGTATCCTCAATATTTATTCATTGTTTAACTCATTCTTAATATATATGTATACTTTAATATTTGTTGATTAAATACTTTAATATCCTTGGTTTAGGCTCCTAAGAAATAGAAACTATGTCTAGTAAACTCACTTTATTCAGTACCAAACTTGCCTGAATAAGAGACAGGAAAAAAGGGACTTAAGGTCTTCTCCCCCGCCCTGGTTGTTCCATAATTCAGTCCATTTCAAATGGATAGAAATGATGTAGACTGGGGCCAGAAAACAATCTGCTCCCATGCTATCATTCTCTCTTCCCTTGTTCATGGCTGATCTCACTAATTGATTTCAGTATCCTCCTGCTGAGCCCAGACACAACATCAGAATCTCCAAAATAACACTCTAGCTAGTCATTACCAGTCTACTGGCATCTGTTGGAAACTGCTGGAATCAGAAAGAGGGGTTTTTTTAGCCATTTGAGAACTTGGAACATTGGTAGGAAATATCTGGGCATGAGCGATTTCAAGACTGCCCTATCTTTCTGGATTCACTCCTAATTGTACAGGCGTGGGCCACCTATTTCTAAAATTCTTCCTCAAAAGTATATTTTACCCAGATATTTATTCCCAAGCTACTTGTCTCAGAGATTAGCCACTTCTACTTTATAACTATTTTAAGTGATATAGTGTTTAAAAAGCTTGACTGCGAGTACACTCTTGCCTAAATCTCTCTTTAAATGGGTACTACTGTACAAACAACACTGTGATAACATTTACAGAATTCTTTTCAAAGCTGGAATGATTCATAGCCTCATCACTCTAAAAAAAGTTTAATTTTTTTTATATTTCTTTACCATACATATTTACCATATATATTTATATATATCTACTATAATAATATGTAAAAATATATATTAATATTTCCTTTACCGTACATATAATTTTATAAAGCTCTACTCATAATAATATATGCACAATTTACATTTTGCCTTTTTTCAATACTGTCTTTTAAATACCAGTCTAAAAAATCGTAAATACTTGAAGATTCTGCTTTCATTTTGAAGTTATTTTGTTGGAAAAGATGCAGCTCAGTTCTGGAAAGAAGTTCCCGTGAAAATGCTGTCAAATGATGTTTGTCATCATTACTAGAGCCCCAGTGTTTTCCTCTGAGTTGGGGGAGGGATTAAGCATTTACATTTACCGCCCCCCCCTTAAAATCTCTTAATTTTTCGAATCTCACAAGAATGTCCAGGTTAATGAATTATGATGCAGTGATTATCTTACTGTGCCAACAACGAATGCTTCAGGCAGAAAAAGCAGGCCAATTGGAAAGAAGGGCGCCTTTGTTTACCCAAATGTGTTTTTAATTATAGTATTAACAAAGATAAAGCAAAATGAGGGAAGCACAAAATAATCACATGGGAGTCTAACTAAAATAAACATTCTATTTACTTACTCTAAACCTATTGTTTCTCCAAACATCTTTTTTGCCTCTTTACTAGTATTTCATTAAGAAACACCAAATTACATATGGTTTTGCTTTACCCACCAAATAACTGTGTAGGCAAAAAAAATTACCAAATGTAAAATAAATCATGTTGGTATTTAAAGATTAAAATGAAGCCACAGCTGATCAAAGAGATTCATTTGTTGATATTTGTTCATCACTATGAATATTTCAAATCTTATGTAGTCAAACATGATTCATTACTGTTTTCCGGGAAGTGATAACATCTCCTCCAGTGTCATTAGCAATGTTAATCTCGGTCAAGGTTCCCTGCATTAAAAATGTATAAAAGCAAAATGTTGCTGTGGTAACTCTTCTAGATCAATGATTCCTGGCCCTTAGGGTTGCAGGATCTTATTTGTATAGCGTCATGAACAAGCTGTTACGCACCTACAGGAATACAAGTATACATACATACAAGCATGCCATATTCTCCCCTCCCCTTTCATGGAGGATTTTGGTAAAAAGCACATAACACTAAAACAAACATACATGAAATGAGTTCCATAATGAGCGAAGCTGTTTGTGCCTCTAAAGCTTCTTATGCATTTACTTATGGGCCACTTGTGTGCTTTATCTGGGTAATCAAATTCCTAATACTCTCATAAACACTTCGTGGAGGCATTCTGCTTTTAGCTCCTATCCTGTTGCCTCTGCTAGACCAATGTGTTCATCAGAGATGGTTCAGTTGCAAGCAACAGACATGCCCCGAGCTAAATGATAAATGAGACAGAGAGGGGACATTTACTGGAAGCACACAGGAGTTTCACAGCCCGGGAGGACAGGATAGCCCCCAGGAAGGCCTAGAACCAGAGAGGAGGGCTTTCAAGGCCAAGAACAGCCGCTCTCCAAGACTTCATGCATGCTCCTCCTCTACACGTCATTGTTTTTCCCTTCTTTCCCCAGACCAGCTGTTGGTGCCGATGGGCAAAATGGGGCCACTTCAAATGCCCTCTTTGCCCCTGGTCTGCATGCTAATTCCACATTTGTAAACTGTTACTTTAGGGGTGGGAAGAAGGGGGCAATTAGCCTTCCATTTCCAGAAGGAGGCATGTAGAGGACTTAGGGGTGAGATGGAGGGAAGACCCAGATTTGAGGAATATTTGGGAAGTAAGTATTTATGATACCTGGAGCCTCCAAGATGAGGAAATAAAGCACATCTACATGTTGTTACTTACCTCATTTCTTTTTCTACACCAATGTAGAAAACTAGCCAACTAGCCAGTCTTTTTGAAATCTGTTAGGGGAAATAATTTTGTGTATCTCAAGTCCTATTGGGAAATGGAAGGGTACAATTTTTTTTTTTTTTAAGATTTTACTTACTTATTTTTGTGAGAGAGAGAGGGAGAGAGAAGGAGAGCACAAGCGGGGAAGGGGGTGCAGGGGAAGGGGCAGAGGGAGAACAGGCTCCCCACTGAGCAAGGAGCCCTGTGTGGGACTCAATCACAGGACTCTGGGATTACAACCTGAGCTGAAAGCAGATGCTTAACCGACTGAGCCACCCAGGTGCCTAAGCGTACAAATTATTAATGAATAAACAAACAAATCTATATGGATCCTCTCCAGTATATCAGAGTATTAGCTGAGGACAACAGCGAAGCCAAAAACATCCATTCACAGTCTGTGACACTCACAGAAGAGTTAGGAAGGGTGGGAGGTACTAAGCGAAATAAGTCAGTCAGAGACAAATACCATATGATTTCACTCATGTGTGGAATTTAAGAAACAAAACAAACGAAGAAAGTAGGAAAGAGAGAGAGAGAAACTAAGAAACAGCCTCTTAACTGTAGGGAACAAACTGACGGTTGGTTACCAGAGGGGAGGTGGGTGGGGGGATGAAGGAAATAGGCGAAGGGGATTGGGGCGGCGGGGTGCACTTGTCATGAGTACCAGGTGTTATATGGAAGTGTTGACTCACTAAATTGTACACCTGAAACTAACATTATGCTGTATGTTAACTAACTGGAACTTAAATAAAAACTTTAAAAATAAAAGAAAGACAAGTGCGAGGTGCTGGGAGAAGCAGCAACCCCCCTAGCTTTCTTGGGAAGTGGGCAAAGCACAGGAAGGAGAGAACAGGCCCAAAAGGGTAGACTTGCTTTTACTGAGCACAACAGCCGGGACTGTGAGGGACAGCCTGGGGACGCCCCCTTTTTTTTTACAGGTGGCATTCTAGAAGCCTGGAGGGCCCAGAGAAATCAAATTTTTATTATGTTTTCCAGTTTAACAGTCTATGGCAAATCTTGGAAGTCTTAATAGCCTGTGGCAAAATTGGAAGATGAGATTCTGGTCTTGTGGGATTTACTGCCTGCATTTCGCCCGGGAAAGAATAAAAGGCCTAGAAGAGCAAGTTAAGGCAGAAGAAGGGAGTACTCCAGCTCTGTTTCCATGAGGCCGACCCAACTTTTCACCCATGCTTTGCAGTGACAGGAAATGTGTTAAATATGGGATTTGCAAATTGAACCAGGGGCCCCATAGTTGTCGTCAATCCCTGCTGTGTAGGCTGGGGAGCTAGCATTGAGCACAATAAAGCAGTAAAAATAGTTGAGCTCCCCATCCCACAGGCCTCCCCTTATGCTAATGCTTCCCGTCTGCCCCTTCCACCCCTTTCCAAAACCTTCCAGAAAGGATTACAGTCATTAGCAGCTTAGTGTGAAGAGACGTTATCTCTTCAGAGGATATTTTCTTTTTAACCTTATCTCTAATTGAAGGTTTCCCAGACTGTTAAAGGAATTTGAAGAAGAGTATACTTAAGAATTTGTAGCAGTTCTTTCTTTTCTCAAATACTGGTCAAACCCTAGTAAAATCAACTTAGCTCAATCCACGATCCTTTCAACCGGGCACACTGGTTCTCTTTCTATTGCAACAATGTTACCTCGGAAGTGCTTGGCCAGTGTCTGAGCCCACCTTCACCCTGTTCCAGTGCCCCCTGCCCTCTTGCTCCTCCCTGGGACCGGAGCTCCCAGGATCCAGAAATTAGAGGGCAGTTGGGGCCTCTTGGGGTCCTGTGTTCCAACCTCACAGGCAGCATCCGGTTTGAAAGGTTGAGAAATACTTGGAGCATCACTCTTGTTTCTACCTCTTGTTTCTACACTCTTGTTTTCACTCTTTATAGTACAAATTAAGGCACTTCCCTAACCCCCCAAATCAACAACCATCACATTGTAAGGGCCTGCTTAGCCAGAGCGATTTCATATCATTAAACAGTGATTTTGTTGTTTATGCTGTAAAACTTAAACTGACCCTGCCCCCCACCAGGGGAACTTAATTAAAAGCAAGTCCGGGAAACCAGTAAAATACGGTCGACCAGTCCCTGATAACAGACCCCAAATACAAGGGCAGGTCAGGTCAGGCGGAGATAACAGAGCCGGAATGCAGGGATGAGTCGGGCCAGGTGGAGACATCCAATCAGTGGGGCGCGCATACTGTCTCCGTTTGCCTGCAGCTCCCCCTGCTTGTGCTCTCCCTCTGGCAAATGAATGAATGCAGACATGCATGTATGGAATCTGTTTCTGTAACTTGCATTCCAGGTGAATTTGGCCCAAAGGTTGCCCAAATGACACCTCACTAATACTGAGCTCAGGTGTTGCCATGAACAAAACACAGCTGCCTTGGGATAGGACATCTTTTCTTCACCAGAAGCATAACTTACCAGGATTTTACAGGCATTTGCCTTGCTTCAGTTCCTTCAACTTTAACTCCAGATGCTCATGATACAAGAATTCTTGACACAGTTTCATTGACTGGTGCTCCATGCTTCCTGGTCGCCTACAAACATCCTCTCTTCTCTGTTTTGAAATTCCAGAGTCTGTCATCCCAAGTAGTGGGACATTTCATGTGAAGCTCCCTAAGAAGCACAGTGTGGAACTTGGAATAACCATAAGTTGTAAGTAAATGTGACTCCCTTTAAAATGTAGAGTTTTAAAAAGACATTAGAAAATGGTGTTGTTGAATGACTTAGAGGTTGACAGAAGTTTCTGAAGTGTCATTGACAAGTTTCTAATTCACATTACACATGTGCGGAGCCTCTCCCCCCTCCCTCTCTTAACTAGCTGTGTGAATAGGGCAAGTGACTTAAATTCCCTCCAATCTTAGGTTTCTTCATCTGTAAAATGGAAATAAGGCTATCTACAAGATGTAGGATTATTTGAAGTGTGAAATAAAAGAACATATTGTTTATACCTAGTCTAGTCCAAGGCAGGTAATGAGTACTCAATAAATGTGTCTCACCATTTATCTAATCATCTAACCATGAATGATTAGATGAGCGTAGAAGTGCATATACGTTCTCTACATTTTAGTATATTGTGGGTTAAGTTTTCACAATAATCCGTTTAACTAACAAAAATCACGCTTATTTCAAGACAATGCTCCTGTCTGTCCTCTATGCATCTAAAAGCTATTTTGCCAGACTAAAAATAATGTCTCTTTATTTAGTAACTTTTGGAATTCCTGCATGGTTCAAGACGTCTGGGTAACCAAACCAAAAAGAAAAGCAGAACATATAAATGTGTTAAATTCCCTCCTTTCCTCGAGCTCTAGATTTATAACTGTTTTGGTAAAACAGCTTTGAGAAACATTTATAGAATGTGAATTGAAGTTTTTATGCTTTTACTATCCATAAACTGAGTTTGTCCACAAATGCCCCCAAGAAAATGAAGCAAATGATTAATGCGTAAACACCAAAGAAGCAGTGTTTGTGACCAAGGAGAGGTCCCTTCAAGAAAGAGTGATGAGCTCACGTGAAGTGCCTCATTACAAACTCTTGGCTCCCACTTGTCAGGGGTCAAGGCAAAAATAGTTCGCAGCTGGGCTGGTATGAAATGGGGGCCGTCCACTTCAACTTTGACAATATCAGTGTAACACTGAAAATGAAATTTGGGGTATAACCAATACATCAGACAGATCTAGTGCAGCCCTGAAAATAGTGGAACTACAATACAGAATAAATGTAAAGAGCAAGAAGCCACATGCACGAGAGAGTGCTCGCACCCATGTCCTGAACCCCTGTACGGCCTCCTGAAAGAAGAGGAGGACTGATGTGTCTCCATGTCTTCTCCGCTAAGCAGAAAGATGAGATGGGATTTTGGAGACTCCAGACCTATTCTAGGTACAACTGAAGTCATTTGTGCCTTTAATCGGATCACTGAGCCTCTCAATTTGTTCATTCTGGAACAAAGAGAGTATGCCATTATTTTGTCAACAGGGATGGTTACTGAAATAAATGGAGAGCTCATCAGAACGTACTATTCTAAAAATATTTGGGACTCAGGGTGGCTGCCGAAACCCCCACGTTACTTTAAGACTGCTTTCATTTATTCTATTTATTCCACTCCATTGATTGATTCCGTCAGTACTGGCTGCGAAAGCAGTCTCCCTCCGAGGAGTGTATAACCATCCGGCTGTGTACAGGTGTCCTGCCTTCCACTGTATTCTTTCTTCCCTTCGCTTGCATGAAATAAATGCGTTCTGAGTGCCTAGGATGCCTAGAACCTATGCTAAGTTTTGAAAACACACTCCCTGTCCTTAGAGATACTTACTGCTAGTGAGTCCGCTGGAGACACAGCTGGGAAGCCTATTGCCACATAATCGTTTTCCTTCCAAATTTTAATAGGGAAAATGGTCTTTTAAAAAAAAATAGATTTATTTTTAAAAATTGATATATGTAAGGGGAGGAGGGTAGGGAGATGGACAAAATGGGTGAAGGGGAGAGGGAGGTACAGCTTCAGTTATGGAATGAATAAGTCACAGGAATCACAGGAATAAAAGGGACAGCACGGAGAATGGAGTCAGTGGTATTGTAAGAGCATTGCATGGTGACAGGTGATAGCTACACGCTGGTGAGCCTAGCGTAGCATGTAGACTTGTTGAATTGCTATGTTTTACACCTGACACCAATGTAATATTGTGTGACCACTAACTTCAATTAAAGAAAAAATTGACATACATAAAAATACAATTATAAAGGAGAGTCTCCATTTAAAAACTGATCCTGTGATGTATTCCTCTTTTAAAGTCAATATTTAGATGCTCCATTTGTTTGAAGTGTATTCATGTATACACAACCACAACATACTTTATTCATATGAAGAATCATCTAAAATTATGCTTTATGGTGGTTTTGTGTGCGAACTAAGTATGACATTTAATGCCAACAATAGAAACTTCCCCAAAACCCTCACAAGAATGGCCTGACTTTCAACCAGCATAAACTAAAGCTATTCATGGAAGCTGGAAGTGTTTTGCCGTTCCTGGATGGAGGAATGATACACAGGCTTGTCAAATCCGTTTGTCAGCCCATCCAGACCTACAGCTCCCTTTATACAACTTACCATTATCATGCTGAATTTGTGTCTCCTCGTGGAAAATACTAATATTTTCCCAATTGAGAAAACAGAATTTACTTTAAAAGAAAAAAAAAAAAAGGCCAGAATCCAATTATATTGTTATGAAATGAACTCCTGAGGCCTAGCGTGGTTCCTGGCATGTACAAGGTGCTTATTTAATTCCTGTCTTTGTGGAATGAATGAATAAGGAGTCTATCAAAAATAATCTGCTGCTGACAATCTTCTGCTAACCACTATGCATTCCAGAAAATGAGCCCTTGAAGGTGATGATGAATACAGATGTTTATGCAAAGGCCCTTGGGTGAACTAAAGAAGCACTAACTTGGAAAATGATTAAGAGCAAGACCTCAGAGGCGCCTGGGAGGCTCAGTCCATTAAGCGGCTGCCTTTGGCTCAGGTCATGATCCCAGGGTCCTGGGATGGAGCCCCCCTTCCAGCTCTCTGCTCAGCAGGGGAGTCTGCTTCTCCCTCTCTCTGCCTGCCTCTCTGCCTACTTGTGATCTCTGCCAAATAAATAAATAAAATTTAAAAAAAAAAAAAAAAAGAGCAAGGCCTCAGAGCACACACTTCTCCACTCCTTGACCCTCTTGACCTCTCTGTACCATTTCCTTGTCTATAAAACAGTGCACTTGTTCCCTTCTTCGCAGCATTGTTGAGATTATATGAGCTAGTATATGTAAAGTGCCTAGACCAGTTATGAGCCCTAACCACGTGTTCATTATTATGATGACTGCTATTTATTTTACATATAGAGCTTCCTGAAATAGCTTAATCCAAGCTCTACCCCGACAAAATTTCACGCCAACTGCACCTCTAGCACTTAGGGAGGAAAGCAAGGGACCCTCTTCTCCAACACCCAGGTACTGTTAGCGAAACTGAGGCCTGCAAGGGTCTAACTGATGTGTGCCACTCCCTGTGCAAAGCCCTCTTCTGTCTCCTGCACCCTGTGAGAACCTGAGTAGTAAGACGCAGCCTTCATCCCGGGAAACGTTCTGCCAGAGCCTCGCACGCTCGGCTGAAGCCTCACTCACTCTTCATACCTAATTGACTGAGAAATGAGTCTCTCTGATTTGGGATGTGGTGAGCAGTTTTAGACTAATTTTCTCAAGTTCCTGATGAGACATTCATAGCACATTAGCATCAGCCATGACTTTTATTGATGTTATTGCTATAATGTGGAGCAATTTATTCTAGCAAATAAAGTGAAACGGCCTCGTGCTGGAAACGGCGTCCTGAAGCTCTAAGACTTCAGCCAGTAGGAAACCAGAGCGCATGCCCGGCTGCGCAGTGCCCCCCCCGCCCCCACCCTCACCGCAGACCACGCCCCTTAACTCTGTCATGGGCAGTTGTCAGTAAAGTCTTTTTGATATTGTTTTCTTTTTGCCGTTTTACTACAAGGATTTGTATCTACTTTGTGGCAGGCATGACCATAAGCAGTTTGTGTGTTTCCCACTTATTCCTTAGAGCGGCCCTGTGGCATCTATACCCATTTTATAGAAAAGAAAGGCTGGGCTGGGTAACCTGCCCAGGCCCCAGAGCTCATAAAGGCTGCATGGGTTTAAAACCCATTCTGTCTGACCTAACGTGGGTTTTGCTGTCCCGCCAGCGCTCATCACTGCCTCTACATGATTGATGACCTTTCCCACATCCTTTATCAGAAGAGCAAGAGACAGCATTTTATGAGTGGAGTTAATTTGTTGGCTTTCCTTTTTAGTTTTGACCGAATTGTTTTCAGGAACAAAGGCTTGCTTTTTTTTTTTTTTTTT
Organism: Lontra canadensis; assembly: GCF_010015895.1. NCBI lineage: Eukaryota > Metazoa > Chordata > Mammalia > Carnivora > Mustelidae > Lontra > Lontra canadensis. Next base: position 14,491,821 of record NW_022631003.1, read on the forward strand.
TTGGTATAAAATCATAAAGCAGCCTTTATGACAAGCACAACAAATCTGTCATTTTTTTCCTTAAGTTTTAAGCGTATTTAGAAGAGAATGGCTCAAGTTTTTTGCCAACTTTGCAATAAAAATTCTACTCACTGCTCCATTTCAAATCAAATAACTTGTTTTACTTGCCAAGTATCATATATACGGTTACAAGTAAAGCAAAACTGAATGACTGTGTGTGTGTGTGTGTGTGTGTATCCAGTATAGTTTGGACACTTTATCAGGCCCTTTAATCAAAGTACCCTGACTAGTAGAGTAAGATCCATGAATGGCTAGATATTATCGAATGTTCTTGGAATACTTTGCTGATTCAAGTTTAATTACTACAAAATCCAGAAGATTTTACCTGTCTTCTAATACAAAGTTTTTAAAGCAAAAGATAGAGAATGTCACTTTCCACCTTTCCAACAATTATTTGAGAAGCAAAGAATCCATGTTCACTTTAAGAATCAGTTTCTGATAGTGAAAGAGGACTAATGATTTTTTTTTAAGAATTTATTTATTTGTCAGAGAGAGAGCGCAAGCAGGCAGAGTGGCAGGCAGAGGCAGAAAGAGAAGCAGCTCCCCACTGAGCGTGGAGCCTGACGCAGGACTCAATCCCAGGACCCTGGGATCATGACCCAAGCTAAAGGCAGCGGTTTACCGACTGAGCCACCCAGGAGTCCCTGGACTAATGATTTTAAACTTCAGGGTCAAAAGATGATAGCTTGAACCCTGGCATTTAGCGCTACTCCCACTCCAGAGCATTTTAAAACAACAGTGTAAGATTTTTCAAAAGGCACAAACCCATAAGAAGAAGAAGAAAAGGAATATAGATAGCTGCAACCAAATTTGGAAGTAGCAGAGAAGATGGAGAAAGATGAATTTAAAGAAGCAGAAGGGAAAGCTGACAGGGAACCGGATTTGCATCCTAAAGTCCCAGCAGCATCAGGAACTGGTGGAATGAAGAACTTCCGGAAGTGAGAGTGATGGGAGAGCGGAGACCTGAGGAATGGTTGAAAGTCTGTGAAAAATGAATTAGTCCCTTAGATGCCTTCCGCCAGCCAGCACATCCAGGTGCATCTCCCCTCCACAGAAGAACGGAGTTTCATTCTCTGGAAAGCGGAAATGGAGGGGCTGTGGCCTGGGAGGGCACAGCGGAGGGCAGCTGTACTGCTCTGCAAGAACAGATGAGGCAGGGCCTCCTGGGTGGCTCAGTTGTTAAGAGTCTGCCTGGCTCAGGTCATGATCTCCGAATCCTGGGATTGAGCCCCCTCATCCGGCTGTCTGCTGTGTAGGAAACCCGCTTCTCCCTGTCCCTCTCCCCCAGCTTGTATTCCCTCTCTATCTGTCAAATAAATAAAACCTTTTTTTTTTTTTTAAAGTGTACATACTCAATCTTGAGACTGCTAGTCTTCTCCTCCGTAAACTCAGAGAAGCAAGGTAGCCAGGCTTAATACCCTCCAAGCAAGAGGAAGAATCAGAGCCATCTGACCCAAAGAAACAGCCTGGCCTGAACTGTGCAGGGAGGATCAGAGTCCACAGACCCCTCTCAGGTGCACCAAGCTTTCTAACAGCTTTGTAGGGCTGCCTTTTTCATGTGAACAGACAGCTAAGAAAAAGCGGACACCCGAGGGAAGAATCTGATATGCAAGTCTTTCACCAGAAACAAAGAAGAAAAGCAGAAGCAGCACATTCAGGAAGAAGAAAACTTTAAAAAAGAACAAGGTTTCTAATGTCAGTACCAACCCAAGATATTGTGTGGATGGAAGCAAGAAATGAATACTAGTCTAAAATAACATAACAAAAATAAAATAACATAACATAACATACGAGGGTGGACAAAGACCTCTTGGAACTTAAGAACATGGCAGAAATTAAAATATTGGAAAATAAAGGTGAGACAAAGTGCCAGAAATTAGAAGAAAATGACAAATAAGGAATCTAGGATAGAAAAGAAGTATACAGGCTGAGTCCAAAGGATACAATATCCAAATAATAGCCATTACAGAATGAAAGAAGAGAGAAAATGTGAGGGCTCCAAGGATGTAAGAGAGAGGGGTTAAGAGATGAACTGAGGCATATTAAAAATGTAAAGGGTTTATTTAAGTAAAAATAGATTCAAATCAGGCAGTGCCAAAATGGAAGGAATTAGGAGGGCTCTATCCACAAGAGCCTGGGGGAAGACAGGTAGAGAAAATACAGACACAGAGAAAGGAAATTACTGATCAGCTGTAACTTAAAGCCTAGTTGGCTGTTTATGATTGGTTTCCTTAGCATTTTGATTTTGTAACTTTGAGGCATTGACAGGCTTAGATTTTGGGTTGCTTCTATAGGCCATCACAGCTTTACAGCCAGCTTAGTCTGTCTAATGGCCTCCTTGTTTTAGTGTAACAGAAGTCAAGAGAACATCTTCCAGGGTCTGTGAGAAGGAAGTTCCCAAGATCTATGGAGCAACCCTAGAAAGTAAACAGTCCAGACAAGTTGTAAACCTCTGCTAGAAACCCTGATATGATTTATCATACTAAGAGAAAATGTATATAGCTTGGGATCTGAGGAGTTGAATTCATGATAAATACAAGAAAACTATCCAGAGACACCAAGGCAATTGACAACTACAGGGAAAACATACCCTATGAAAAGGCAAGTAGTCATGGTATGCTACATGACTTATCTGTGAATACTGTTTAGGTAGTCATACAGAGGAAAATACCAAATATCGATCCTATAAAAAATCCAGACCAAACTGCGATGGAAGAATGTGGGGAGCCCACAGGACAAGACATGTATGTGAATATGGTGCTATGGTATAGCATCTTTCATAACAGATGGTAAATAATTAGCACTGAAAAATAATTAAATAGTGGGGCACCTGGGTGGCTCAGTGGTTTAAGCCTCTGCCTTCGGCTCAGGTCATGATCATCGGGCTCTCTGCTCAGCAGGGAGCCTGTTTCCCTTCCTCTCTCTCTGCCTGCCTCTCTGCCTGCTTGTGATCTCTCTCTGTCAAATAAATAAATAAAAATCTTTAAAAAAAATAAAAAATAATAATTAAATAGTAACAGTTGTATGTTATTTAGCAATATAGCAACAGCATCTGGGGAAATAAGAAATGAAGGGCTGGTCTTGGAGAAATTGGACTCTTCAAGTTGTATACATATATGATTCTGATATAAATAAGTAAAAGAAAAGTAAATTTTAAAAAATAAGATAGTAGGCAGTTTTCTTGTGAGGATCAAGAATGTCCATCTATGAGCAGCATGAAAATATGTCATTGTGATGTTATACAAATGGGTACTTGTGATTTGGCATACAATTTCTAGTTACATCATCTTCTTGGACAGCAAAATAGCCTTAAAAGACATGAAAGTGATGAGTTTAGAAAAAAAACTTGTAGATGACTCAAAAATATAGCTCTAGTAAAACAAAACTAACAGAGATAGAAGAGTTTGAATTAAAATTATTTTATGAACTATGATATGGAAAAGGCAGTATTTTAAATTTAACATGTATCCTATAACATGGAATTTGTGTCCTGTTCTTTCTCCTTTGCCAGCCTTTCAGTTCCATACATTTCACCAGTTTATATTGATATTTCAAGAGGTGGTGAAACTATTTTGTCTTTTTGAGAACTCCGTAACCATGCGCTACCCTTCTTTGCTAGGCCACACACTTGACCCATTTAGGGTAACCTCCCTGCCATATGATGGTTTGTATGGCCTTCCCAGCTGTACTCACTTTGGAGAAGAGAGAGTTTCATGGCTAATAACTTCATAAGGTTTAACCTCCCTGCCCCACCCCCATCCCCACCATTTTATGCAACTTCTATGGGGTTTCATGGCTGGTGCTCAAAGCAGAGCTGCCTAGCTTATAGTTAGTATCAATAAATATGTATTAAACAAATGATTCCATGGAGAACTTCAATCAAATTTGAAGCATTAAGCACTAGTGTATTCTCAAAGGGTCACAAATTCAGAAGCCCTCAGAGGTGAGGCAAGTCAGTGAATAAGATCCATCCATGGAGGACAGTGGCAAATGGGAAACTGGAGGCTCCATCCAAACGGGGAGTTGGAAGTGTCCAGTGTTGCTGGATAATAATAACAGTAAACAATTATGTTTTGCATTGCTTGTGCACCGGTCCAATTGCTTTAATGTAAATCTCAATCCTTGCCACAAAAATGCTGAGGTAAGCGCTCTTACTATTCTTCATCACCATTTGCAGATCAACTCAGGTGCCTAAAGACTAAGCACTCAAATGGCCGTGGCTGGTAAGTGGTAGAGCCAGGATTTTGGACCCAAACATTATGGCTGCCAAGCTCTTGATCATTCTACCATATTGCCTGTCCAGTTTTTTTAAAACAAACTATACATGTGTATGAAATCTACTAATTTTTAAATGTTGACAACTAATCTAATTTTTTAAAGCCCTACAAGTCAAGGAAAGCATGCTTGGTTTATGACTTCTTCCCAGGTAGTGGAGAATTAAAACATAGGTCCTGGGGTATGCAAACGATATCTGAGCCCCCAGAACCACATTTAACATGCCTGGTAGGCACGGGAGCCACAGTGCCAGGAGCTTGTACAGATTTGGACCAACTTCTGGGTTCAACTTCATCACTCCAAGGGGCATCTACCTTGATGAGCTTCTCAAGCCTCAGGTATGATCTTGGTTAAAGGAGAAAGAGAAGAATCTGGCAAACGTGAGAATGGCCACCATATGTGTCCATATGCCATAATCAGTTTCAAACCTCTCTGTAAAGCTGGGTGGGTTTGTCCAAGAGATCCCAGTGCTATTTTCCTCTGTTGCAAAGATGACAGAGATGGGTTTGATGTATTTTGTTGCCTCTACTATTTTTTCATTTCAGACCATTTCGGTGGAGCATGGATTTTATTAAAAACCAGGGGAAACATTGAGGGTTTGTGATGGTTACTACAGCTTGGCAAAATAGAGTATAAAGTCATTGGCAGATGCTAAAAAGTTGTATTTTTGGGTAATAACAAAGTTTTTGTCTTTGAGCCCTATGTCCAAAACAATTTGTAGTTACAAAATATGACATGTATAAAAATGCTAAATATTTCTATTTCTCTGGAGGAATTATATCAAATCAAGTGGAGGTTTAAATTATGAATTAATTGTAGTGAATAGAATGCTTTGCATACTTTGCTAGAAGCTAAGAATAATGATTGAATCAAGTCCCATTAACATTTACTATGGGCTAATTTAGACAGTGGGTAAGATATTGGTTTATGTATTTGCTTTTTCTTTCAATGTTATGTTGAAATATTAAACCATCTGTTCTTATGCATAAACATTTTCCTGGGATTCAGGTGGGATTATGGGATATGATATGGTTCTATGACTATTATGGGGTGATCAGCCTGTTTATAATAAAATCTTACTTTGGGGGCCTTTTAATGATCCTTAAAAGGAAATCACTACAGACTTCAAACTGGCAAAACATCTCCTCTCGGAGGCAAATTGTTTTTTTTAATAAATGTCAGTATGGGTTATTTTAATTATCACACACCTAAATTAAATATACACTTTCTAGACAAGATGATATTTTTGTGCTGTGTGAACTATAGCTCATTTTCAGGATTAACTCTACAGTAGACCCAAAACTAATTGCTTTTCATTCTCATCAAAAAGAAATATCTGAGAGAAGTTATAAAACCAAAAACTGACCATTGTGCAGGATAATAGGATAATCTGTAAACTCAATAAAAGTTGAATGTTCACATTTAGAATGTGAATATGTATAAAAATATAATTAAGTCAAATATTGACTGCTGTCATTAAAATAAAATATTCATATTCCAGAACACTTCAGAGCATTTTAGGTATGAATGTGTGAGCAAAATGTTAAGATTTACAGTCTATCTAGCAAAAGATTTCCTTCTGGGGGAAAAAGAACTTTAAATCACTGAATCTCATCCACTTTCCAATTCCATATACCTGAAGAAATATGGCATGGTCCCACAAAAGGTGATGTCTCCTCACCAAAAAGAAGTAGAGGAAGAAGTAGGAGAAGGGAGCACATATGGATACCACTAACGAGAGCGCCCATTCGCTTCTGATAGTCTCCTCTTTGGGTACTCACCCTTCACCTTTCTCTTTGGAATCACAGGTTGAAATAGATTTAAACCTGATGGTCAGCTCCGTGATTGCTTTCTCCAATTGCAAATTTAAAATGACTTTGCTTTCGTTTTTAAGCTTATACATACTTTAACACATTTTTATATTAAGAAAATGTAATATGCACATTTTCTAATTCGTTTGCTGGCATCTTTGCTTTGCATACAAAGCAAATATGTACTTGCATTAACCATTGCTATAAAATAGGAACTATAGGGTGTGGTTGAATCATGGATATAAAGATTCTAACTTCATTATTACAGCACCATCTAGCAGAAAACCAGGAGATCCCCTTGTCATATCAGATATCAAGAAAGGAAGTGTGGCACACAGGTAAGAAAAATGAATTTTCTGGTTCATTCCAAGGCATTTCTTTTTCTCGAAGTAACTACCCCCAACATGGGGCTTGAACTCGCAACCGCGAGATCAAAACTCACATGCTCTACTAAAACATTAAGACATTCCTTAATTAAAGTAGAGATGACACCCTTTCAACGCCCAAGATAGACCTTCTTAGTGGATCATGGTATTCTTAATGCTCTCCAGACAGCCACTGTTAAACAAACCCACTGCAGACAACAGTCACCTTTTAGGGTCCTTCCTGAGTCCCAGCACACTCTCCTTCACTGTTCATCTTCCAGCCTTCATTTTCCAGCTAAAAAACTAGAAATGGCCCCAATTATAAGAAACACCCCACATGGAAATAGATCATTGCTTGTGGAAGCGCTTTTCTAGATGCCAGAATGTCCTCCCTAGCCAAGCTAGGTCCTTGAGCCTTGAACAACGTTTGTCTTCTGTTTGGTCCATATACCGTCAAAATCACAGAGTCTCAAACTTTGGATTTCACAGATCAAAAATACTTATTTTAATGTTTTGCTCACTTATTTTAGAGAGAGAAATTGGACATGAGTGGGAGGGATAGAGGGAGAGGGAGAGAGAATCTCCAGCACACGGGAGCAGAGCCCGACTCGGGGCCGGATCTCACAACCGGGAGATCATGACCTGAGTTTAAACCCTTAAGTTCTGAGTCAGGCACTTGGCCAACTGCACCACCCAGGTGCTCCTAGGTCAAAAATATGTTCAAATCTTTGGGAATACTGATAAAAGACTATTAACTTTCTATTGTCCAATTAAGGACTTTTTAAAAAATATTCCATCCATTATCGTAGTCATTTCATTAAAGTAATATTTTAATACTCAATAAGTAGAAAGGACATTGTATGCGTCTAGGTATATAGCTATAAGCTCAGATGCCATGACAGGGAGATTCATAAATAGACTGGGACAAAGAAGTCTGCATGTAACAGTTGGGAGGTAGGCAGGCAATTCGAGGCTGGGGAGGCAACTCTGTTATCCTCACCAGTTTGCTCCAGTCATTGCAATTTTCTAGCCACAGAAGGGTAGTGGGAGTAGTGCTGAGAGACTCCGGGCTGTGCATCTTCAGGGAATGACCCAGAAGAAAAGTGAGGAGGACAGAGGCTGAAAGCAATTAGCAATCTCTGTCACAGACATAATTCCTCAAGGATAGTTCTTACCAAAACATAACCTTCGGTGTACAAATATGTATGTGTATACATATATATATATATATATGTATGTGTATACATGTATATACCTACAAACACATATACATTCTCATTATTTTACAAATATGTATTGTATACACATATATACCAACAAACACATACACATTCTCATTATTTTTCTCATCTCATGATGGACCTTAAAAATCTTCAACAGACCTGCAGAGGTCCAGTGCTGGTGTTAGATTCTCAATGGCCCTGGGTTTCCCGGTGCAGGTGGAAATGGCAGGGACGCCAGGATTCAGACTCCCACGAAGTTAACCCACCATGACTCCCCTCACTCTCCGAACTCTCTCCTAGTACCTGACAAGTAGTGCAACAGTGTGGAGAAGCATGAGGACACCCAGTGTCTGTACACCCTGCGTCATTACCTCCCTTCCTAGGAAAGTTTGAATTCCTGAGTGAAGCTTATATAGTGGTCCTGGACTAGTTCAAGAAACTAGTTTAAAAAAAAATGTTGGGGACCTGGGTGGCTCAGTGGGTTAAGCTCTGCCTTTGGCTCAGGTCATGATCTCGGGGTCCTGGGATCAAACCCCGCATCAGGCTCTCTGCTCAGCAGGGAGCCTGCTTCTCCCTCTCTCTCTGCTTGCCTCTCTGCCTACTTGTGATCTCTGTCAAATAAATTTTTTAAAAAATCTTAAAAAAATGTTTTTAATACTCTGAGATGTAATGTCATGGCAGCCATCCAAACTAATACTAGAAAAAAGGGATTTGTTAATAAAATGCAATTTAAAAAGAGTTGAAGAACGTCTCTTCTCTAAAGACTGCCATAATGCTACATTATTCTTAATGCCTCTTAAATGACCTGGGTGAGTGCCCATTAATCATGTGTTGCTCTGCATTGGCTAACAGGACTGGCACCCTGGAACTCGGGGATAAATTACTTGCAATAGATAACATCCGACTGGACAACTGTTCAATGGAAGATGCAGTTCAGATCCTCCAGCAGTGTGAAGACCTGGTGAAGCTCAAAATCCGCAAAGACGAAGATAATTCAGGTACGGAAAGCTTCCTTAGTTGAGACTGACTTCTCTCTAACTGCCCATCTGTTGCAGATGTTAGATCTTGATGTTTTACATATGACCGCTGGCTAGTGACACTGCAGCGGTGTTTCGCATAGTTTACAGAGGGTGTAAATAATGGTGCTTTAAATGATATAATTAAGGCATTTTTATTATAAAGCATGATTATGGTTGTATCAAAATAATGTTCAAAAATGAAAATTTAAAAAAAAATGAAAATTAAATCATCATCCAGTACTACCCTGATGCAATGGAACCAGTCATTTTTTTAGAGATTTTATTTATTTATTTGAGGGAGAGAGAAAGAGAATGAGCGGGGGGGTGGGGGGGGAAGGGCAGAGGGTGAGAGAGAAGCAGACTCCCTGCTGAGCAAAGAGCCTGATACGGGGCTCTATCCCAGGACCCCAAGATCATGACCTGAGCTGAAGTTAGTCACTTTACCAGCTGAGCCACCCAGGCACCCCAGAACCAGTCACTTTCTAGTTTATATTTATATTACGTAATTATAGCCATAGTGCACGTTTTAACTTTATAAGGACATTACCACTTTCCAAACGCTTAATACCAAACATTTTTTATTTACTGCCTGTAACATATTTATCATTTTTCTCTTCTTTCTTAGATTGCTTCCAATTGTTTGACTATCACAGATAGTGTAATCATGGACATCTTTATGTATGGATATCTTTTTTTTTTTAAGATTTTTATTTATTTATTTGACAGACCACAAGTAGGCAGAGAGGCAGGCAGAGAGAGAGAAAGGAGGAAGTAGGCTCCCCACCGAGCAGAGAGCCCGATGCGGGGCTCGATCCCAGGACCCTGGGATCATGACCCGAGCCGAAGGCAGAGGCCCCAACCCACTGAGCCACCCAGGCGCCCCTATGTATGGATATCTTTAATCAACTTTTCTTCTTCTTCTGAATTATTTCCTTAGGAAATATTTTTAGAAGTAGAATTGCTGAGTACGAATAAAAAGGAACTTCTCAGGATTTCTGACAAGTCTTGTACCATGTTGCTTTCTAAAAGGGCCATATCCATTTGTAGGGTTTCCAGTAATGGATGAATATAGTGGGGCAGTGCTTCTCAAACTTTCATAGGCCTCAGAATCACCTGAAAAGCTTGTTAAAACACAGTTCCTGGCCACTACCCCCAGATGAGGCCTGAGATTCTGAATTTCTAATAGATTTCCTGATGATACTACTGTGGTCCAAGAAACACAATCTGAGCAACCTGGCAGTAGAAGTTCTTCTATCTGATTACAATAAAAACCTAGAGGTAATTGAAAAAAGTCCATAATTGAAAGATGCAGCTAATGTGGGGAATTATAGAAATTGATAGATATGGATAGCATGAACATTTAATTTAAAATTTTGCCAATATTATCGGTGAAGCCAACTTCTTTGCTGTGAATTTCATCCTGCTGATCATAGTTACAAGCCTTTTTACTTGTTTGTTGGCCCAAACCTTATATATAATATACAGTTTGTATTTCCCAGTTTTTATTTTGTTTTAATACAGTGAAAATTTAAAGAATTTAAAGTAATCTGAATGTTCACTCCAGTTAGGTTTTTATTTGCCCGATGTTTTCAACTTTTTTCTCTACAGAATTAGTAGATTTTTGCCTAATGACTCTCCTTATTGATTTTTCCAAAGCATTTGATTTTGTTTTCAAAACAAAATCAGGTTATGTAAGATTCATTAAATTACATAGTTACAAAAACTAGTAAAACTGACATAAACAGGCTTTGGAATAAACAAAACTGACTCTAAATTTTTAAGCTTACAACTCAATTGTTAGCAGACACAGAGGTGCACAGAGGTACTGGAAAGAAAGACCTATTACTCTGGGGCATTCAGTGGCATTGGTAGGTATATTTTACAAAGAAGATAAAGAACCACAATTAATCCAGTAATGGCTAAAGAGAGATTGGTTAAGAGAGCTTCTACTGTGTATAACTTAATTCCCACTGATGACGAATTATTGTCAATGTTCTGGAATCTTCTATAATTAAGCCATCTAAATCTAAAGTTTATGGTCAGGTCAGGCCATGTGTTTTTGATTCCTGCTCACAGTCAAAACAAGTTGGTAGTTGCATCCATTGGCACAGCTGGTAAGGATGATTGTATCCAAATGTATTTTATAACCAATGCTTAAAAATTTCCACTCATTATTTCTCAAGCAACTGATCTTCTGTACCAACATTTGCATTCTTCTCCTTACAAGCATGCTTCAATTGCACTTTCTTTGGGGGATTTATTTCAAAAAAGGATAAAGCTTCAAGCATCAGTCTGGGTTCTGTCTTAGTGAAGAGGCAAAGCTCTGTGGAGAAACCCATTTTGCATGATTTGCCAAACTACGCAGATCTCAGCTACCTTTCATGCAGAACAAAAGAGCCAAGCCGGAGATGAATATGCATAGTGCCCACAGTTGGCCATTCTCCCAGTACTGAAGCCAGACTGTGCAGATATGTCAGGTGGAAGGAGTTTCAGAAACAATAACCGAGCACTTGGAGAGCCCGGTCCTACTTCAATTGCTTCTACCCTTCAGCTTATTTTTTCCCCTGTAGACCTTTCCCTCTACAATCCTGATGCCTAATCCTATGGTAATTCTCTTGCTTATTAAGTTTTTTTTTTTTTTAAATCTCTAGGAGGTGCTATTTTTAAAATCCTAAATCCTTCCATTGAAAACCATGTACCTACCCAAAATAAGACTAATATATAGGTGTGAGATTCATACTTACCCAAACCAGATTTCCTTAAATTGGTATATGAAAATAAGATACTCATGCAGACATGTTTTTATAACAGAGTACTATTTGAAAATTACCATCTGATCATTGATTTGGAAGAATTTGAGTGTTTCTCTATCCTCTTCCAAATGAGAATATAAGTATAATTTGGGTAACTGAATTCTCTTTTATTCAGAGCAGAGCAAGGAGTGGGGGAGGAAATTATTCAAAATGAATGCATTCAAGGCAGCTCTACCACATTTGAGCTATGTGAGTTTGGGAAAGTTACTTAACCAGTCTGAGATCCAGCTCCATTTGCAGTCATGTACACATAGTTATACCCACCTTAGGGAGCAGCTGTAACTTACTAATAGAAATGTTTACCAGCACAGTTCGTATGCAGTACATGGAAACTCTTTTTATTACTAATACATCCTAAAAAAGCCTTTCCCCACCATTGTTCTTATCCTTCATCAAGATTTAAATGAATGGGAAATAACCATTAATCATTACAACAGTCACTGATTTTGGAAGTTTGATACTGTACTTCATCTGAAATTAAACTGATGATTTGAATTATTACCATCCTTTGTCTCTATACTTTATTTTATTTTATTTTTTAATATTTTATTTATTTATTTGACAGCGATCACAGGTAGGCAGAGAGGCAGGCAGAGAGGAGGAAGCAGGTTCCCCACGGAGCAAAGAGCCCAATGTGGGGCTCAATCCCAGGACCCTGGGATCATGACCTGAGCTGAAGGCAGAGGCTTTAACCCACCGAGCCACCCAGGCACCCCTGTCTCAATATTTTAAAATGGCAATACTCAGTGTATAGTCTTCACTCCCTAAAATGTTGTTCATACTGATATCGGATTTTCTGTACTCCAGGAGTCTTCCAGTTCTTTCCTTAACCATCTGGCCCTCTCCATCTTGCTTGTCTCATCAGTTACAGAAACTTGATAAGCATACTCAGTATAACTTGGTTTCCTAAGCTAGCAATACTGCAATTGGTTTAATAGATGCTGCTTCAGAACATGAGCTCATCTTCCAGTCATACTAATGGCGCTGTTCTGCCTTGTCCCTTACCCGAGTTGATGGTAGAACCACTCTCCAAAGTTGTTGAAGTCTTTGTTTTTCATTCGGTCATGCCACCAGCATTTATTTGGTTCTATGAGGTGTTAGGGTCAACCAGGTCTTAGATGAGAAAAGATACAATCCCTGCCCCCAAGTCAAGTCACTACCTTATATGAGATACAGAAGAAAATAAGTAATTTAATGAATGTCCTAGGTGTAAGCACAAAATGTTAAGAGAATGTAGAGGCATCCATTTGAGCCGGGGGAGCTAAGGAGATGCTTCTGTCAACCTTGGTCTTGAAAGCATTTGGAAACGTGTTAGAATTAACCAGAAGAGAATGGGCCAAAGCAGATCAGAGAGCACGGCACATCCTAGTAGCAGATGTAGCTGAGGCAAAAATTATGTGTAAGGACTTCGTAGAAGGTGAGTAGGAAGATACCTTGAAGCCAGATCATTACAGTCCTAAACCGTGTTAAGAAATTTGAACTTCACTCCAGAAGCCAATGGGAGCCATTAAAAGACGTCAAGCAGGGGAGTGAGGCCAAAGTGTTTGGTCAGTGATGACTGGTTGCAGTCAGTTACTGGAGAATGAGGCATTCAAGAGTCAGAATCCACTCTGTTTCTAGCCTTGGCTTAGGGAGCAGTAGGATGAAATGAATAAGAACACGAACTGGCTTCACAACCGACAAGCTGGGAAATGGGAAAATGAAATTCTCGTCCATAAATGTCCATTTAATGACTACTTCATATGGCTGTTTGAAGGATCAAAGGAGGTAATATATTTAAGCACTCAGCGATGATGTTTGGCACCTAATAAGGCCCAATGAATCCTAAATGCTAACTGCCATTATTAGAGTGCTTTTAAAATTAATTTTAGCTTTCTTTATTTTCTAAATCTTTTGGAACACTTGGAATTATAGGGATTTCCCCCCCACCTCTATACCCCCCAATATTCAGTGACCATTCTGCCTTCAGGAGCTTTTGCATTTGTTATCTTTCATTACCATAGGAAGACAAGTCAAGTAAAGCCAGAACAAGGCTGTTACCCAAACCTTAGTTCCCCAAAGATACAAATAATCCTCTTGACATAAAATCTATTGTTTTTCTTTGATTGCTTCTAGATCCAATGTAAATGAAGAGGGAGATATTGGACAGCTAAGAAGTAGCCTGAGGCAAAACAGTCGAGAATTTGGGGACTTGTAGAAAGAAGTAGAGGGGCCTTCCAAACCTGTCCCAAAAAATTCCTACGGACCTCTCTGCTTTGTATGACTGCCTTTGTGCCAATCAAATACATAGCTGCTAATGATTTCTCTCTTGATTTAGAGCACCTTGCTTCTAATATCGAGCATGTCTTAGAGACTCTAAATTCAGCATTTTATCTGCATTGGCTCTAATTTGTGCAGAGAAACATTTACAGGCTGCAATTTGTCCCATCCAAAGCAAATTACCATTACACATTTACAAATAGAGTCTTAGGCATGTACAGCCTTAGTACCAGTTCAATCTGCCCTTCAAAGATTTGAGCTTTTGTATTTTTTTTTTCAGTTCATCATTGCTAAGCCAGCTGAACAATTTACCCCAGACCCCCTAAATCTAGGTTGAAGTAGCAGAAAGACCTCCTTGTAAGCAAGCAAGAATGATCCTAGCTGTGCTAGGGGCAATAGTAGGGATGGTTTAGGCAAAAGGCTGTCTCCAAAAAAAGAACGTATGATAAAGATTTAAAATAAGAAAAAAAGAAAGAAAAAGAAAGGAAAGGAAAAAGGAAAGGGAAGGGAGAGAGAGAGAGGAAGGATAAAGGAAGGAAGGAAGGAAAGAAAGAAGGAAGGAAGGAAAAGAAAGGTTATCTTCTTCTCTCTCTCTTTTTTTTTTTTAATGCTTGATCTCAAAGTAATGGTTTCAAAGTCAGTCAGAATCACCCAAAAGGCTTGTTAAAACATGGGTGACTGGGCCCCTCCCCTAGGGTCTAGGGTTCCTACAGGTCTGAGTGAAGCTGAGAATGTGTATTTCCAACACATACTTGGATAATGCTGAAGTTCCTGGTCCCAAGACTACACTTTGAGAAGCACTCTCACAAAGCAGCCTAACTTGGAGACTAATAAATAATAATAATAATAAATAAATAAATAAATAATCGGTAACATAAAGAAATTCAAAATTCTCTTTATAGACAATCAGCAACTCCTTGGAACTCTGTTGGCACACGGTTGTGACACGGCCAGATAGAAAGACCACACAGTAGTGGGAAGCTGTAAGGGCGCTCTTCTATATGGTTCATCTTCTCTGGCCTGTCCCCCAGGAAATGTAGCTGTACTGCGTAAAATGAAGTCCATCGCTTTTAGTTGAAGTGAACTTTGATTGACCTGCACATGTATGCATTCCAAAGGCTCGCTCCCAAATCCAGGCCTCCTATTTGGTCCACATAAGCAGCTGCCGTTATGGATTCAAGCCAGATAGCGTTCATTTTGTTAAACAGGCAGCACTCAAGAAGCCCGAAAATAACATCACAGATAAGTAATGCTGCAATTTTGCATCTGTTCTGTGGTCCCATTAATTTTCTTAACTAGAGCTGAGCAGAGCAAACAAGTAGGCTGGCCCCTTTTCATGTCTTTCACTAAGAGTTGTAAACCTTCTGTTGGGATACAAAAGCTTCTTATAATATCATTAACATCTGTTTGGGCTCATTTTGAAACGTAGTGGTGATCCTGCGTTTTTTCTGTCTCAGAAAATTTTTGTTCTGGTTAAACACTCTCAGTTGCTCCTTTCTAAGCTGGAGCAGCCGCAGGGGGAGAGGGTCTTGGAGGGCTTCCACCTCCAAAATGGTGTGAGCATACAAGGAAGTTATCACCCTCCTAAGCTGTAGGCCCTCCCACTGCCAGTTGGGCTAATGCCCGAGAAGGCAGATGGAGTTGGAAGTGCAGCCTGAAGCTGACTCAGATGCTCTTGGCCCTGTGGAGGGAGAGTGCTTTAGCGTAGCTGGTTTCCACATTGGCAGCCCAGGTCTGAGTGTCCGTCTTTGAGCGAGCCATATTGGGTGTGCGTCACCTTGCAGGAGGGAACCAGACCTCAGAGGAGCAAGGAGGGTGACTCGCAAAACTCAGAGACCTCCTCCCTTGGAACTGTGACTCAGGTTAACAACCCCCATGTACCCCCTCTCTCATTTATCCACGCATTTACCAAAATCTCCTTGGTGCCAGCATTGTTCTGGGGATGTGAAGAGAAAATGTCTGTTGTAAGGTGATCCTGTTCGAATGAAGGAGACAAGTAGAGAAATCATTCAAACATAGAGTGAAAAGTAGAACAGCCATTAGAACAGGCATTCTTGTGGGGCAAAGATTGGTTCTCCAGAAGCAAAGAATCCTAGATATTATGTGACGATTGTTTGTTGCTCTTCAGAGCTCGACCCTACCTGACTGGATCTATCCCTTCATATTTAATTTCTCTTGTTAGGGGGAATTTACGTTTCATTTCATTTTCCTCTTTGGCGAGGGGAACAAGACTTTGTTTCATTTCATTGTCCCCCTTGGCGAGGGGAACAAAAACAAGAATTAAGAGAAGTTGAGAACACTAGAAGAATACGCAGGAGAAAGATGTTTGTGCATAGGGAGTAACGCATGTGAGGCTAGCCATGTGAGAAAAGTGCTTTTTAAGGGACTGCAGCGGTTCGGTAAGGAGAGAAGGTAGGAGATTGGACTGCGGGAGAGAGGACGGCCTGGCCCTCTGGAGACACAGAGGCTCCAGCTCAGCTCATGCAAAGAGGCTGTATTTTATTCTTAAAAAATTGGGAACTACTGAAAAGCTTCAAGTAAGAGAGTAAGCTATTCAGATTTATGCTTTAGAAGTATTGTGGGAGGAAAAGAGAAGGAATTGTATATTGCCGGGCACTGGTGAAAATGGGTGGCGGGGGTGGGGGTACAAATAGGAGGGGCAAAGGCTGGGCAAAGGTTTTCCCAACCAGGAAAACAAATTAGGAAGAAATTGTTGCTGTGAAAAACAGGGCAGAGCCGAGGTGGGGTCCTCTTCTAGAGCCAGTGGCAGTGGGAAGCTCTGGGAACCTTGCCTGGTGGGCAGATGGACCAGGTGGGTCTGGATGAGACTGGGTATATGCAGCCACCACCATCATCTATGAAAGAAAGGAAGCCAAGCTAATTAAGCCATTTACCCAAGGCATCCTCTAGGGTTTTCTAAGGGAATTAATATCTTTTATTTTTTAAAGTTTGTTTGAGTAATGTCTACACTCAAGGTAAGGCTTGAACTCAGGACCCCGAGATCAAAAGGCACATTATGCTCCTCCAACTGAGCCAGCCAGGTACCCCAATGTTTTCTCTTAAAAAAAAATTATATTAGGAAAACTTCAAGTATATTTTTAAAGTAGAGAAAAATGCTGTAAGGAGCCATCATACATCACCTCACTTCAACAGTTATTAACTTAGGATCCACCTTGCTTCAGCTCTGTTCCCAGCCTAACTGTCCCACCGCACCCACACACTGAATTATATGGAAGAAATTCCAGACATATTGTTCCATCTTGTAAATATTACTGTATCCCTAAATGCTACTTTTTAAAAGGATTTCTACAATACATAACTCCATATCATCACGGTTCAAAATATTATCAGTAATTCTTAATATCATCTAATATTTACTCATCGTGCCATTTCCTGATTTTCATATACATATATAGTTAGGTAGCAGATGGATAGAGATGGATGGATAGATATAGATAGATAGATAGATAGATAGATAGATAGATAGATATTTTATAAAGTTGATTTTAATTTGGGTCCAAAAGATCTACTCATTGCTTTTGGTTGTAATGTCCCTTAAATTTTCCCTGATTTTTGGTTCTAATAATTTGTTTATTGGAGAAATCAGAAATCAGCTTCTATTCCTGTCATAATTTTTTTAAAGATTTTATTTATTTATTTGACAGAGAGAGGAAAAGCGCACAAGCAGGGAGAGCAGCAGGCAGAGGGAGAGGGAGAAGCAGCCTCCCCACTGAGCAGAGACCCTGACATGGGGCTCCATCCCAGGACCCTGGGACCGTAACCTGAGCCAAAGGCAGATGCTTAACCAACTGAGCCACCCAGAGGCCCCTATCATGATTTAAACATAGCATCACTTCTTCCTGTTTCTATCACAATGTTGTAACAGGAATGTGTCCTTCCTCACTAAAATACTGCCATTTTTAAATTTTTATTTATTTTTTTTATTTGTATCCCCATCACTATTTAAACTCATTGAGTGCCTTAAGAATTGCCTTCTTGTTACTGTGAGGCCTCAGCTGCCTAATTTAAAATGTCCCCACCTGAAACGAACTTAAACCCATTTACTCCATTTCTGATGTTAGTGTGTCATCTTTGTGACTCAAGTTGCCAAATGGTCAAAAAATAACCCCAGGCACGCACTCTGGGTTGCCTAAAGAATGAGCAAATTAGAACCAGTTTCTCCACGTTCTCCCATTGAGTGGGACTGAACTTGGTCCGGCATCTTGTAGGTCAGCGTTTATTTTCATCTGGATGGAAGTTGCAACTGAAACTTCCCACAGTCTCCTGGGTTCTGGGCAGCTGGTTCCAGGTACTAGAGAGTTGTTACTTTCCACAACTCCCCTGAAGAGCTGATGGCCAAACCCAGGATGCTTGGTGACCACTGACAAGGTATGCCTCCTGCTTGCCCTATAAGGGAGAACAATAAAGGGCCAGGGTCTTTCCCCTGGCATAAACACCCACCCTGAATGACCAGCAGAGTGCCCAGTGGCAGCTGATACTTAACTATGCCGAGGTCTACTAATCAAAGGACTCGCCTAGAATTTTATCCAGAATATAGTAGGAGGTACAGTCTACAAAGCACATGTAATCGATCTAATAACACCCTATCCACTTCTATCAAAGCCAGCTCTGAAGGGTGATGGTAGATCATAGTGTAGAAAAATTTCGACTTTTGACCTCAGCCTCCACACTGCACGTATCCTTGAGCCTCCCCAGCCTCCACCCTGCACTGTATCCTCAGGCCTCTCCTAGCAGCTGGATAGCTGCTTATCACAACCTGAGTGGCCACCACAAATAGAAACCTGTAAGGAGTTTGCGAACCATCAAACGAATTACTGAAGCTTAATGTGGAAGAGTCTCAGCTGTCAATAGAAACTTGAGTGTAGGGGCGCCGGGGTGGCTCAGTCAGTTGGGCATCTAACTCTTGGTTTCAGCTAGCATCATGGTCTCAGGGTCCTGAGATTGGGCCCTGTGTTGGGGCCTCTGTGCTCCTTCCCCACCCACATGTGCACGCTCCCTCTCTCTCTCTCTCTCAAATAAATAAATAAATAAAATCTTTAAAAATTATATATATACGTATATATAAACTTGAGTGTAATATTGAATATTTTTATATCCTAAGAGGTTGATTTAAACATTGTACGGTATGGTAGACAGTCTTTAATTCCCTGTGTGTAGCTTATTAGAAGTAGAGGATTGCGGAAGGGGAAGTGACCAGTACATTCCAAAAGCCTGCTCTGTGGCAGAAATGAAGTAAGTGCTGGTAGGAGAGGACACATTGCTTTGTACATTACTCTATAGACCTTTCATTTTATGTTCCTTGTAATTGTTCATTGTACACACAGATAATTGAATTGTCAACTCAAGCTTTGCTTTTCCTCCTTATTTCAGGGTTTCATGTCATAAATGAACAGCTGCTCATTGCAGAAATGTGATTGTGTCAACCTTTAGCTATGATGCAGTCTGTCTGTAAAAGCTGACTGTTTAGTTAAAGTAGCTACTGGACCATTTCATTGTATCCTTAGGTACAGAAATGAAACTGCTCCCTAACCATTCACAGCTCCCGGGCTCAAGGAATCAAACAAGAAACGCTCAAGAACTTTAAGCATGTCATAAGCAAATACAACACTTTGAAGTCTGAGACAGCGTATTTGTAATCCTAACAGTCCAAACACCCAGCCGTGTCGAAGGTGTCCCACGACATGGTGCAGGCCAGGGCTGTAGGCAGACGGTATTAACAGACGATTTCCTTCATGCCGGTGTGAAACAGGGAGATCAGTTCATGGCCGTGTAGCAGCCTGGTCTTTTCTCCTGAAACGTACTTGACATGGCTCTTCCTCTCTAGAACAGAGGACAGAGAACCATTCAAGCCTGCACTTCAGGATCTGGGAATTCAGCCACAGGATTGACGTTTTAAGATACGATCAGTGGAATAATGTGGAAAGGATTCTAGATTTCCAAGCCAACTTCTCTAAGCCCCACTTAACCACAGATATGTTAAAGTTTGCTCCAACCCCGAGTAAGATCTTCTCTGTATTGAAAGTTAGCTTGCTTGGGAAGGCCTGGAAATAGGAATGGGTTGTCCCAGTCTCTGTCGCCACATGACTCTCTCCTCTCACAGGTATTTAGGGCACTAAATAGGTAGGTGCTAAAAAGGAAGTGCAGGACAAGCCCTATGCTAGGCATGGACACAGGCTAAAGGGCCCGAGGTCCAGCTGGGCGGGTCACTCCCTGATTTAAAACATAGGTCATTAGGCAGTGGACCCCTCCCCAACACTAATGACGACCACATCCCTGTATTAGAATGTAATATCTTACGAAGGAGAATCTACCTCCCCAAATAATTTCTGAGACATAATGCTTTAATGATGATGTCTTGAGTTTATTTTATGTATGAATATATGTGTTTTATTAATTTGCTTCCCCACCCCCCCACCAAAGAAACCAATTATGACTCCTTGGCATTTATTGCAGATGAGCAAGAAAGTTCCGGAGCCATTATTTACACTGTGGAGCTCAAGCGCTATGGGGGGCCCCTTGGCATCACAATTTCAGGAACTGAAGAGCCCTTTGATCCTATAATCATTTCAAGCCTCACTAAAGGGGGATTAGCTGAAAGGTAACATTTCAAGAAACTGCTACAGTTACCTGGGTCTGGGCTGGGTTTTCTTCCTCACAGCTTCAGAGAATACATGCTCCCCTCCCCTGCTTGGTTACCTGTTAACTTTTTCACATCTGCACAAAGGATCGATCCTAGAGCTTGAGAACTGTCAGGCAGAGCTCCAACTTGACTTCGAGGGGCATCTTATAGGAAGTAAAAGATGTCATGGGCTTAACATTGATATTACTCTCCGGAAATGTCTACGCTTGACCACAATGGACTGGAGGTGGATTTATATCATGTCCGTTTTCAGAGGAGGAGACTGAAGTTCAGGGAGATTAAAAGGCTTGTCCAGTTCAATTCAGCAAACATTTACTGAGCCTGTATTACCTGACAGGTACTGGGCTTGGCTGCTTTGTTTTCCAAAGAGGATGACACAGGCTTTGTCTTCAAAGATTTGGGGAGACAAAGCACAGTGACCCATCTTTATAATGTGACTTAGAATGTCCACTTGTTCTTTTGGCCAAGATGCACGCCCACCCCCCAGCCCCCATTAAATCGCCTTTCTCTCTGAGACACATGGTGGTACATATTCCAAACCTTCCCTCCAGTAATCTAGCTCGGGAATGCACACACATCATGCTGATGCAGATAATGGTTTGCAAAACAGAGCTGTAGCACTGCAGAATCTTGGAGCTGCATGACCCCCTGGAAATCAGCTAATCCAAGATCTTCATCTGCTGAATGAGGGCACTGAGGCAGCTGAGAAAGGGTTACCCTGCTGGGGAGTCATATTGTGATATTAACAGAGACACCTATGATAGGGGATTCTTCAGATATCCTCCTCTCCTAGCTTCCTCTGTTAGGGAGACCGTCCTAGGTATCTCTATCAGGGAAACAAGAAAAGTTTCATGTTGATCCAGTTCAGCAGCCTACTGGTCAGGTGTCCCCTGGCTTACAACCTAGTTTTCTAAACTGGAGATCCTTTAGGAACGAATGAAGTGATATTTTCCGTTTTTTCCGAAGAAAATATATTCTTTGAGAGTAGGTGCTTGGGTGGATGTGGTAGTGGTCCCTGGTAACGGGTGTGACCCCCTGTCACCTCTCTTACCCCAGTTGCTGCTGCCACTAGCCCAGAGGCAAGCTGCAATCAGCGCACTCAGCCACAGGCAGCCGGGTGCGCTGGGCTCATTCCTTCACTCACTGTCCTGGGCACTAAGCCAGGACAAGAGGCTGGTGCTTGGGATTCCCCTTCGACAGCCTGCAACCTGGCTGGAGAGATCCGAGTTTTTAGACCATCCCGGAGTCTGAATGCTGATGAATGGACGAATGTCCCACTCAGGGCTCCCAAAGATGGGTATGGTGAACAGCAGAGCTATAAATTCCAGCCTGCCTTCTCAGAATTGGGTGAGGATGGAAAGAGAAGAGAAAAGGCCAAACGTCAATTAGTTCATTGATCAAGAAGTTGTCTTTTTCCACATTTCAAGCAGTGGGCCAAGCCCTTTACATATGTTTTCCTATTTAATCCTCAAGGCCCCCCTGAGAGGTGATTGCCCCATTATAGTGACGAGGCAAGTGATACCCAGAGAGGTTAAAATAAGAAATCCGGGTCACTCGACCCGAGAGTGGCAGAGTTGGATTCAAACGTAGCACGAATTGATTCTCTGAGCCTTTTCAATCTTTAGAATGACCGACAGAGGAACCCTGCCACACCAGGGTCTGAGGGAGGTCCCCATCTCTCTGAGCCTCACTTCTGGTGAGCTAGGGTCACGGTTGTGTTAAACCTGTAATTTACAGTTAAATCTGTGCAAAGAAGCAAGTATCCCTGCATCCCAAGTATCACTGCATTTACTGTCCAGCATTGTTTATTTCCTTGGGATTTTTTTTTTTAAGATTTATTTATTTATTTATTTATTTATTTGACAGACAGAGATCACAAGTAGGCAGAGAGGCAGGCAGAGAGAAAAGGGGAAGCAGGCTCTCTGCTGAGCAGAGAGCCTGATGCGGGGCTGGATCCCAGGACCCTGGGACCATGACCTGAGCCGAAGGCAGAGGCTTTAACCCACCGAGCCACCCAGGCACCGCTTCCTTGGGATTTTTAAGAGGGTGACCAAATGCCCCTGCTTTCTTAGAATTCAAAAAGCGTGGCAAGTCCATTTTACACCCTAATTAAAACAATTTTTCTAATTTTATTTGAAACTAAAAAGTTATTCACAAAAGATGCAGTTATCTTGTAACATTGCCCAGGAGAAAGTAAAAAGTGGCTTCTAGAGACCCTTGCCAAGGCTTTATTATCATGAATATGTAAAGTATGGCAGGGGATTTCTATTCAGTGGCACACAGGGATTTTTCTACCTTTCTTATTATTATTTGGTGTTTCAGAACTGGCGCCATCCACATAGGAGACCGAATCCTGGCTATCAACAGCAGCAGCTTGAAAGGAAAGCCTCTGAGTGAAGCCATCCATTTGTTACAGATGGCAGGAGAGACTGTCACCTTGAAAATTAAGAAACAGACAGATGGTGAGTGGGTTGAGAGACACAGTTATGGATTTTCAGTGCATTTCTATCCCTCTGTATCTTTCTAGGGAAGACGACTCTCCAGAGGGAGTATTAGAATATCTTCTTATTGACATTTACCCTCAGACTTAAACTCCTTCTCTGTCTTTGCAGCCCAATCAGCATCCAGTCCCAAGAAATTCCCCATGGCTAGCCACCTGAGTGACCTGGGAGATGTGGAGGAGGACCCCTCTCCAGGGCAGAAGCCAGGCAAGCTCACCGACACATACCCGTCCACTGTGCCCAGTGTGGACAGTGCGGTGGACTCGTGGGACAGCTCTGGGATAGACAGCAGCTATGGGAATCAAGGTACGTCCGAGCCTCGGGGAACAGAGAGGGCTTACAGCTGAAGCCTGTGCTCCTCAAAGATCTATCCTCTGCTCTTTGGGGAGAAAACAAATTCTTTATTTATTTTACTGTGTCTGCTTCAGTGCAACCAGATGGTTGCTGAATATGGTGACCTTGCATTTTCTCCTCCTTAATACTGAAAAGTCCTGAACACTTATCAAACACTAGTAAGCCCGCTTTAGGTCTGCTGATGTCTGAGTGTTCAATTCAGAGCTTGTCCTTCCTGCTTAGATTAATAGGGGGCAAACCATACAATACAGTGGTTCACCAAAGACAGGGCCCTTTCTTACTTTTGTAAGCAGGTTTTCCACAAAGATGGATTGGGGAGTGCCGCAGGTATGCTTTGAGAGGTTAGCCGATGATCTGTGACCCCGTTTATTCCTGCCTCCTCCTGACTTTTAGTAGAAACTTATACAGGTTTGCTGAGTACCCATGATGAGAGAGTTGTGACCACAATATATAAAAGTATAGAGTAGATTTTTCTTTACAGGCATCAGCTTCATGTGAAGAAGTATAACCTACATTAGAAGTTAAACCTCACGGAGCACCTGGGTGGCTCAGTGGGTTAAAGCCTCTGCCTTTGGCTCAGGTCATGATCCCGGGGTCCTGGGATCGAGCCCCACATCGGGCTCTCTGCTCAGTGGGGAGCCTGCTTCCTCCTCTCTCTCTGCCTGTCTCTCTGCCTACTTGTGATTTCTGTCAGATAAATAAATAAAAAAAAAAAGAAGTTAAACCTCACTCACAGAACGTAAACACACAAAAAGTATTAGACTGAATGCGGACTAATAAACTAAAAGCTTCTTTTAAACACCTGTCTCCTTCCAATGATACCTGGCATCAAAAGAAAAGTGTGTCAGAAATTCTTCGTATTTCTCCTGTATGGGATTGAGATGTGATTGCCCCCATCTGGATCTCCAGTGAAAATATCCCTCAAGAAAAGGATGTTCCAGATTGCCCATGTGTGCCTAGAGAATATTTGAATTCCAGGTCAAGCCACAGCTGCTTACCTACCTGAAGGTGGACGGACTGGGCAGGAGTGTTGACTGGGGCATCCTGGCCATCTTCACATGTGCCGAACGTGGGAGTGACACAGAGGATTTTGTTTAGAAGCAAAATGTAACAGATTCACCTTAAAGACGATAGCATAAAGCCTTCCAAATGCTCATCATCTCTTAGACCTTGCAATTCCATTCTAGGACTTTATCCTGAGGAAATAATTATACCAGAGACAGAGAAACAAGATGTTGTTTCCCACATTGCTTGCAATGCCTAAATATTAGTGAAACAAAAATATCGAGTGACAGGACGTTAAATAAAGCTAGGTAATCTGTACAAAAAAAAAAACAAAAACAGAGTTTACCTTCTCTTTTTTGCCTGGTATAAATCCCAACCTCCAAATCCCTTTTCTGCTCTGATTTAAGTCAGTCGGAGAATAAAATACGTAAACCAGAAGTTTGGGGGTTGCTTTGCAACTTAGTTAATTAACCGCTTTTTGGAAGGCTCTGTGTAACCAGTTCACTCTGTTTCTGGTTCTGCTAGTTTTCTTCTCTCACCTTGCCTTCGCCTAGGTCACTCTTTGTCAAGTCCCACAAAGAGAGGAGGACAAGGAAAAGGAATGATATTTAAAAAATCATCAAGTAGTTACTTGTTAGAGATGATACTGGAATATATATATATATATATATATATATATATATATATATATATACACACACACACACACACACACACTGGACTTTATTATTATACTGGAGAAATATTTTGAAGACCCAAAATAAAATTAGAGCTTTTGTTTATCTGGTAATTAGTGTTTCTAAGTCATAATATCTTGTGACAAGTTGGCTGTGCCACCAGATAATTTGTCTATCAATTTGTCGTTGATCAAATTCTTGATTTCTCATTGCCTGTGAGTTGACGAGCCACCAGAGGTCTCTGATAAAAGACAGAAGAAGTCAGATTCTATCAGAGTAGAACTCCAAGATTTGTTTATTAATGTGCTTGCTTATTTATTGCTTCTTAATTTGGAGACTTTCTTGTTAAAAAGATTTTTCTTTTATAAGGATGTTACTGATTTTAATGAGTTCTGCCCATAAGGTAATCTGTAAGAACTTAGTTACTCTCAGGGCTGCCTGCCTGGCTCAGTCAGTGGATCGAGCTACACTTGACCTTGGGGTCATGAGTTTGAGCCCCACATCGAGTGTAGAGAATACGTAAAATGACTTAATACATTTAAAAACTAAAAATAATAATTTGAAAGAAAGAGCTTAGCTACTCTGACCTTTCACACCATAGGATGAGAACCCTGATTAGCACACTAAATAAGAGCCTTTCCCACATGAATATAAAATGAAGAACCATTTATTATTCATGAGGCATTTGAAAATTTGAATTCCTAGACAGAGAATAGTAGTCATAATAATATTAAATTGGGCATCAATAAGTTAGAAATCTTCATGAAGATAAAGAGAAAAGATGGCAATTGTAAGAGAATCGAAGTCCTCCAGGACGATGAAAACGCAGTAACAACACCTCATATTTGTAAAACAGCCCATCCCAAGCACTCATCTCAGTTCTCATAAGGAATGTGCATTTCGAAAGGCTGGTTGATCACAGGAGCTCAGTGTTAGCAGAGAGTTTGGAAGTCAGGTTGCTTGCAGACCCGAGCACCCACGGGGACCAGGCGCGCCCTGAGGGCTGAGACAGATCTCCCCACCCCACACCAGGAGCCCAAAGTTCTCACTTGTATTGAGTGGAAATCTCTCTGCTTGTAGCTCCTGCCTATTAGTCTCCATTCTACCCTCAAGGTCATTCAGAACTAGACTAAAGCCTCTTCCTCTTGACAGCCCTTCAGGTAACTGAAAGAGAGCCCTCGTGCCTCTCTGAAGTCTTTCTGTCTCCAAGCAAAATTGCCCCAGGTCCTTAACGGTTCCTCACATAAAACTTACTTTTGAGTATCTTTATCATCCTGAAGGTCTCTCTTCTGAGTATGTTCAAGTTTAACTCCCTACTTATTAAAATGTAGTGCTTAGAAAGAAAGGTTATACAATAGTCTGACAGCCCAGAGCAACTCAAGCCTGTCACTTTCATCACTGAGAATTTCAGACCCTATGAAAGTAGCCTATCTACCTTGACTGAATTGTGGTGGTTGAATCCTATCTGTCACTCATTTTTTGCTTATTGCTTACCAAGTTCTCAAAGTCCAGCTTTTTTTTTTTTTTTTTTTACTTGTGTTATTAGGTTAAACCAAGTCTTTCCAGATTACATGAGCGACACTGACTTTTTTAAAAGCAAGGCATGTGGGGCGCCTGGGTGGCTCAGTGGGTTAAGCCTCTGCCTTCAGCTCAGGTCATGGTCTCAGAATCCTGGGATGGAGCCCCACATTGGGAATCTCTGCTCAGCAAGGAGCCTGCTTCCCCCTCCACCTTTCTGCCTACTTGTAATCTCTCTCTCTCTCTCTCTCTGCTAAATAAATAAATAAAATCTTTTATAAATAAATAAATAAGAGCAAGACACAGAACCACACTTTTTTCCTCGTTAAATACTATGTTGTGACATGTAGATGATCTCTTCAACCTGTGGCTCCAGCCTCTCAGGGGACTCTACCATATACCATCTACCAGGAAGACCTTGCCCATTCTTATCACACTGTGTGGTCCACAATAGCTGTCCCATTGCCAGCAAGCTATCACACCTCCGTGATACTCATCTTCCTCTTGGGTCCAGTGTCTCTGTAGCCACATTCCTTATTGTTCTCTGCTGCTTCTCCAAAATGTCAAATTTGCCCCATTCATTCATTCAACAAATATGTAATGGCTGGCACAATAGAAGGCCAGTGGATCTACAATGATCAGCTAAAGAGTTGTGGTCCCTATTCTCATGGAAGACGTAAGCCAGTTGAAGGGCCAGACAATTACCAAGTACCTACGGTGCAAACTATTAGTTAATGCAGAGAGAAATAGGATGGAGTGACCCAACCTAGGGGGTATGGTGGGTGTTTACGGAAGTCTCACGCTGGGATGACTCTCAATTCTGTGCAACTCTAGGATGCAAAACGTTTCTCCGCTGCCTCTGGGTCAGCTTC
This sequence comes from Lontra canadensis, assembly GCF_010015895.1. Classification (NCBI taxonomy): domain Eukaryota; kingdom Metazoa; phylum Chordata; class Mammalia; order Carnivora; family Mustelidae; genus Lontra; species Lontra canadensis. The sequence continues at coordinate 14,519,234 of NW_022631003.1, forward strand.
TTCTCTTCCCATTCTCCGGACCCTTAGACCTATACCCTTCTGATTTATCAAAATCTTATGCTTTGGCCCCCTTCTGTCTGTCTTATTCCTCTTTCTATTATTTTTTTAAGATTTTATTTATTTATTTATGGGGGACAGAGAGAGAGAGAGAGAGGGAAGCAGAGAGAGAGGTAGCAGGGAGCCCAAAGCAGGACTCAATCCCAGGACCTCAGGATCACAACCTGAGCTGAAGGCAGATGCTTAACCGACTGAGCCACCCAGGCAACACTTTATTCCTCTTTTTAACTCAGAAAACCCTTTCCTTGGATTTAGCAAAGGTCATTCAATACAAGGGAGACTGACAGTTTGCTGGTACCTGGACTCTGTCCTTCTCATGGATGGTGTAGCTCTTTCGGCGTCTGTAATTCTTGACTATCAACTCAGGTAGCTATGTTTTCTGTCTTATCCCACATTAAGCTTTAGATATTTCTCTCTTTTCAGTTCACTTTTTTCAGCTTTATTAAGGTATAATTGACAACGTGTACAATGTGATGATTTTGATATGCACACACATTGTGAAATGATTACCACCATCAAGTTGATGAACACACCCATCAACTTGCATAGTTACCATTTGTGTGTGGGTGTGTGTGGGTGTGTGTGGTGAGAATGCTTAAGATCTACTTGCTTAGGGTGCCTGGGTAGCTCAGTGGGTTGAAGCCTCTGCCTTTGGCTCAGGTCATGATCTCAGGGTCCTGGGATCAAGCCCCACATTGGGCTCTCTGCTCAGCAGGGAGCCTGCTCCCTCCTCTCTCTCTGCCTGCCTCTTGGCCTACTTGTGATCTCTGTCTGTCAAATAAGTAAATAAAATCTTAAAAAAAAATCTACTTGCTCAGCACTTTTCAAGTACACAATACAATCTTATTTTAATCTATAGTCACCATAGACTAATCTAAAAAGATTCCCAGAACTCATTTATCTTATAAATGAAACTGTATGCCATTAGACCAACATTCTCCCATTCCCTGGCCCCAAACACATTCTTTTTTTTTTTTTTTAAGTATTGTTTAAAGTATTTTATTTTATTTTTTTTAAGATTTTATTTCTTTATTTGACAGACAGAGATCACAAGTAGGCAGAGAGGCAGGCAGAGGGGGCGGGGGGAAGCAGGCTCCCTGCCGAGCAGAGAGCCCGATGCGGGGCTCGATCCCAGAACCCTAGGATCATGACCTGAGCCAAAGGCAGAGGCTTCAACCCATGGAGCCACCCAGGCGCCCCCACCAAACACATTCTACTTTCTGTTTCTAAGAGCTGAGTTTGACTTTTTTTTTTTTTAATTTAGGTTTTACATATAACTAAGCTAATATAATATTTGTCTTTCTGTCTCTCACTTATTTCACTTAACATAATATTGTCCAGGTTCATCCATGTCATTGCAAATAAGATTTCCTTCACTTTTATGGCTGAATAATTTTCTGTTGTGTATATATTACTACATTTCTTTATTCATTCATCTGTCAATGGCATTTAGGTTGTTTCTGTGTCTTGACTATTGTGAATAATGCCACAGTTCTATCTCTTCAAGATACCTACTCTATTTCCTTTGGATATATATATGCAGAAGTAGGATTGCTGGATCCATTTTGAGGTCATTTTTATCATTTTTATTTTCTCAGGGAAAAATGTATTTCATACAGGTTTTCAAATATATTTGCACACAGTTAAGGAATTTGTTTCTTTTTATTTTCTTGGTTTCTAGAATTATATCCCGAATATTGTTTCATATTTGGTACATTTGTGTTTTTATTCTTTTTTCCCATGAGTATACTGGTAATAGTTTATTTTTTTATTTAGCGTTTTTCCAAAGAACTGACCTTTGAATGTATTTATCAGTTCTAGTCTTGTTTTCTAAAATAAATTTTTGCTTTTAATATGATTAACTTTATTCTTAGATTTTCTGTTTGTAACTAGAATTTGATGCATAATTCATCTATTTCCATGCTTCCTTGTAGTTTTCATAAAGATAATGATGACTGAGAAGAGGCCAACATTATGGAAGTGTTGAATCATTATTTGTACACCTGAAACTAATATTACACTAGAATTTAAATTAGAACTTACAGGAAAAAAAAGAGACACCAATATGTACAAAGAGCCTGACTTAATGTAGTTAAGGCATACAACATAGTACATAAAAAGAGTAACAGAGCAGGACCCTGAGCAGTATTCTCACCATTGGTGGCCAGGGCGGGTGTGGGGGCTTTTATTTTTCTCCTTAATCTCCCTTCTGATCTCTACAAGCTCATGTTTTATCTCCTTTATCATGTTGACTTGTCCAGGTTTCCATGAGCTCTTATATATCTGCTTTGATCTCTTGCTTTATAGAGATGATAGTTTCAGTGTATATTTTTAACATTTTGTGATGATCTGTTTGGTCATATTTATCATTTGCTCTGTGGCAGTCTTTTACTCATAAGTATCCTTCATCATCTATTGTTTTGTTTTCCTGTTCCTTTTCTCCTTTTTTTTTTAATATTAACTTGGTATACATCTTATGCTAGTTCCTTTAGAATTAATGCTTATCTTTGAATGAGATGACTTCTCTCTAAACTGGAAGTTTGAAAGGAAGTCTGAGACAGAAGAGCCTAACTTTGTGCTCCAGGCTAGCAAAAATTACCCCGCAGCTCATAGTAACCTGTGATGAGTGCATTCTTCCTCAGCCCAGAGACATAACTGTAGGCTGCCAACAATACAGAATTCTTCTCTACTAGCCTGCCTCTCTGACAGATTGCTTCCAGCAGTGGTGGTATATCTGTAGGTGTTGTCTTTTGCCCACCTCCCTGGCTTTACCCTAATACACTAGTCCTGGGGAACTTGCTGCCACCAGCCTATAAGATCCATTCTAGTGTTGCAAACAAAGCATTGTTGTTTTGCTTTATGCCATGGCCCCTGCTTTGAAAGACTGGGCCCTCTCTGAAATTGCTGGTTATAGGTGTCTCCTCTTGGCTTTTTATCACTGCCTCCCACCTCCTTTTTGACTCATGGAATTTGGTAACTTTTTCTTATGTATTTATGGTTTGAGCTTCCAGTTTTGCTAAAGATGTAGGTTATGTTATTTGTCAACCCTTCCTGTTTTGAGGTGATTTCTAGAGAAGGTAAAAAGGCTCTGCCTTTTTAAAACAACATTCTCATCTAAACACTTTGAGTATTTCTTGGCTAGAACAATTACAAATAGTTACATAAATGTATGATGTGATTTTCTCATTCTTAACAAAACTGGATTTTTAGGAAACAAGTTTGGCAGGGAATTATCTGGTGTGCTTTCCTGTACTAAAATTGGCTTCCAAAAATGAAAGTAATGGCAGGAGCTACAGTCCCAAAATTGTATAGTTGATAACTGAATTCCAAAACCATTCTCTGATTTCCAAATTTTATGAATATGAACATACATTGTTTAGTTCGCTTTTTAAAACTAATACAGAGTGTGAATTAAGAGCTACAAGTATAAGATATTAACCTTCACAATGTTGTGGTACTGAAAACCAAATAGTACAATGTTGGAATATGAGAATTTTACAAGTATCTGAAGTATGGTTACCCTCAAAATAAAAATCACTGTACCAAGATTCCATACGCTATTAGAAGTGCCCACATTTGTGAAGACCTATTTTCCATAACACTAACAAACAAAACTAAACATTACTCTCAGTGAAAGGAATCTAGATTGAATTTTATACCTTCTATCAGTGTGCTTTGGCTGCTATAACAAAGTACCAGAAACTGGATGGCCTAAACAATAGAAATTCATTTTCCACTGCCTAGAAATCCAAGATCAAGGTATCCGATGTGGTTTCTCCTCAGGTCTGTTTCCTTGGTTTGCAAACTGTTGGTTGCCTTCTCCCTTCCTCATATGCACTTTGTTCTGCGTGTGCTCATCCTTGGTATCTCTCATGGGTGTCCAAATTTTCTCTTCTTATAAGGACCCCAGTCAGATTGAACTATGGCCCCACCTTATAACCTCATTTAACCTTAATTACCTCTTTAAAGGCTCTATCTTTAAATACAGTCACATTGATGGCTAGGGCATCAACATATGAACTTAGGTGCAGGTATGATACAGTCCGTAACACACCTCATATTATGATACAAAGGATAAAAACAGATATCGAAACCTAGATTGAAAGAAGGAAAGAAGGAAGGAAGGAAGGAAGGAAGGAAGGAAGGAAGGAAAGAGGGAGGGGAAAAAAGAAAGGTTTCCAATTCTAAATAAAAGGTAATTACTTAGGAAATACATTTTTTAAAATTACATCTGTCTTGCAAGGTGTTTCTTTTATAAATTTTGAATTTAAAATATAGCTCATCCCTGCGTTTTAATTTTATGTGCTCACCCACCATTTAGTAAAAACAATTCTGTTTCTGGCAGTTGGTTTTTCTTACATGTGGGCTGCCTCATTGATTCCATTCCTCCCGTGGCTTTTAAGTTTGACTCCCCGTGAAAAAGGATATTCCTCAGAACTTCTGAACTCTGAATTCTCAGCTATGGCAAGCAGCTTGTCTTCACTTAATTTCTGTCAGACATGTCCTGTTTTACATTAGGCAGTCGTCCTCCACCCACACCAGGGAGGGATGGAGTTCCCCTGCATATGAAAGAAAATACAAATGATGGTGTCCAAGCAAGGTTAATTATTTTTCTCCCATCGTAGCAAAGAGGCAGGCGAGGCAGGTGGCCCCACAGTGTCATCAGGACCCAGCCTCTCCTACCTCCAGCTTCACATCTCTCCTGTCTCTCCATTCATTGTCACTGCCTGTTGTACAGGCTGCCTGGAGGCCCACAGACTTGAGCAATGGAATGCAGAAAGGGCCCACAGTGACCCCCTGTCTGGATACAGACCGGCCCCAGTTAGGGCCTATGGATATCTTGAGGCGGGTCCCCTGACCTGCTTCAAGATATCCATAGGCCCTAACTGACTAATGGACCACTCCAACCAGGCACAGTCACTAAAATAAAGGGAGAGTTCCATGTGTCCCGTACCTCTCACCTTCCCCTTTTTAAAAGCAGCACTCACCCACAAGTCCCCAGCAGTCCCCAGGGAGGGCAGACAGCCTCTCCCTTCCTGTCCTGCCAGCCACTCCCTTGCAATGTATTCAGTAGACCTCTATCTCCTTTGTTCCGAGCGTGAATCCTTTTACTGCCCACACCACCCAGTTGTCCCCCCACATTTGGGGGCCCCTCATCCGACACCCAATCAAGAGAGAGACCACATTTAGACACTACACCTTTGATATAAAACTTCCATCAGGCCTGAAATATTTACTTCCTCACCAGCTGCTTACTTTGAGTATATTACCATCAATGATCTTAAAAAAAAAAAACCTAAATCTAATCTTGCCACTCAAAAACAAACACACAAAACCTTCTGGATGGTTCTCTGTTGTTTTAGGATAACATCAAAGATGCTTAGTTTAAATCAGAGTTTTTTGGTAATCTAGTTCCCAACTGCTTTATCAGTCTCATCTCCAGACAGTTCCTTCCAGGACCTTTGCATCTACACACCCTGAGCTGCTCACTCCTCACGAAGCAAGCTTTGCTCTTTGGTACCACACAGCACTGGGTCTGTTCATCAGTATATTAATATCTTCATCAATTTATTCACCACCTTTACCCATTCTCGATCAGTGGAGAAGTAGAAATGGAGTCAGCTATGGATTAAAATATCAACTATTTTTGTTTTTTTGGAGAGGCGGGTTTTTGTTTATTTATTTATTTACTTATTTATTTATTTTTCTGGAAAATCTGGCTTGGACATGCAGCCAGAATCAGTTCTTGTCTCACTCCTCATAATCCAAGTCTAGATGCTAGGATTTAAATGAGGAGGAAGTCAGATTTACAAACTGTCTCCCAGCTAACTGTACCCCAGCATATCAGTTGGATTGAATTAGCTGAATAGAACTGAATACTCTAATATTACAGTGAATCATTTAAAAAAAATCATTAAATCATTTAAATCATTTAAAAAAAAAAAAAAACAGGCATTTCAGAGCTGGCATATAGCTCTCCAGGGTCCTCAAAGACCCAAGCTCTTCAATATTTCTTCTTTATTATGCCCAGCACTTGGCTTCCATCTATGGGCTTACCACATGACCCAGGTTGGCTACAGAGCACCAGCTATTTCATCTACATCCCAGGCAGCAGGAAAGAGCAGGAAACTGAGATCTGGAGAAGCTGAATGGCTTAGTACACAATAAAAGTAATGGGCACCTGTATTTATTAAAACTTCTTTATGTGTGAGAGTTTGTGTATGTTGTTCTCAGTCCTCATGTCAGTATGTATGGTTATCCCTCATTTTACACTGAGGTGAGTTGGCCATGGCTACAGAGCAGGGAAGTGGCAAAGCTGGGATTTGAACCCACGTCTCTTACTCAGTCCCTGTGCCAGCACGGCGTGGTCTGGACCAAGGTTTTTTTGTTTTTGTTTTTGTTTTTTTTTAATTAACATCTAATGTATTATTAGCCCCAGAGGTGGACCCAGGTCTTTTGAGCCTACCCCTAACCCAAGAATATTTGAAATTTACCCCCTTTTCAGGCCCTTCTTTGTTATAATACAATAATCGTTTAATATTGCTTAATAACACAAGGCACCATTGGTGTAGACAGACACGCTTTTCAAAGGAAACATTTCCCCAGTAACGAACAATTCTGCACATCTGCTCAAGGCTATCCTTCCACTCTTTTGCCCAATCACCAAGAAGTACTTGCAAACAACAGTTGGAGGGAAAATCGAAAAGTTAATCTGTCCAGTTTAAAACATGTTAGAATTTCCCCAGGGAACTGATCGGTCAAACGGGCTAATGCCTACCAGAAAAGGATACTGTCCCGAGGATACCACCATTTACCATTTGTCTCCCTTGGCAAGTTGAAGGCTAGTTAAGGCAAATGAGGCACAGTCTTCCCCTAACTTTTTTTCATATCACAAAAAGTAAGACTTCACTTATTTGATGGGTTTGTTTATTTGGTTGAGAAGGAGAAAATGGATAGCCCGTGGAGAGGAAGTCAGGAGAAATGGTGTCACATGTAGTCATTCCCCTTTAAAAAGAGACCTGTGTGTTTCCTTAATTCAATACTTTTTTTTTTAAAGATTTTATTTATTTATTTGACAGGCAGAGATCACAAGTAGGCAGAGAGGCAGAGAGAGAGGAGGAAGCAGGCTCCCCACTGAGCAGAGAGCCCGATGCGGGGCTCGATTCCAGGATCCTGGGATCATGACCCGAGCCGGAGGCAGAGGCTTAACCCACTGAGCCACCTAGGCGCCCCTTAATTCAATACTTTTGACAGAAAACAGCACATTGATCACACAAAATTTCTTCTCAAATGGCTAGCCATACTTCTGTCATTACCCAGGAAGAAAATGAGATACCAAACTGTAAGTATTTTCTCTGTGCCAAGAACTCCTAATGCTTGGGATCCTAAAACAGAAGGTTCATAGAAGCTTCTTGCAGCTGTGGCATTCCTCGCCGTTCTTGAGATCAAGTCCTTTTGATCAGAGCATTATCCCTTTGGGTGTCCTGTTTCCTCCATGCTCTGTTAGTAAGGATGGCATTGTAGGTTCTAACAAGCGGAGGGAAAGTAAGTAAGACGAAACAGGAATACCGTGGTGACCGTCATCTTATGGTGATCCGCTCATTTCATGGTATGTGAAAATGGTGGCCATGGCCTGTTCGCTGTGTTAACTATTTTGGCTTTTTTGTGGGTCTCTTGTTTGTCTTTTCTTTTCTTTTTTTTTTTTTAAGATTTTTATTTATTTATCAGAGACAGAGGGAGAGAGAGCGAGAGAGCACAGGCAGACAGAGAGGCAGGAAGAGGCAGAGGGAGAAGCAGGCTCCCTGCCGAGCAAGGAGCCCGATGTGGGACTCGATCCCAGGACGCTGGGATCATGACCTGAGCCGAAGGCAGCTGCTTAACCAACTGAGCCACCCAGGCGTCCCTTGTTTGTCTTTTCTTAACAGTTTTTAAACACAGTAGGAAATACGTATTATATTGCAACCCAGTACGCACATGTAAACACATACGGCACACACATATATGCACACACACACACACACACATAGTGGGTCACAACCCGAAATGGTGGATGGAGCCGTGTATCATGATTACAGAACACTCTGTGGAGACAGACCTGCTTGTAAGCCCCTGCTCTCCTATTTAAACCTCCCAAAATAATTTTGAAAAACCGCATACCCCATCACTGTCATCTCATTTTTTTTCTCCCCAAAATTAAATACTTGCAAAGACTATAATTTCCAGTTGGTTGTTAATATGCCGTAACTATATATTTGTCAAAATCTGGAACCACGGATTTAGTTCAAATTTGTGGGAAAATGTCCATTATACGACCCAGTTGCCAAAGCCATTCCTCCCTGCCTCACCCATCAAGCTAATCAGACTTAACTCCCTGTCAGAAAGGAAGTCAGTCTCCATTTTGCATTTCAAATAAACATAATAATGTGCCCACCTCCCACCCAACAACTGTTTGGAATTCTAACTCTGAGATGCAGAGAGACAGGTGGATGATGCAAGGGGAAAGCCTTGCCAGTAGTCTGTGCCTGGTTGAATTAAGGCGCTGCTCCCAGGAGACCTTCTCACAGGAGCAAGGCTTTCCCAAATTATCCCTTGATTTGACAACTGGGGGGTTTTGCATCCCAGGGTCATGCTTCTTCAAAAGATTTGAGATGGTTAAGAAATAGGTTCTTCATTTGTAAAGTGACAGAAAAAGAACTGTGAAGGGGGAAGTAAGAAGGGAGAACCAACAGATCTCAGAACGCTGGTCCTTTTCAGTGGGGTTGATTTTGGGAAGATGTGCTTAAGGAACTTGAGGGTCTAAGAACTGATTCTCCTAAGGTTATGACTGGAAACCTCCCCCCACCCTCGGAAGAGTTTGCAGATACCCCTATATACTTGAACCACTGTCCTAAGCCTTTAGTACGCTCATATGTAAAGTTTGCACTTTACATATGAGTACTACCTTCAAAGACAGTTAGGAAGAATAGATAAGGTGATGCAAATCAAGCACTCAGTGAAGTTTCAGGTGCCTAAGTACCCACTCTGTGATCCCTACTGTTATTGCTGTCACCATTCTTATTCCACCCCTTTTCTGCTAACAATGTCACTTCTCATTGGGTGAGTCATCCTCCGGCCCATCCCTAACATTTGTGGGCCCCAGCTCCACAGAGCCAGGCTCTATCCACACCCCTGCAACCAGCAACTTCTTAGCCACTGGTCGGACCAGTGGGTTGGACCTGGAACCCACATCTGGGTGGCAGATTCCGCTCTCAAAAGGAAAGACTTGGGTAAGAAGCCCTCACGCGTCCTGTAGGTGGACACAGGGTATCTGGGCAAGAAGCTCAGGGTTCTGACTTTCTAGAACTTGCTCCCGACAGGTCCAGCGCGGTGGGCTCTCCCACTTGGGTGTGAAGGTCTTATCTCAGAGCCGTTGTTGGCATCAGCTGACAGAACGTGTGTGAACGTGTTTTGCATGTAAGACTTGAGTATTATCTCGATGGCCTTTCTGAGCCCAAATTCAGTCAACATCATCTGCCTTGAGTGTGCTAATGGAAACCACAGAAAAAGACAAATTACCAAACAGAAGGTGACACCTGATTTTTGTTTCAGGCTCTAGCTTTCAGGCCTCAGGCTACAACTTCAACACTTACGAGTGGAGGGGTCCGAAACAGAGAGGCAGCCTGTCCCCAGTCACTAAGCCGCGAAGCCAGACCTACCCAGACGTGGGGCTGAGTAATGAAGACTGGGACCGGTCCACAGTCAGTGGGTAAGATTTTCATCAGCCGCTGCCTGTCCACACTGTGGCCATTAGCCCAGACCTGACTCTCTCCACTTCCGATGGCACCTATCACTAGTATCGGAAGCATGACAGGAACCGCTGTCATCACCCCACCGGCCCCGCGGCAGCGTTCCACGACCTATACCTGCCCAACAGGAGCCTGGGCATCACCCCACAGCACGGCAAGAACTCAGTTTCCCTTCATGAAAACAGTAGTAGCACACGGGAAGATCTGTATCTGTAAACGCTGTCCTCACTTTCTGACTAGTCTCCTCTCTTTTCCTTTAAAAGGTTGCTTCATGTTAATTTACATTAAAAAAAAATACATCTAGGATCCCATAGTTTGAATTGAGGTGTATTTTAGCATTTTCTTCCTTACCAAAATATATCAAGGAAATTGATAAAAAATTGATAGCTCTTAGATGATCTACACTGATATTTATATGTGAGAAAACATTTTTCTGTTGAAATTTGGCTTGTCTTTCAGCAGGCAGAGCAGCCGGAAGCTCTTCCCCCAGGGCGCCATGTTGACGTGGTTCATGGGGCAGTGGCCTGGAACACGCAGATTCTGTTAGTGAGACCGTGGTCCTTCCCTTGGTTCTTTATAGATACTTTGCCTTTCCAAAGGCAGCCTCACTTGGAGATTACAGCTGAAGAAAGCCAGATCCAAAAAGGATCTCCCACGTTTTGGGTGTGTGAGAGAGGAAAGAGAGAGATTCTGGGATTATGTCTGGAAAGTTCTCACCCCGGACTGTGCTTTCTGATGACAGTTTTACAGGGGCTCCCGACAGTTCAGAGGCTGAGCAAGAGGAGAACTTCTGGTCCCAAGCGCTGGAGGATTTGGAAACCTGTGGACAGTCGGGAATTCTGAGAGAACTCGAGGTAGCCTTGGTCCTGCTAATTACTTTTATTGTTTCTACATTCATTTTTTTTTTTTTTTTGGTCCTTTTGAGTTTGCATTTATCACATCAGTTCATTTAAAAGCTTTAACCCCTTTCCACAGGAGAAAGCTGACAGGCGTGTGTCTTTGAGAAACATGACTCTCTTGGTAGCTACCCTTTATGTTTATATTTTTGCTTGTGAAGCTGCCTTCCCTGCCCCCTCGCCTTCCGGACAGCAATTTGATTTTATTCAGTGCAGTTGGAAGTATTGATTTCCCCATCTCCACCCCCCACCCCGAGCTTACTGACTTGTGGCTTCTGCCATCGCTCCGTGCTAACCTTGACTGTCCCTGTTTGCCACTGAGTCGCTGGGGAGGGAGCTAAGCCCCCCAGCTGTGGCGCATCTCATTCTCTGAGCTGCTTTAGAAAGGTTTCTTTGGCATGTTTTCATTTGTACCTGGTATAGCAATTAATTTGATCGTGAAGAGGAACATAAGAGGAAATTTTATTTTATTTTGTTTTGTTTTGCCCTTAAAGTAGATGACAACGCAGCTGGTGAAAAAGGCCAGTCTGTGTGAAAAGCAGCCAAAATATTACACAGTGCTTTGCTGGTAATTGCAAATCCTGACTCCGTATTAACTTAGTGTGAATTCTAGGAGTTGTGGCGAGTTGGAACATAATAGCTGGACTCCTGGTGAGTTCTTTAATCAAAGCCATGAATTTGCTGACGATATTCACTCTTTGGTCTAGGAGGTCCTGGACTGTTTCCTTTTATGTTCTTTTAAATTTTCTGAGCTGTAAAAAATAGAGTGGCAAAAGTCTCATTTTTATTTTGATGTCATTTGAGGTCCCCGAGTCACCATAAGGAATGTGAATGGCATAAGTGGGTGAAATTGCAATTCTAAAACGAATACTCATCTTTATATTATTTTGCTTCTCAATTGCATGTGTGGATATTTGATGTGATTCTAATGTTTGTGAATCTGCAAAGAGAATTATGAAGGAAAATACTAGTTTGAATTTATAAATATCATAGTATTACCTGGCATGAACTGAAACTTCAGAGCACAGTTGAAGAGCCTGGAGATGGATACTGCTATAAAACTTAAACTAAGACATTAGCAATTGATTCAGGCAACTTTCAAAACGAGTAAAATGCCTAAGTGTCAGCTGGCTTATTTAAACTTTTACCACCTCCTATATGTGGAATGATTAGCAGAAGAGGCCCCAACTGGATAATGAGCTCAATTCACAATTCTTGAACATACCCTTGCTTTTGAAAGCATGGTTGGCTCATATGCCTTCCTCGCTTTGCATTTTGATATTTCTCTTTTAAAGAAGCAGCTATTCTTCTGATAACTTCTTTTACAGCAGGCAAAACAAAGGTGATGTAAAAAGTAACACAGTGAGGTTGGGTTTTCACCCAGAGGTTGAGTTTTCTAAAGAAAACGACATCTGTGAGCATAGAAGTTACATTGCAGTAGCCCAGAAACTATTTCTAACATAGCTTCGGGCAGGCGTGGCCCTTGAAATTATAACTCCAGAAAGGAAGTGGGTTGAATTTATAAGCCGAAAGGAAATTAAAGCCCTCAACAAGGAAGAATGATTGGCAAATCTGTAAATTAGAGTCTTACTTATACTTGTATTGCAAAGACAATTCATTTACTAGTTTAAATGAACTCTGATGGCTTGACTGTAAATGTTACGATGCAAAAAATTTATTGGAGCAGGTTTCCTGCATATGAAATTTACATCCAGTATTAAAAGTTATAGCATACTATAACCATCATAAGTGTAGAAGATTAGCTGAGATAAAGAATGATTATAACTGAAATGGAAATGAAAACTATACTAGGCATTCTCCCCATTAGCTAGCAATTATTTAGATTCAACTTTAACACTGAAAAATGTATAGTTTTAACAAAAGAGAAAATTTCAAACTAAGACTTTGGACAAGTTACTTAGTCTGTCTTATCAGATCTTTATTCTTCTGTAAAATAAGGAGATTATAATGATTAATGATTATATGGCACTTAACACAGAACATAGCACTTAATTGTTCAAAAGAAATTATTATTTTTGCCATTTTTATTAATGAGCACTGCCTTAACTGTTTGGTTTTTTTTGTTTGTTTAATATAGGGAGAAGGCTTAACTAAATATCAGATAGAAAGCCCTTGAATATATCCCTCCAAGTTTAATGTATATCAGTTATCCCACTGATAACTTGGGGGAGAGGATTATAGCTATAAATTATGAATTGTGCAAAATGCGAACAGGCAATAGATAATCCTGAAGTGAAAACAAATCTTAGATAATTTAAAAAATAATTATTTTAAGCTTTATTTTAGTTTTTATATTTGTGTTTTAATTTTTATACTCCTTTGTAGTAATTCAGTTGAAGTTCACTTTAAACAAAGCAATCAAGCTGTGCTTTGAAACCTTACTTCCATCAGAACTCTTTCTAGTGGCCAAGGCTCAAACCAGTATCTCCCTACCATAATATTGAAGTATTTTACCTCCAACATGTTTCCCACTGGTCCCATGAAAAATGAATATAAAAAATAGATGTTAACAAAACCGATAATTTGTCTAAGTAGGTAAAAAGCCATAGACGGATGGTCACCACTGCAAGAAAATAGTCACTGGGTGCTGTCACTTACAGTGGACAGAGATATGCTTTCGGTGAGTTAAGTGCCATAAAATAAAGGATGTCCCATGACCCCCAACAAAGCCAGTAGTCAAAAGCTTTCCATCTTAAAAAGGGATTTAATTGAAATAAACCATAATATGGATAATCCATTTGGTTTATTTTTTTTAATCTCCTAAAAAGTCAATTTTATATGTTTCAACCAAATACTTGACTGGGAAGCAATCCAGCCTGGTAGCAAGAATAAGGGTTCTGGAATCAGAGTGTGAGGGCTGCAGTCCCGGACTGTTGGGCAGCTTGCTCACCTTATCCAGGCATCCCTTTCCATGACTGAGGTGGGGAGGTATGGTAACTCTAATTCATATCATAGAGACTCATCACAAGTATTAAACGACCTTCTGTAGACACATATATGTCGTACTGAGCATGTGTAAATGGTCAATGACCAGTAAGGTTTTTCTTATGATTAAAATATTCTTTTTCAAAATTATCAATACAATAACTGGTCTAGTCAGGATATTGATGAAATAACTGGTTTTGTTCCTTTTTCATTGGAGTCGTAGGTATACGTACATGTGTGCCCATACTTGGCTACAAGTCAAAGATCTTATTACTAGTGTGTGTGTAGCCAAACACCAGGTGACTTGGAATTACAAAATCTTAGAGTGATAACAAATGAGAACTCGATCACTTTGCAGTGTTCCCTCCTAATCAGTAACTTTAGATGGTGCCCTTGGCTCATTTACTACCTGGGTGACCTTGAGTAAGTCAGCCTTAGTTTCTGCACCTACAAATCGGGAGTCACAACAGTGGCCATCTCAAAGTTGTTGTGTGGCTTAAATGGGCGAACACAAGGGCTCAACAAATGATACTCTACTACTGTCAGCATCAGCATGAATGTAAACCACCAGTTCACAGTGTAGCCAGCAACACAGATGCAGAGTTTGTTTTCTGGTCCTTTGACTGCAGAGGGACTCACCAGTGCTGGTTTGCCATCGTTCAACCATCCTACCAAGGAGGGTGGAGCTGCCTTACAGACATGTTTTCAGAATTTTAGCATTTTCTAACCATGAAATGAACATCCTCAACATGACATTAATTTCAGATGCTTTTTTAGATTCACTTCCAAGATTCAGTCCTATTTGGGGTCTTATCTTGCCTTTCCTTGCATATGAACTTATTTGACCTGAGCCAAAAGCAGGCACTTAACCGACTGAGCCACCCAGTTGTCCCACACATGAACATATTTGAAACTGAACAAACCTCCCAGATCACTGGTAAAATCCAATCCAGGTTTCCCAGCTTTTGAGCAAAGGGTTGAATCCAGCAGCACAATGAGTGATTGCTCTTTGGCCTTTGAGGATCTCCCACAAAGACTATTTCTAAAAAATGTGGACCTACACCAAATGGTGTGGAGACCTAGCTGGTTCTACAAGCTTCTGAGACAGGCCATGTAGCCGAAGGAAAGACCCTGTACCAGTGGGAGGCGGGCCTCATTGGCTGTTGCCTCTCTCTCAATAGCCCTGTTTTAGCCCATTGTTACCTCTAGGTGGGGCTAGAGGCAGCATTGCCAAAGAGACTGGTTCCATTGAAAAGTCCTTGGTCCATTTCTGTAAGATATATTGAAGTTGCTTCATGAATCCCATCTTTAGAGACCCCTCAGTGGAAAGTTAATGCTTGAAATGTAGTTTGCAGTAAGCAAATTTTAGAGCTTTTCAATTTGCCTCAAAACTGCCAGGGGTGGTATTTGATTAAATAAACCCAGTGGCTTAAGTACTTAAATTGGATTTGAGATGTGCATTATAAAAGTCACTTGGAAAGCATTTTCCCAGACTTTCATAGGTCAGTTAGTACGTCCATTCTCCGGCCTTTGGTTGTGCCCCGAAGAGTCTGTATTTTGACTGGGCAGAAGGAGAAATGTGCTTAGTGTCAAACAACCCAAACCCTTTCCTCAGTCCTTGGCTTAACTGTTTCTGAAAATTGTCAATGCCACAGGCGACAATCATGTCGGGGAGCACGATGAGTCTGAATCATGAGGCCCCATCACCTCGCAGTCAGCTGGGGCGACAGGCCAGCTTCCAGGAACGGAGCAGCTCACGGCCACACTATAGCCAAACAACTCGGAGCAACACCCTGCCCACAGATGTGGGCAGAAAGTCTGTCCCCCTGAGAAAAATGAAACAAGAAATCAAGGAGATCATGTCCCCGACTCCTGTGGAGCTGCACAAGGTCAGGATGCTGTTTTCCCTTTCCTTCATCCCTTTTAGTGGCCATTCTGTCCTGTGTAAGTGCCTGGGTGCAAGCATGGGAATGACGCTCTACCAAGGGCTCAGCCAGGGACAGAAGCCAGAGCCTAAAGGCCAATCATCGAAGACTCTGTTCTCCAAATGTGATCTTCGGGAGGTTGTCCTGTAGAGCAGGGACAATTTGCTTTGGAGCTGTGAATTTACTAAAAGTTGATTTATGGCCAGACTCTTCTCCGAAAAGTGGGAGGCTTCAGGATCCTATGGAGTTTAGATGAACTGGTTTGTCATTCCAACCTCTTTGGAAGTGGGAGAAGGATTTTCTAAGTGTCCTACACTTGCAGCTTCATTGAAAATGAGTTTCGGGTTGAATGTAGGAGTGCTTACTCTTTAATCTGCCGCATTTAAACAAGGCAGATGTAAGAATCCTGGGGCGAGGAGAGCAGTGGTCAGGGGTGTCTCTGATTTTTTTCCATGGAATTTATGTTTTATTTTTAGTTAATACATAAGGATGTATAGACAGCCATAATCTCACCCTACTTTTCTTGAGGACCAAGACCCTCTCTGTAGTTGATACTCTGTTAACGAGTAATCATTTATGTCTTACCCAGAAAAGCAAGTAAATGTTAGATTGAGAGGAGGTAACAGGCCAGCCCCTCCTTTTTTTTCCCTGAAGTCTTCAATTTCCCCAAGCACCCTGTAAAAGATACTTTATATCTTCTTAAAGCTATTTATTTTGCAGCTGACAAAGGATGTAGTAAAAGAGAGACTAGAACAGGAAGTTGAGTTCTGAACCCTGTGTTCCAATCCTGGGTTGATTCTTTTACCACTCATTCGCTCATTTCATACATATTCTGCACATTCAGTTACTGACCCAGTGTATTGTGCACCCCTGAGGGGCCCAGAGTCTAAGGGGGAGACAGTCTGGGAAACAGTAGGAAGAGGGTGAGGTAGGTACAATGAGAGAGGCAAGACTCAGCTGCCTTGGGGGACAGAGGGTAGACCCTCACCCACTACAGAAGAAACAGGAAAGGCTTCTTAGGAGTAGGTGTGGACCCTGCAGGAACGTGGAGGACGGGAGGGCATTCCAAGCCCAGACAGACGCTTGTGCAAAGGGATGGTGGCATGTTGAGGTAATGCAAACATCCCAAAGTGACCAAAGCCTGGAATTTAGAGCCTTGTGCGTTCAGGGACACTACAGACTTACAGAAAAACAAAGAAGTGTCAGATATTTTAGGGTGGGGACGCAGGTATAGACCCATGTCACAGGTTACCTAGTTTATCCAGTTTCCCTGCATTGAGGCATATATTTGGAACACACCAGCCACCACTGCCTGTCAAATGACCTAAGATGCTAATTGACAAAGCCCACGAGGAGGCTGTAAGGTCCTCTCTGGGGGTTACGTAGCAAAAGCTATCCAATCCGTGTGAGTTCAGCCATACCAGGAAGAAGTGAGCCTCACCCGATTCCCTCAGGTGTCTAAGAAAACTGCCCACCCTTCTTCTCCAATTCTCTTGCCCAGGCCCCTCCTTCAGCCCCAAAGGGAAAGGACACCAGCATGTATTGAGTTCCTATTATACGCTATTTTCTTTATATTTTTAGCCTTTACAACAGCCCTTCTTAGCAGATATGTATTATCTCCATCTATAAGATCAGGAAATAGCAGGCATAAAATAGAGTCATTTATCCTTCTAGAGTGAGGCACTTGCCTCAAAGGGAGAATACTGATAGCCACCAGTACAAAGACCCGTCAGCCCATCCCTCCTGCACTGAAAGCATTTAGCGAAAATACTGATGAGAAATTGGGTGTGCAAGTCGTTAGAGCTGAGGTTTTTAAAAAAGTGCCTGTGCTTAAAATCGATGTCCTGTTTTTAAGAAGGCCTCCTCCACATCCCAACACGATGGGTGGCAGCGTGTGGACTGGGGGAACACTGTGTGGCAGAGTATGACCAGGAGGCCACCGGCTCACACACACAGATGGGCCAAGACCTAACCCGCGGGATGCTTCTTTTTGCTTTCACTTCAAACAGTCCCTTCAGTGGGGACAATAAACGTGTCTCCCATGTAGCTTCACTTTCCTTCTGAATCAGTCCCTAACAAAAGAGGACTCTCAAAAGGAGATGGAAAAAAAGATCTAGGGAAGTGAAGGCAGCGGGGGAGTATAAGCTGGCAACATGGAATTCTGGGAGTAGCTGTCTGCTCACGTCCTGGGTATATTTTCCTTTTGTAAGTGATTCAGTTACTCTATCGGGCCGTCCACATTTTGGCTGTTAAGTACGTTCTCCAGTGCTGAAGTGTGTGAGAGAAGTCACTCGGACCACTGGTTGTGCTTGTACTCTGCACGTGGGTGACTTTTGAACACCATGGGATTGCCTGACGCCATGAAAAAGGGCAGTGACTTGTGGATGGACTTGAACTATCCTCCCAGTGGGGTGCTCCTAGCCTAGAGTTTGTTTTTTAGCCTATTTTTCCTTTGTAAAAATGAGGGAAAGGCACTCTGGTGGGTGGTGGCATGGGGAAGGGCCAGGGAATTAGAAAAAGTTCCTTCTTCAAGTTGAAGATAATCCCGAGCTGGGTTTACAGCTTGATGGGTGGAATGAGGGCTGGTTTTCAGTTCCCGGAGCCCCCTTTGTGAACATTTCCAAATGGATCTGGTAGAGGAATTCCCAAGGGACTTCAGAGACCAAGGTCGAGGGGCCGGATGAGGTTGACGGTACACCAGGCTGGGTGTCATGAGAAATACGGCTGTTGGCCGCTTGGTGAAACCTGTCTCCTCAAGGACAGGTTGCAGATCTGTTCCTGTCTGAGCCAGCACCTCCAAACTCATACTGTGTTTCATGAGAAGCTGTATCAAGAAGATGTGTATGAATGAGCAAGTATCCATCCTCATTCCTGGGGAGAAAAAAAAAAAAACAAAAAGCAAAGGCAGTTCCAACTCTGGCTGACGGGTTACTAACACCATCTTCAAACATGAAGAACACAGTGTGGGCTTCTCTTCCACTTTCTTGAGTTTCAACTTCTTTCCCTGGTTTACCCATGAATTTCTGCTCAGGCCTCCATTCCTTCTCTTCCTTCAGACCTTCAGAAAGTCCCAAGCTTGGGTCAGGGTCTCTACGGTTTTCTTTCATTTCACGTCATCTGCTGTATCTGAGGCTCTTCCAGGTCTGGGCGAGTGTCTGCATTCTCTCCTAGACCCCAAAATCTAGTTGTCCTCCATGACATTGGAACCAACATGGAAACACAGCCCCACTTCCTTTTTCGGCTGTGTGGATGAGGAAGGAAGTTAGAGCTGGCAAGATGATTTGATATTTAGTAGGGTGGTGGGGGGACGGGGGCGGAGGGGGTCACAGGGAACTGACACTTGGGTTCCCTCAGTATTTGCTGGCTGAGATGATCCGAAACATGTCTTACCTCCCAATTCACGACATGCAAACATCCACATTCATATATGAATGCATCCAGAACTTGACTGCACGGTTTATGCCAAACATTTTCTATTTTTTCTTTGTTCTTTTGTCAAATGCTATCATATTAAGCTGATTTCAGAATTTATTAATGGGTCTTAATCAAAAGTTGGCAGACTACTCCCTTAGACAGTAGTTTGCAGTTAAAAACCTCTGATGATCTCCCCCACGGTTACATGGCATGCTTATTAAAATTCACCCCACCCAGACTTGCCTGCTCAGCATTTTCTGGGACTGCAGTGGATTCTTTTGTGCCCTAAGGACTGAGGATCATGCCTTTAGGTTTTGCTAAAGAAGTTGATGATTCTGTTTCAGTGAAATCATGGGCAGCAGCGGGATAGCAGGGGAAAAAGGAAATGAGGTTGTATCTTTGGCTCTGCAGCTTCTGGGTTTTATCTTCAAAATGAATTCTGGTTTGTACTATAGCTTATCCCAGCCAGATTCTTTCTCTTTACAGATAAGGAGCCTGTGATCTTGGCTATAGTTCATTGATAACCCTGCATTCCCTTCTGATGCTTAAATATCCTTTATGTCCACTTAATCTATTTCTGAGATGAAGTCTCGCCTTACTTCTTTGCATACTTTGAAGCAAAAAAGATTTTTCTTCTGTAGAGTAGAAAGTTCCCCACATTCAGAACATTTGGCCTTTTTTTTTTTTTGTCATGTGAACATTTCCTTTTGCCCTGTCATTTGTGTTTTTAAATAAAATCATATTCCGTAACTGTATATAGTTATTTGTATTTACATTTTACAGAAAGGTTTTTAAAAATCCTTTTTCAGCATCTACATTTATTTATGGCTGCTGGTGGCACGACCCAGGGACATTGAAATCACCTGCTAGGACCCCCTTTATTTCTTATAGCTGCTTTGGCTGCTCTCAACTTTTCCCCGAGCCAAGTTCAACTTGCATTTTCAATGTATCTGAATGCTTTGAGAGGGGAGCTTTGTTTTTCTTGATATGAGAAAGTTGTTCTTGTCCTTGTAAGGAGTGTCCCTTGAAGTGCCTGATGGCGGCTTCCTGTGCAGTGTACTCCCCGAGTCGAGAAGAGAGGCTTAGCCCCAGGAGGAAATAGGAAATGGCAGAACGTATCTTATTCAGACACAAGTGTCTTTCTTCACCAGATATTTGGAGTTGGTACTCTAGATCAGATGAGTCTTCATGGCAGGCCTCGACCTTCTCCAAATAGCTTGTGTCAAATTGTCTTACTGTGGAAGTCACAAGAAGCTAAAAATGACACACTGGATAGACGCACCTTCTGCTTTTGCCTACCCTTCTGTGCTAGCTCCAGTTTCTCTTCCTCCAGGTGAAAAGGGGTAAATTAGAAAGAACACAGACTTTGTCGTCAGGCAGACCGAGGTTTGGTCACAGTCTGACAGGCATCAGCCATGTCCCTTCTCGGAACCTTGGTTTTCTCCTTTAGCAAAGGAGGGGGCAGGATCCTGCTCAGGTGAGGAGCCTTCACAAATAGCATTGCCCCTGGGGAAGTCGCCGTCCTTCAGAGTCTCACCTCAGTCAGGCAGACACCCAGAAAATGAGGTCTCCACAGCCTCCCAGCCTAAAGAGCGGATTCAGCCTCAGAGCCCCCGAGATGGAGATGTAAACCAGAATGGAAATCTGTGTGCAGACAGATGGATGTGTGTCTAGTTACCAGTCACTACCTCAGTCTGATGAACATATGCTCTCCCTGTAAAACCAGGGCCAGCTGATCATCAGAAGGTTGTTGGGGGAACGTGGAATTGTAGAATAAGGGTTGGAGTCTACATTATATGCTTTAAATAACAGTCCTCGGAATGGATTCCCTCAGCTTCCTTTGTCTATGATCCTATTAAAACATACAGGGGCAATGCAATGTAAAAGATATAGTTCTTTTTTAAAAAATATTTATTTGAGGGGGGAGGGACAGAGGGTGAGAATCTTAAGCAGACTCCAGCTTGGGGCTGGTCACAGGGCTCCATCTTACAAGCCTGAGATCATGACCTGAGCCAAAATCAAGAGTCAGTCACTTAACACTGAGCCACCCAGAGGCCCCAATATAATTCTTAGAGAAATGATTAGCTCATGTCAAAAATTTTCCTATGCTTGTTTAACCCTATGAAGGGGAATGACCATGGGATGATAAAGCTTGTCCAAAGGGATGATAATGTCTCAGTCAGTGGTGGTGGAGGGGAGGAGGGAAGGAAGAACACTAGAATAAGATTTCCAGGCTGGGATTAAAGCTGCCCAATGACTTATAGAGAAAAAAAAGCCAAGCCTCTGAGGTTACCTTTTCATCTGCAACTCTACGTGGCCTACTCAGTCTGCATCTCACTACCTTTTAGCAAGTTGCCATCCGCCTTGGCTGGGCCTGAGCTCTGAGCATTAGAAATGTAAATCCCAACAAAGTTACAGCCCCCCAGACCCAGATGACCCTCAGGCGGTGTCAGGTCTCCAGTGTGCCTTACTTCCTAGTTTTTGATCTTCATCTTGGCACTTGGTCAAGGACCTCTTCAGAAATGTTAATAGCTTCCCTTAAGTCTAGCTCTGGCTGGAGATCATGCATATCTTCCTGATGTTTTTATGTCTCTCTGTGGTGATCAAATATATTCATTTATAGGTTGTAAGATATTGTATTTTATCTAGGATGTTCACTTACAAATGGCATGCTCTCTGAGGGTCACTCTGGTCCCCTGGTCCTTGGAGAATAGCCTGCCCAACATCTTCCTTCCCCACTGTTCTGTCCTCTGACCTGTCTGGCTATCGTAAGGAGTACATTGATAATGGTCTTGCCTAGGGCTTGTCTCTTTCTTTCCCTTAGATAGACACAGAGCTCTCTCCTTGTTCTGAGGATCTTTGACGTGTCTGACCACAGCAACACCTGGAACAAGGAATAAAATCGAGACTATCAGCACTCAGTGCAGCAGGGGTCTGGTCTGTTGTATATAACTTGTCATGCTTCCTGAATGGCAGCGAGATCCTGGCCCTGAATTCCCACAGGGCCAGGGGATGAGCAGAAGGCATGCCTCCCACCCAGCGAAGCAGGTGGCCCCTGGAGCGAGGAGGCCCATAGACCTGAGGAGAACGGAGGTCGATGGGGTGCAGAGGGAATCGGGAAGGGTCAAGAACTGGAGGAGAACTAGGCCAGGGCAGAGCTGGGAGCCTGAAAGCAGAAGCAGAAGGAGCAGGTGCCGAGAAACCAGTGAGCAGTCCTGAGAAAAACCCTGGAACAGAGACTCTGCCAGCCAACTAACTTGGCGGTGGCTGTGGCAAGGGGAAGGGGCTGGGGGCAGGGTTGCTGGGTGAACTGGGGAAAGAGACCCTGGGCCCTGGGGCTTCCATTCAGTTTATCCCAAAGATGTTGCCAAAGTTTCTTGGTCTCCTTATGGAAGAATTCAAGAATAGATGACACACAACATGGTGGAGAAGTGACACAGACATTGAAGTGTATTAAAGTGAAAGTATACTCTGGAGATGTGAGATTGGACGAGAGAGAGAGAGAGAGAGAGAGGAGAGAGAGCTGCTGTGCCCTCTGGAGTTTGGGTTTTTGTCTTTTATTGACAGTTGTTAACAGGGGGTAGAGATGCAGAGTTTCATGTGTTTCCTTCCTTCCTTGGTCAGGGGTTTCCTGTCATGGCATCCGCCATCTTGGGCTTGTCTGGTTTGGTCCAGCTTCTTGCAGAGTGCTGCCAGGATGGGCCTCTGACTTTCCTGATAGCTGTCCGTGACTTCCTCGGCACTGGCCTCCAGACATCCTGTTAGAACCTAACTAACTGCCTTCTCTGACCACAGAGTTGGCAATAACTAGGAGACCAAGGTGCCCATGGCTTGGTGTGATCTTCTGGAGAACCTGGAGACAGATCTAGCTCTTTTCTGTTTGATGTGATGTGAAATGGTGAGGTGAAGTTGCTCTGACATGAATGGGGGAAGCAGCACATAAATCCACCTTAGATCCTAAGAACTGCAACACTCCCGTGCCTAGGACTCGGCTCTCCAAGGGCCCAGTCAGCCCTTACTTGCTCCTACTTAGAGCCAGACTCCAAGCTACTGAATCTCTCCTTGTTGAGCCTCTACTTTTCAAGCCTGTGGTGCCACATGCTTGCCAGGAAGCAGCAGGAGGCAGTGATTGAAGCAGCTGTCCCTTGCTCTCCTCTGCCAGCGAGGCTCCCCAGACAGGAGGGCAGCAGCTGCCTTTCCGGACCCAGCTTGTCTTGATGCCCACTTTGAGTGGCAAAAACTGAAGTCACTTCCTCTTGGGCTGGAAGGATGCAGTTGGGAGGCCATACCTTTTTTTTTTTTCTTCCAGCCCCACAAGGAATATAGGATTATCCTCAAAGCTAACATTCCTTGAATTATCAGGTTTAAAGGAAGAGAGCTGCCCCAGTGGTGTCTGTAAGAATAAATCCAAGTGCCTGGTGATTTATGGGGAAACTAGTACCATCTCTGAGAAATAGGTGTTGGTTTGGCCCTTAAGGCATCAGGCCAGGGGCTGAATGGTAGGAAGGCGGCCAGGGCTTAGAAACTGCTTCTGCAATAGCCATCACTTGCTGTGACTTGCTCAAGACAGTAGACACAATCACCTTTAAAATCCAAGAGAGGAGAATTGCTTCTGCTACTTAAAGATTTTCACGTGTGTCAAAACTGAAAACAGAAACATTAGGATTCTACTCTTTGCCTTGAGGACATTGTTCAGACACGTGAATAGACTTGCTTAGAAATAGAAAACAAGGCACAGCTTGCGGTGTACCCTTTCGCCTCCCGTTAAAGCTTCTGTTCTCGGGAGGGTTAGAAGCAATTGTACCGTGCACTGGCGAACAGTTAAAATTGAACCGAGCTTTGTAGAACCACGTTCTTGCCCAGAGTTAATGTTCCAAGAGTCTCACTGGCCCTTCTCAGAAGAGGAAAATCTAGCCTTGGGTTCATAGCCCAGGTTTTGCAGCTGAATCCTTCGGTAAGCACAAAACAGAGACCCCACATGAAGAATCTTGATTCCCATGAGCCAGAGTGGACCACGAAGAGCTCTCAGAGCAGGAGTTTTTGCAGACGTTCAGGGAAAGCCACAAAGGGGCCCCGATCAGAAAAAATGTAGCAGGCATGATCAATTATTCATCTTTAGCTGGTTGGGCAGTTGGAAATGGATCAAGGCTGCCTGACCAGTTAGGAGATTATATGTCCAGGGGAAAAAAAAATGACGATGTAGGGGAAGGAACACAGTAAATGAGGTCAGATACTTTTCCAGTACTGCCTCCCAGAGCTTCTGCATTACAACTAGACAGGTACGTCCATCACCTTTAAGAGTCAGTGTTCTCATTAGCAGGAAGGGAATGATTCTGCTGCACAGAGTTATAGGAGTTCAAAAGCAATCATATGGAGGAAAGTGCCTGGGTAAGGAATTCATCTGTGGAAAAAAAAAAAAAAAAAAAAAAAAAAAAAGACTTAAACCTTGGAATCCTTTGGATTCTTTTTAGATAGGAAATAAATCAGAAGTAACTCCCACCAATCTCCAAAGAACAGGAGGGCAGCAGTGACACGGCACAATTTATTGTCGCTGCTGTGAGAGCGGCCAGCTGTACTCCCCATTTTTGTGAATTATTGATTCCAGGAATCTTATCTGTTGTGTCACTTTAAAATTTCTTTTTTGTTATTGGCTCTCTCCAGGAGATCAATGGAGTTGGCTATGAAAATTCAGTTTCCTCTAACCTTAGGAAATCTTTCCAGAGAAACAGATTCATCTCAAATGTAAACCATTGATTATCCTCTCATCTTGAAGAGTTTGCCATCTGGTCTAAGGCTCCGAAACACCAAGCCTCTCAGCCAGCAACTCTGACCTTCAGTGAGCTAATCTGTTAACCTGCTGCCGCTGACATCCAACTCCGAATACTTTCGTTAATGTATTACCCCCTGACTGGTGTTGGCGGTATTTGGTGCCCCTCCTGAGTTCTGGCGATGGAGCTGACATCCTAGAACCAGGCCAGTTGAGCAATGAAGAACTTCACTGTTATTCCAGGCCCACACTAAATGTTACCCCCCACCCCATGCAAGGCTACTGGTTCACTATGTCAGAAAACCGGTCTCAGATCGAAGAAGTGGGCTCCTTAATGTCCATCGCAACCCTAGGCTTTGCAACCCTCACTTTCGGAGGCACTGAGAGAGTGGCTGGGGCTGTAGGGCATTTAGATGCCAACCCATTTACTCATCCAGCCATGATGAGCACAGTGTCCCTAGCACCTTCCCCTGTATCTAGCAGCAAGTGAACAGAGAAGTAGGAGGCACCACCCTCTAGAAGCACTGATTTTCCCTGCCCCAGGCAGGCTACTTGTCACATGGTGAGAATGCACGCAACTAGAAACAAAGATGCATGCGGGGGAGAAGGACAAGAAATCCCACAGAGAAGGCACAGGCAAAGCCAAAGAGGGCCATAGAAGCAGCAACTTTGAGCAAAGAGATTTCATCTGCCAATAAAGAGGGCCCCCAAATGGCAGGCTATCACCAATCCTGTTAGCTATTTCTTTCTTTTCCTCCTCCTCCTCCTGCCTCCAATTTGGCCTTCCTTTCCCATTCCTCCCTCCCTTCCTTTGAGAAAGTAGCATGAGGATAGGTGTGGGGGGGAGGGAGGGGACTAGAATATAACCTAAAAATGTTTCCTCCAATAAAGGTGCCTTGGAGGAGTGGCTGATTCCAGACTGGAAGCAAGGAATATTCATGATGAGTCATGATATCTTGAGTCAGAAAGCAAAGAAGTTATCACAACAAATGAGTCATATCAAAAGGACACAGAAGTTAACATGAAAGACTCCCCTTAGCCAAAGATGAGAAAATTTGAGCACACAAAAGAATAATGATGAAAATTACTTGAAATACAAACATCTATATGTAAACCCATGTGTTCGTAGTGATACTTAATGAAAGTCATCCCCCCGCACACACAAAAGATGTCTTTGGGACACCATTAGAAGTGTTTAGTGTACTAATGCCCTATACTAAAAAGGAAAGAAAAGAATTAACATTCATTCTGCCTTTCTGGCAGATCAGTGTGCACATCAGAATAAAAAGCACTGTTTGAAGAGAGGAGAGTTCTTTATGAAAGAATTCTAGCTAACAAATACAGAAGATATTATAGGATTAGAAAAAGACTATCACTCTGTAAACCCTAATGAAATTATTCAGACAGTGGTCATCAATGGTCAAAAACATTTAGATGAGAGGTTGATGGGGAGCCTTACAATGAAGGCATTAAGCTGTCCTCCCCTGGACCCACCCAAAGTGGAACAACTAGACATTGAATCATGTGATGTCATAGGGAGCACCCTGTCACATCTGTGATCCATTCACATCCCTCTCCACAAAGCTGACTCTGACTCCAGTCAAGGACCCAGGGTCACTTCCACGTAGAGGAACACAAGGACTGGAAGAACACAGTGCAGGACAAATACAGTTCCCGCAATGAATCAGCAGCGTGGTGCCATGCTCTAGACAAGAGGACATGGAGAAACCTCATGCTACTGTGTTGACCTTGTTGGGATACTGATCTGAAAAAAACAACTCTAACAACCACTTTTGAGACAATCAGGGACGTTTCATTAGGGACTAGGTATTGGAGGATATTAGGGAATCAGGGCGAATTTGTGAATGAATTCGTACATCCAAGGTATGTAAAAAGAGTGATCTTTCTTTTTTAGAGAGTCATCTTGAGGTATGTAGGAGTGAAACTTAAGGACTGGCATTTGCCTTAAAATAATCCCCCAAAGAAGAAGAAAGAAGGGGGGGGGGGTGGAGCCTGTGGGGCAAGCTCTTGATGGTTTTTGGATCTGGGAGATGAGCACATGGGGAATCGTTGTTTGTTCTAGCCTCTCTGCCCTTGAATACATTTTGAATGTTTTTCATTAAAAAATAGCTTTCTCCTAACTAAACTTACTGTGGTCATGATTTTGCAATATATATATATGTCAAATCATGATGCGGTCTACCTTAAGCTTATACAGAGCTGTATGTCAGTTATATCTCAACAAAACTGGACGTTAAAAAATTTTTCTAAATAGTCCTCTCCAATAACCACCCGCCCCGCGGTAGGAAAGGGGCAGGACTTTTCCTGTCCCGTCGCCTGAGGCCAAATCATAACTAGAGAGGAACCTCAAAATTCTTCTCTATAATGAGTTCTTATTAATCAACCACCTTCTAGATATAGAGAAGGTGTGCCGTGGGAATATCTGAGCTTCACAGCCACTACCACTTGGGTTTGAACCACTTCTCCGTGGAGAAGTTTCTAACCCTCCATGAGCTTTCATATCCCGGAGCTTCCTCAGCCCTTAGGCAGGGCCGGCTTGGCTGCGATGTTTCACCTCGATGACCACACGGTGGCGCCATTGGAGCTTCGTACTGGCCCGGGCCCCAGCCCCCATCCTGGGGGAGCCTTGAGAATTCCCCGCAGAGCCCTGGGGCGGGACAGGGTGGGGCGCCGCTTGAATTAAATCCCTCTTGGTTCAAGCTCACAGCTCATCTTGGCCAGTTCGAAATGGCTTATAATTTCAACCACAAACCATAAGAGATTCTGGACTTTATAGGAAGCAAACAGGGTTGCTGGAGGGGAGGTGGCGGGGCGGGGGTTGGGGGGGAGTGGAATGGGGTAACTGGTTGACGGGCATTAAGAAAGGCACTGGGTGTTCACTAAACTCTACCTCCAAAACTAATTTTAAAAAAAAAAGTTTGTCAAAAAAAAACAAAACAAAACCTAGTCATTTCATTATTTGACAAGCACTAACCCTACTATGTGGCAGACATCATTTTAGGGATTCAGGGTATCAGTGAACTAAACAAAGATTCTTTCCTCACCTCAAGGAGCTTGGGATCTGGGTGCCTCTTGCACTTACTCTCTAAGACCATCTGAGCCCAGATCACCAAAAGATTCCTCCTCCCCTCCTGAGTTTTGGTGGGGAGGGAATGCTCTCACTCATGCAGTTTGAACCTACATCTCTCCCCATGCGTTATCACAGTCCATGTCGCATGGGGGTTGGGTTTTACTAAGCGACACACACACACACATTTACACACACAATGACGGAATGAGCCTGCAAAGAGTATCATCCCATTAAACGTTAGTTCCCTTGATTCGTCTTTTCAGAGCATGTGATAGCCCCCTTGTGTGCCCAGAGCCACACCCAGCCAGGGATACCCAGCGATCTGCAGTGGCCAAGTCAGTGAGTGAGTCAGGGCAAGGTCTGAGACTCGGCATTTTAACATGCTCCTGAGAGATGGTGCTGTTTCTGGACCTCACTTGAACTTGCAAAGCACATTTTTTTTCCTCTTAAAGCAAAGTTGCAAGACTTGTGGCCTGTTTCCTTCTAGTGTCCTTGTAGGAAAGAGGCAGGTGGCACTGGAACATTTATATATCTTAATTCATAGGCTCTAGGGGGCCATGGATTGAAACACACCTGATTTCAGAGATTTTAAAATATGAAAAATAAAGCATATCTTAGAACCTAGAAAATAAAGCATTTTGAGTGGCAGTAGTGTAGAATGGTTAAGTGTTTAGTGTCTGGAATCAGACAAACAGGGGCCCCACTATTTATTACCTTTGTGACCTTGGGCAAATGACTTAACCTCTGTAAAGCTGAATTTCCTCACCTCTAGTATGGCAATAACCACAAGGGCTGCCTGGTGAGTAGTATAGACTCGGCCAGCTTGATATTTTAGCTCTTAGCCTAGCAAAATTAAAAAATAATAATAATAATAAAAACCACTAACACCATTTTTTGTAGTTCCTTCAATATTCTCTACTTCTCTGAAATAAAATAGCTGGGTATAAAAAATGGACCTGTTTTATCTTTACCTTTGGCCCTCTGGAGCCCTGAAGTTTTTACTATTTTACAAAAAAAATATTCATGTAGTTGGGTGAAAATAAAATCCTTTTTTTAAAGCAATTAGAGTAAAACAATGTATCAGCCCAGATCAGTACTTGAAGAGGGTATCTGTTTGTATGGAGGGCATCAGGCAAAACCTAGTGACATCAGTAACCAGCTTAAGACATTAAATGAGCACCAAGTGCTTCATATGCCTCCTGGTGGGGCCCGGCCAGCAGGTGATCTGTAAATATTACACAGAAACGTGTTTGCCTCTGGAAGGCAGCCTTTTCTCTCTCATTCACTGCTGTCCCCCAGCACCCAGAGCCGTCCTTAGAACAGGGTAGGGACTCAGTCCACAGTTGGTGAATGTTTGCATGATTGGCTGAATGTCTGAGCCTCAGACTAACTCTTCCAGGTGGTCAGATGGGAGGCACGAGGATCAGGGGAAGCCTTGGCTGGCAGGTGGCTGTAGGAGCGGAGGGCACCAGTAAGGCCGATAGCCAAGAAGGGTGAAGGACTTCAGTTGCTAAACCAAAACCTGGTTGCTAGTCAAGCCAGACCCCAGGGCAACATGTTGGTTACAAGAACACTTTCAGGTCTTTTAACTCAGTTTGCTGTCAGTACTGACATTCTGATTGGAATACCATAACAAATAAAATGATGGACTCCAGGCTGGCATTTGATCAAAGGAAGGTGATATGCTGAGCACTGTACCCAGAGCAGCATCAGGCAGGGTGGGCAGGAAGGAAGGGCCTTTGGCTTTGTCCTGACACCCAGCAGGTGCAATGGGCTGCTACTGGCTGCTTCGGACAGCAGCATGCTGCTCCAAGAAAACAGAGAAGTACACCTGCCCAGGGTGGGCATGGGGTGGGGAGGGGGGAACAGCTTTTTCCCTTCTCCTTCCTTCTCAGTTCTGGGTGGGCCTTTACAAATTCCAAGCCTGTTCTCCGAGAAGGGAAAAAGGAGCTGCCTAATACATTACAAGTCTATGATGTTACTGAATAAATTAATTTGTAAAGATTGCTGGACAAGAAGTTTCACACACAAAAGTCTGCAGCCAAGCTGAATGCATCCTTTCCATGCTCTCGCTTTCCAGGTGACCTTGTACAAGAGCTCTGATATGGAGGACTTTGGGTTCAGCGTCGCAGATGGCTTGCTGGAGAAAGGAGTGTATGTCAAAAATATTCGCCCAGCTGGGCCAGGAGATCTTGGTGGCTTAAAGCCCTATGATAGACTCTTACAGGTAAGACCGCAGGTGACCTTTTTGCTTAATTTCACTTCTCAAAGTCTTACTTGATGGATACCTACCCATCTTTCTTGGCCTCAAGATGAGATTAGGGGCCCTTCCTATATGGGGTAGAAACTTTCTCCTTAGGTAGAATTTACCAGTTATCAAAATTGTCTGGTTCCCTGTATATGTTCCCCAGCAGATTATAAACTTCTTGAGAACTTATGCTCCCATTTCCCCTTATACAGTACTTGATATCTCAGTGTCTCACACAATTTCTCTGAAAGCGAAAAGCCAGATCTTGTTTAGTGAGCAGAATGCTGTCATGGTCAGGAATAATTTCAGTGAACCAAGCCCATCCCTGATTTTATTCACAGTTTTTAGGAATAGCATTTTGTAGGCAAAAGAGAGGGTTGACATCAGTCTTGAGAGTGTGTTTAGCTGGAATGAGTCTAGAACCAAAGAGTTGACTTTCAGAGCACGAGGCTGTACTGAGGGCAGTTGGCTTTCCAACATGTGTTCACCAAGGCACGTTATCATAGATCAGTTAGTTTTACAACAAATTCTGGTTATTTTTTACAATGGCAGCAGAACAGTTGGTCTTATCTTGGCATTATGGGATGCTTTCATTTTTCACAGATACTCTAATATTTGTTGAATTAATAAATGTATTTGCTGAATTAATGGTTACTTGACCACTATGTGGCTCTTCCCAATAGCTAAATTGGGAATGTGCTGTCCCTCCTTCCATAGACAGTGAGACTATTAAAAAGTAGATTCAGACTGTGAGGGCCTTGAATGCCATGAGAAAGCTCTTGGACTTAACCCTCAAGGATATCCACTTCTTAAGCAGAATAATGACATCGTTCGTAATTGAGAGCGGCAGTAGAATAATACTGTAGGTGGACTGGAGTAGAATGGGGAGGGGGGAGACCGCAGGGAAGGAGACCAGATGCCTGTGTCAGACCTGAGTCCTTTTTCCTTCAATACATCCTGGCAGAGCGGCCTCGGGGGCAGGGGGCCCGTTGCTCAGAAGAGCTGAGCCGTTGCTCAGAAGAGCTGTTAGAGCCCAGCAGAGATGTTAGAGCCAGAATTAGGAGATTGAGGACACTGAAGGCATGTGTTTGGGTACAGTTACCTATGGTGGGCTTACAGTAAGCAAAAGGAGAGAATCAAGGCTAGAATCCTGAGAAGAACAAATTTAAAGGACAGGAGGAGATAAAGGCAGGAAAGAACTGAACGTGAATCAGAATGGTGAGGGGATCAAAACAAAGGGGTGTCACAGAGTGCCAAGGAAGGAGTTTTCAGGTGAGTGGGCGTGAAGTGTGGCCAGTGCTAAAGGCCAAAGCGGACGAGACCTGGAGACACCATTCGGATATTGGACATTTGGGGTCAGTGGTACAGTATAAGTGTCAGGTTCCAGACGTGAGAAGATTGAGTGTGAAAGGCAAAGAGTGGAAGCAGCTTGTAGATTGGGTTGAAACCCCTTGCTGGCGAAGAGTAAGGAGAAATGAAAGACGAGCACGTGTACGAGCTGAGGACGGGGATGGGCTCACTTGCGGGAGGCAGTTCGACATCACGGTCAAGAGCATAACTTGGGAGTCAGCCAGACTGCCTGGGAGCCCATCCGAGCTGGGCCACTTAACAACCACTGTTCTGAGACAAATCTCTTCACCTCGGACTCACTTACCTCATCTGGAAACTGGGGGCAACGTTCAGCCCTCGGAGCATGAGCAAGGCAGCCTGCCCAGAATGGGGATGTTGGGAGGTGTCCCTGTTCCCCGCTCTCAAAGGCTTTACGATTTAGTAGCAAAGAATGAGTCAGCCAATGGCCACCTCCTGGTGTGGTCGGAGAAAGGATAAACCTCTCAGCACAGGCTGCTCCTTTGGGCACCTTCAGGGAACTTGTTACACGGGAAGTGTTACTCGGTGTGGAGAATTACAACTGTAATTCAAAATGGCTCTTCTTGATTTTTCAGGTTAATCATGTCCGAACGAGAGACTTTGACTGCTGCCTTGTTGTGCCCCTCATAGCAGAATCTGGTAATAAGCTGGACTTGGTTATTAGTAGAAACCCACTGGCTTCACAGAAGTCTGTGGGACAGACTCTGCCGGGAGGAGAGTGGAGCGAACAGAACAGTGCTTTTTTCCAACAGCCTAGTCATGGTGGTAATTTGGAGATACGAGAACCCACTAACACACTATAGCAATGCTTTTTATAAAGCAGGACAAAAGACAATATCTACATGGTGCTAAAAAAAATCCCTTTGAGATTTCTGTGGCATTTAAAGCACAGATATCACGTGGCATTAACCGCAAGCACAGGGGTCTTTTAAATCTCTCTCATGGCTCACGTTCACTTCCCCTTTCAAGCTGAAGAGGTCTCTTTCTTAGTGACCGCTGTGGTAGATGGCAGGCCGTTCCCTGCCAGGCCCAATGGTAGAGAAAAGGAAAACTACATAGGCCGCCCCTTCCCCCCAGTTAACATCAGAGGAAGTTTTTTACAAGTTCATCTTCCAGTCACTTTTTAAAAAGAGAAATGTCTGTTTGAAAATATTCTCTATGACAATTTCCTTAATTCACTTTGAAATCGCAGTTTCTTACTATGAAGCCGTCAGCGTTAAGAACCTGACCAACAAGGCTTGTCACAAAGCTGGCTCTCCTAGGGGAACTGGAGTTTGAGACGCGGCTGGGACTGCTGCCATGGGAGGGGTCCGGGTGTAACATTATTTGAAACGTTTCAGCGATGATGCACGTAGGAGACCATAATAGGTGGTGGTAAATGTTTTGCCCCAATATAGGAATGATTTTAACTAAGATGTATGCTATTCCCTATGCAACAAATTAACAAACAGGATATGTCTTGTGACCTGTTTTTGTTTTTTTTTTAAGGACACACTTTTAATAGCTGCGAATCTCTGATAATGGATTAGCGTGCTTAGTAACACTGAGAAGTAGTTATTTTTAAAACTCCAGACTAAGAATTTAAGAGAGAATGAAGAGTCTATTACAGTGAGGTTTATCTTAATGATAGGCAGATCAAACTCATCTTGCTTGCCATGTTTTGAAAACTGGTTATAGAGGGGTGGACAGCACATGTACGTTTGAGATGACACTGGACTGTCTTTTGTTCTGAGCCATGCTACTTTACTGAAATTGTAAATACATTTTTCACGACAAGGCATTGCCAATTATTACCATTCCTCAAAGCAATAAACTGTGACAGTTGCTTTTAAGATGTTCGTCAGCAACTGTTCTCATTTGTTCAGATCTTTTGAATAGTTACGCTAATAACTGTTATTTGGTGAATATTTAAAAAAAATAGATCTGTATATTGATTGTAGAATCTCCATATTGAAATGATTATTTTCCAAACATTTTCATTTTGGTCAATGGTTCCAACAACTGCTTAGGTAAAGCATTTGAACACTGTGTCCTTTGTTTAAGGAGAAAGCTCACCTTTCTTTTTGTGCAGAGAAATATATTATTTCGGACATATTTCACAACCCGCCAGGGCAAGAGAGTATAAAGCAGAATCATGTTAAGAGAAAAAGAAGATCATGAGTCACTTAAATATGTATTTTTATTTGTAACAAACAAGTATTAAGCTGTAAAGTATTTTTGTACAAATTTAATACTTTAATAGCATGGTATTTATCGTCTATGTATGGTTTTGGGGAATTCGAAATTGTTGCAAATATTTGTATGGAAAAAAAAATACCAAATGGAATAAACAGTGATTTTAAAAAGTCAAAATTATGACATGCAGTTTTTTGGGTACTTTGATTATATTTTAGTATTCCAGATGAGCCCTACACAATGCTTACTGTACAGAATTTTCTAAAGAGGAAAGGTTTTGCCATCAGTTTGAAAAGCAGCATGGAAGAATGGGAAGAGCATGGCTTTTAAAATCAGATCTCAGTGTGAATTCCAGCTCTGGTACTCACTCATAAAATTTAGTTACTATGAGTCAGTTTCCCCACCCATGGTATTGAAGGTCCTATCTGCACCCCAGGACTGCTATAAGGACAAGATGTCAAAGATATGTTTAAGTCCTAAAACAGCCTGCAGACAGAGACCCTCCCAGACTAATGATACATTTATTTTAGGTAACAAAGACAGGTTTTAATTCAAGGATCATAATAGCACCTGCCCTCAGAGAACATTGTATGTATTCTATGAAATACATTTATATCAATTATTGAAATATACAAATTTTAATGTATGCCATCTTTAAAAAGAAATCTACACTGTAGTCCCAACATTTTCATTTTTGCAGACTATCTTGCAGGCCTTGTAAATTGACAGGAAAAAGGCAAGGATGTCCACCGCCATCCAAGGATTCTCACCACTCCTATTTAACAATTTATTGCAGGTTCTAGCCAGAGCCTTAAGACAAGAAAATTAAATAAAAGGTATCCAGATTGGAAAGAAGTAAAACTATCTCTATCTGCAGATAATATAACCTCATATATAGAAAATCCCAAGGAATTAACTAAAAACCTCTTAAAACTAATAAGTTTAGCAAGATTGAAAGATACTGAAAGATACATGATCAATCATATTTCTATACAGTAGCAATTAACAGACCAAAAATAAGAAAAAAAAAATTCCACTGACATTAGGATCAAAAATAAAATATCCAGGAATAAGTTTAAGAAATGCAAAACAGGGGCACCTGGGTGGCTCAGTTTGTTAGGTGTCTGCCTTCAGTTTGGGTCATGATCTCAGCGTCCCGGGATCAACCCCCACATCAGGCTCTCTGCTCTGTGGGGAATCTGCCTCATCCTCTCCCTCTGATCCTCCTCCCCACTTGTGCGCACATGCTCTCTCTGTCTCAAATAAATAAATAAAATCTTTTTTAAAAATTAAAAAAGTAAAAATAAAAAGTGCAAAACAAAATGTTGAAAAAATAAGAGGAGACATAAATAGACAACCCATGTTCATGGTTCAGAAGACTTAATATTAAGATGGCAATTCTCCCCAGATCTATAGATTCAATACAATCACTCCTCAAAATCCCAACTGAATGTTTTGTAGAAACTGACAAACTGATCCTAAAATTCATATGGAAATACAGCGGACTCAGAATAGTCCAAAATCCTTAAAAGAACAAATTGGAGGGCTCACTTTTCTTGATCTCAAAACAAAGCTAGCAAAGGGCATGGTGCTGGCATAACAATAGATGTATACATTAATGGAATAGAATCAGGAACACAGAATCCAGAAGAAAACCTTCACATTTAAGATCAATTGATTTTTGATAAGGGTGTCAAGACAAGTAAATGAGGAAGGAATAGTTTCTTCAAGAAATGGAGCTGGAAAAACTGGATATCCACGTGCAAAAGAACGAAGCTGGACTGTTACTTCACCATACACAAAAATTAACTCAAAATGAATCCAAGTGCTAAATGTAAAACCTAAAACTATTTAAATTCTTAGAAGAAAAACAGGAGTCAACTTTCATGACTTTGGATCGGCAGAAGTTCCTTGGATCTAACACCAAAGCATAAGCAACAACAACAAAAATGAGATACACTGGACATAATCAGAATTGAAAAATCTGTGCATCAAAGGACACCATCAATAAAAGTGAAAATAAAATCCACAGAATAGGAACTTTTTTTTTTTTTTTTTGCAAATAACATTTCTAATAAGGGACCTTGTATGTAGAATATATAACGAACACATATCTTGATAAAAAGAAAAATAACCCAATTTAAAAATGGGTAAAAGATTTGAATAGACATTTCTCCAAAGAGGTCCTACAAATGACCAATAAGGACATGAAAAGATCATTAACATCATTAGCCATAAGGGAAATGCAAGTCAAAACCAGATTACGGGAAGGCTGCCTGGCTGGCTCAGTCAGTCAGTAGATAGTGACTCTTGAGTTGTGAGTTCAAGCCCCACACTGCATACAGAAATTACTTAAAAAAAAAAAATCTTAAAAAAAAAAAAAACACACACACACATTGAAATATCTCTTCACACCCACTGAATGGCTATAATCAAAAAGATAATAATAGGTGTTAGAGAGAATGTGAAGAAATGTGAAAATAAAATACAAAATGGTGTAGCTGCTTTGGAAACAATCTGGCAGCTCCTCAAAAGGTGAAACAGAGTTACCAGATGACCAAACAATTCCACTCCTAGGTATATAATTAAAAGAAATGAAAATATACGTCCACAGAAAAACTTGTACAGGGATTTCATAGTAGCGTTTTATAATAGCCAAAAAGTGGAAACAACCCAAATGTCTTTCAACTGATGAACAGACAAGTTCAATGTGCTACACCCACACAATAGCGTAGTATTTGGTAATAAAAGGAGAGGAAGGTCTTTCGCCTCATGGCAATAATGACAGCAAGATAGATCAGTGGCAGTTCTGCTGGGGCTACCTGCAAGAATTCGGCCAGAGTTCCTGATTTCTGCCCCATCAGCTCAAACCCACATGGCCTGACCCAGAAATACGGCCTCTATAGACGCTGCCAGTTTCCCCATCAGTCCGCAAAGAATATAGGCTTCATCAGGTTTGACTGAATGAGCTTCCTTGCTTGGACTCTCCAAGACCTCTACCCAATAAAAGGAACAATGCTGGCTCTTTCTACACAATATTTTTTAATCTTTAAAAAGTCCACAATAGCCAAACTGTGGAAACAGCCAAGATGCCTTTCAACAGACAAATGGATAAAGATGTGGTCCATATACACAGTGGAATATTACTCAGCCATCAGATAGGATGAATACCCAACTTTTGCATCAACATGGATGGGACTGGAGGAGATTATGCTGAGTGAAATAAGTCAAGCAGAGAAAGTCAATTATATGGTTCCACTTACTTGTAGAGAATAAGGAATAGCATGGAGGACACGAGAAGGAAAGGAAAAACAAAGGGGGGGGGACCAGAGGGGGGACGAACCATGGAAGACTGTGGACTCTAAGAAACAAACAGGGTTTTTTGCGGGGGAGTGGGGGGTGGTTTGGCCTGGTGATTAAGGAGGGCATGTATTGCCTGGAGCACTGGGTCTTATAGGGCAACAATGAACCTGGAAACACTGCATCAAAAACTAGTGACGTACTGTATGGTGACTAACATAGTAAAAAATAATAATAATAGAGAGAGAGAGGTAGAGCACTAATACCACAACAGAAAGTCCGAAATCATTCTGCTAAGTTAAAGGAGTCAGTCACAAAGGACCACGTATTATATGATCCCATTGTTACGAAATGTCTGGAACAGGCAAATGAGTATGGACAAAACAAATTAGTAGTTGCCTACAGCTGGAGAGGATGAGGGGATCAGAGCCAAGAGGTACAGGGTTTCTTGAGGGGAGCGGGGAGGGTGATCAAAATGTTCCAAAACCCATTGTGGTGGTACTAGCACAACTCTGTGAATATACTAAAAGCCGTGGAGTTTTTAAATGGGCAAACTATGTGTAAATTATATCCCACTGAGGCTATTTTTCAAATATTGGAATCACAGGTAAATTTTTTTCTTAACTTTTTCTTTTACCATTTAGCAATAAATAACATTCTAAATAATAATAAAAGTCACTCTGAGAGAGAATAATTTTCCCAAGTGGAGTGTTTTCAAAACAACGTATTCCTAGAAGAAGTGAAAATCA
The DNA here is from genome assembly GCF_010015895.1 of Lontra canadensis. Taxonomy (NCBI): domain Eukaryota; kingdom Metazoa; phylum Chordata; class Mammalia; order Carnivora; family Mustelidae; genus Lontra; species Lontra canadensis. The sequence continues at coordinate 14,556,955 of NW_022631003.1, forward strand.
TGTGACATGATGGTGTTAGATAATGCAACAGCAGTAATCATGGGGACTACATAAATGTATCAAATCAACACGGTGTGCACCTTCAGCTTACACAGTGGCATATGTCAATTATATCTCCAATTAAGGAAAAAAAAAAGTACTCCCAACTCAGAAGGCAATTTCCAGGAAAACAGTCCCGCGTGAAGTGGGTCTGGCCAGCAGGGACGGAGCGAGCAGCCACATTGGAAGCTGAACAACCAGCGGGAGACCCAACATCCTGAAATGTGTGTCAATAACACAGGAGGTGTAATTATGGTTTCTCTCGACCATGGCTTCAAACCGCTGGCCGCGATCACCCACAATGATCACGGAAGTCAATAAAGGCATTATTGTAAAAATAAAACTTACTAAAGTACAGTCTTTTAAACAACACAACAAATTTTGCCTGCATTTATGTCCAGGGCTACCAATTCTCATGATGACCGATGTTGAAATCATTATGGTTTTCTCAGATCCAGTGAATTTAAAATATCTGCTAACACAAACACCTTAAAATAAAACTCCAGTTACAGACAACCTGTTTTGTGTCTTGAGAGTTTGAAGATATGATGTTCATTAGGAAAAAAGACAGAGAATTACTTTGAGCCATCTGAAACAAAATTAAGTTTCTTGATTATTTGTGGATAAGAAAAGTTGCTTGGGGGTTAAACGATTTAGTCTCAAATTCTGTAGTCTGGAAGACACATGCGGAGAGGATTCTTCCACCTGTAAGGACAGCAATAAAAATAGTTTTGTGAAAATATAGTTTACCCTATGTACTTCTATTCCGTCTGACAGCTTCTATGGAAGAAATAACACCTTCCCCCTCCCCCGCCCTCCCCTTGGAAGGTTTGAGCAGACCCGAGCTATCAGCTCCCTGTGGTATCCTCAGCACTCAGCTCTGGGACAGGCATGAAGAAGTGACCATTGGTTGAATGAATACGTATATATAATTTCTAATGGTGTGGCCCCTACATAATTTGACGGCCCAGTTCAAGGTTAAAATGTGCGTCCTTTGTTCAAAGGTAAGACCTTTAAGATGACAAGTACAGAACATTAAAACATGTATGGGGTGGTCTGAAGCACAAAGCCCCGTATGGCTGGCTGCTCAGGGTGCACACCCATGATGCCAGCGTCAGGTGGTAAGACGCGACAGGGCAAGACCCGCATCCCTGGTGCTATTGGTGATTCCCAAGCACAAGGCAATGGACCAGTATGGTCACGAGAAAGCTTCGCCATCACAGGGAAATGAGAAAAATAAGCACAATTCATCTTTCACGATGCTAAATCTGCTCAATTTAGAGCACTTGTAAGGGTTAACTTTATGTGTCAACTCAGCCAAGCCATGGTACCCAGATAATTGGTCAAATACCATTCTAGATGTTTCTGTGAACATATTTTTAGAAAAGCTAAATAAGTCAGCAGATGATGAATAAAGCAGATTACTCTCCATCATGCACAGGGGGCCTCACTTGATCATTTGAAGGCCTTAACAGAAAAAAAGAGACTGACCACCTCCTAGAAAAAGAGAATTCTGTCTGCCTTTGGACCCAAACTGCACTATCAACTCTGGGTCTCCAGTCTGGTGGCCTACCATGCAGAGATTTTGGACTTCGCAGCCTTTACAAGTATGAGCCAAACCCTTAACTAAATCTAAATAGGGGCACGGGGTGGCTCAGTGGGTCAAGCATCTGCCTTTGGCTCACATGATCCCAGAGCCCTGGGATCAAGCGTCCCATGAGGCTCCCTGCTCAGTGGGAAGCCTGCTTCTCCCTCTCCCTCTGCCCCTGCCTGTGTTTCCTCTCTCGCTGTGTCCCTCTTTGTCAAATAAATAAACAAAATCTTTAAAAATAAATAAATAGGGGCGCCTGTGTGGCTTGGTTGTTAAGCGTCTGCCTTTGGCTCAGGGCATGATCCCAGGGTCCTGGGATCCAGCCCCACATCGGGCTCCCTGCTCTGTGGGAAGCCTGCTTCTCCCTCTCCCACTCCCCCTGCTTGAGTTCCCCCTCTCCCTGTGTCTGTCAAATAAAAAAATATTTTAAAAATTAAAATTAAAATTTAAAAAAGTCTAAATAGATGACAGATGATAAATAAGAAGTAGATAGGTAAATAGATAGATAGGAATACAGACACAGACTATTGGTTCTGTTTCATTAGAGAACCTTGACTAACACAAGAACTATCTTTATTTGGGATATGATTATATCCTTCCTAGATTATTTTAAGGACAAAATGTAATTTTCTTTTAAAGAATTCTGGAGGGGCACCTGGGTGGCTCAGTCATTAAGCGTCTGCCTTTGGCTCGGGTCATGATCCCAGGGTCCTGGGATCCAGACCTGCATCGGGCTCTCTGCTCAGCGGGGAGCCTGCTTCTCCCTCTCCCACTCCCCCGCTTGTGTTCCCTCTCTCTCTGTGTCTCTCTCTGTCAAATAAATAAATGAAATCTTTAAAAAAAAAAAAAAGAATTCTGGAAATCACTGCTTTATATGATAAACTTTAGAATATTTATACATATGCTTTTATTTAAAGGGATAGTTTTGTGTTTCCCTTTTTGGTTGTGGAACATGAGGTCAAAAAAACCAAACCAAAACAAAAAACCCCCACAACCCCAAAAAACAAAATCAGGACATTTTCTTTTAAAACTTTTTTTCAAAACCCAAAGATGTTAACCCACAGAACTGAAGCAAACACTTTCATCTAGGAGGGGCTCTGTCATTTAGTACCTGCAGAATTTAAATGCTGATTTGGCTCTGATGTAGCCATGTGGATATGAAGTAAAGGTAAGGGGACAGCCCTGGTCATTGTATCTGAGCTTTTAGAAATCACACATCTCAATGAACTACAAAGTCTAGACACAGAAGTCCCTAATTTACCAGGCCTGAGGCTTTGAATTCTTAATTTCCTCATTGTTAGGGATTTCTGTAGCTGTCACACATTTCTGGCAAACATTGTGAGAAAACTTATCCTCTTCAGTTAGAAAACTTTGCTCGCACTGGAGCCTTTGGACAGTGACAGCAGCCAGCACCAGCCTCTTTGTGTTCGTAGACCTTCTGCAGTGTTGGTCTCGGCCGGAATGTCAAACGTTGGGGCAGTTCAGCAGGTAAGATGGATAATGCTGTCACTGTCTCTTTGTACTACCACAGAAACCATAACTCGCCCACCCTGTGCTGGTTCGAAGAAATAAAAGTCAGGAAACTTTTAGGAAACGACTTTCTTTGGAATTTTCGGTTCCACACCAAATGCCTTATTATCCCAGGGTCTTTGGAAGAGGTAACACATTCCATTTCAGAAAAAGACATTGTGCTGAGATGGAAATTACATATCAGAGAGTTGATCTGGAGCATAGAATGGACCTTAGAGGGATGCCTGGGTGGCTCAGTCATTAAGTGTCTGCCTTGGGCTCAGGTCATGATCCCAGAACCCTGGGATCGAGCCCCACATTGGGCTCCCTACTCAATGGGAAGCCTGCTTCTCCCTCTCCCACTCCCCCTGCTTGTATTCCCTCTCTGCCAAAAAAATAAATAAAATCCTTAAAACAAACACAAAAAAAGAATGGACCTTAGAATCAGCAGGGATCCTACTACTTCCAAGAAGGAAAAAAAAAAAAAGAAGAAGAAACTTTTCTTTTACTATGCCTGCTTTTATCACTTTCCTTACAAAACCTGGGTCTCAGCCTCTTTTCCCAATCCTGATTGATGGTACCTGGATCCCCCTGGATGCCCAAGCCAGAAGCCAAAGACTCACGCTCAGGCCCAACCTCACCCCTCCCTGCAATATATAAATGCCCATTAAATCCCATGCACTACCCCCAAACATCTCTTCTCCAACCCCATCACTACTACCTGACTTCAGAACCTAATCATTCTGTTCAAGCTACTGAAATCATCTTTTTGAAAGGAACTTGGCCCCTATGGCCTCCCAAAACATAATCTACTAAACTCCAAAGTGACCTTCATAAATTTCAATTCACAAAGCTCTTAAAATGCATCTAGTGTTCTCCATCGCATTCAGGAGGATGTCCGATATCTTTGGAAGAGGCTTTGTGCCATCCTGACTCTTCCAGGGTCCTCCGCTCAACCTCTATTTTCAAGCTGTGCTCCAGCCACAAGAGTCCATCCTTGTGGCTGCCTAAGACACCAAGACGTCAGCCACTGCGTAGGCCGGGCACCCACTTAGAGAACTGTTTCACTGTCTCCGTGCCACGTGGGGTCAGAGGCTATACATCTTCTCCCTTCCGAACTCCGCTTGGCCTCGGTAGGTTCCATGAGCACATCCTCCCCTGGGCTCCCACCGTGGCCCCTTCTCCCTGGCACAGCCTTGAAAGCCTCAGGACACTGGAGCGAGTCCACTGGGCAGCACAGACAGCAATCCTTAAGCGACAATCGGAACTGGGTTTGGAGACCACGGATAATTCACCAGCTCCTCCAGTGGAAAGTGGGGATTAACACGAGGCTGGGGCCACCAAAGGGAGGGGTGGGGGATATGGAAGATTTGCAGAAAGAAGGTGCAAGGTGGCCGGTTTCTCCTGCACACCCCCTCGCATCAACAGACCAACGTTTAGCCTAGAGTGGCCGGCCTCCAGCCAAGTGACAGACGGTGCTAGAACCGAACAGGCACAGGACAGAGGACAGCTGAGAGAGATGAGAACACCTTGTTTTTAAGTGCTCCAGCACAAGGTGACGCTACTGAAAAACACACAGCCACAGATAAGCACACCGAAATGAGCAGCACTTAAAACTGGAGCTTAACTTAAAAAACTTTAAAAAACTTAAAACTCCTACCATCCGCATTTTGCTTGGACTTTCAGCATCACTCAGGCCACAGGCCCTTTTGGACCCGCGAAGTTCTGCTGGATCTTCCTCTCGGTTGACTTCAACGGAGAAAGATGATGTCCATTCTCCGGGATAGGCAAACGTCCAGTCCTCAGCCGCAGAGGCCTCGCTTCCCTTTCCGGGGACATCGGTGGTCACATTGCTGGTTTCGACTGGAGGGAATGGGGACCCTGAGGGCTGTGTGCTCGGTCCTCTGCACTCTCCAGAGCTCCGCAACGGGGAGGCGAAATCTGTTGGGGACGCACAGCTCCTGGAGAGCTCGTTTTGCAAAAAATGTTTTAAGCGAGTTTTTCTGGGAACGCTGCTTCTCATAATTGCACCCCGGAGGTGAGACTCTTCCGCGATGACGTACACTCGGCAACGGCCCCTGGTCACCGCGGTGTAAACGTGCTGCCAGTGCTGGCGGCCCGCCTTCCCAACCACGTACACGACCGTCTTCTCCTCGGACCCCTGGGAGGGGATAATGCAGGAAGAAGAGTTAATGTTGCGTCACGAGTTCATGTCTTCACACAGCCTCCGTCTACCCAGACAGAAAAGAGAGAAGTCCCCAAAGTGCTACCTGGCCAGAATGTTCCTATAAATCCACCTTACAGTTCCAGTTTATTCATCACCCAAAAACTCATGTTTCCTAATTATGCACTTAGGTTCAGGTCTTAGAGATGCGCAACTGGAGTGTAGAAACCCAACAATAAACTTGAAAGACAGTATGAAGTGCCTAATCTTCCCTAATAAAAGAATGTTCAGTGATCGTATGGACTCTACGTACAAATGTGTTAGCCCATTGGTACTTAAATAGCAAAAAACAGACACCTTAAATATTCAGTAATAAGCGCATAGATAAATTTGCTTCTTTGTCTACATTTATATCAAGTATCTGTATACTGACATTTGATAAACTATTCTGCAAATATCAAAGATGCTTTGAAATCTAACAACATTTTAAAAACTGGATACTTTCACGTAGAAAATGATCACAACTATGTAACACAAAATAAAATTACTCTGATCCAAAAAAGTACATACAAAATGAACATAAATATCTGACAAGTCACAAAAAAAGGAGGAAAAATTCTTATCAAATATTTAACTAGGGGTGGGGCACCGGGGTGGCTCAGTCAGTTAGGTGGTTGCCTTCTACTCAGGTCAGGATCCCAGGATCCTAGGATTGAGCCCCACATCAGGCTCCCTGTTCGGTGGAAAGTCTGCTTCTCCCTCTCCCCCTGCCTGCTACTCCCCCTTCTCTCTCTCTCTCTCTCTCTGTCAGATAGATAAAATCTTTTTAAAAAGTTGTTTTTTAATAAAAAAAAAAAATTTAACTAGGGGCACCTGGGTGGCTCAGTCAGTGAACGTCTGCATTCAACTCAGGTCATGCTCCCAGGGTCCTGGGATCAAGTCCCACATCAGGCTCCTAGCTCAGCAGGGAGTCTGCTTCTCCCCCTGCCTGCCATTCCCCTGGTTGTGCTCTCTCTAATAAATAAAATCTTTAAAAAAAAAAATTTAACTAGTCTGTCTCCAAAAATGGAGGGCGCTACGGATGATTCTTTTTTCTTCTACTTTTCTGTATTCTCCCATTGTTGAACCATTTATTGCTTTCATCATGATAAACAATGCAAAAGAACAATGAACATTTGGTTTTTAAGTTTAGCAAGCCAAGAATTATACAGGCAAGAAAAATGCCCAATGTCACCACGTAACTGTGAGAAAACAACTTCAAGTTTCAGGGCTATTCTTAGTCCCTGTATTTTCAGTGCCAACATAAACTAAGGAGTGCTTTGAATGATTATCTCGTGTCCCCACATCCCCCTAGACCAAAGAATTGTGGGAAGACGAATGACAAGACAGGGCATGCAGAAAATACAGATCCACAGTTAAAACCCTCTTTTTCAACAAGCACTTCTAGCTCTCTAGACACAGAGGATGGGAACCAAGTCTTCAGATGATAAAAGTGTGACAAGCACTTCCTTCAGGTACCGCTGAGTCTCAGAAACCTACCTAAATGACACCTGATCAAATACTAAGTACACTTTATAGATACACAGCACCACTTCTCCCCTTGGACTTTACACTGCGTATACCTAGGCAGGTAAATGCCTAACCTAAACTTAGTTCACTGAGTTCCTGATCATCAACGAACACAGAAAAACTTAACAGCTTCATAGTCGGTCTCCCTCACACTCACACGTGCTGCAACCCTCTGTCCTCGCAGCATCTTGTGATACTTGTAAAAAGCAAATCCAATCGCATCGGACTTTGCTTAGAGCTGATAAACAGCTCCCAAGCTCTAAAAACGAAGTTCTGACTCCATCATATGGCTCACCCGCTCCTTCAAAAGCCAGCCTTGAGCCTGCTGCCTTCCCTTCTCCTTTCCTCTTTCCTTCCCCCCGAGCCACGCTCCACTGGACACAAGGAACCTGTCTGTGGTCCTGCCAGGGCGGACCCACTTGCGGACTGTGCACTCTCCAGCCCCCTGCACTTCCTCTGTCACAGAATGTTCACCGAGCTGGAACAGAAGAGAACAGAACTCTCCACCTTCTTAGCTGTATTCCTCACCGGACTGCAAGCTCCTCCTTATTCACTCTTCTTTATCCAGTGTCTCACTGAATGAAGGATGCCAAAAATGAAATGGTCATGCCAAAGATGTGCTCGGAAAGCAGGATGGGGACACCGAATTTCACCTCCATCACCTGCTAGAAATCATTCGTCCTCTTTTCATACCTTCCTTGAATCATTAGAACTACTGAACTTCTTGAAGGAGGCACGTTTTTATACATTTACTTCTCTTCTCTAAATATGACCTGAAACTCAACATTTAGAAAAATAAACACAAACCATTCATTTCTTTTGAGATTTTATAGACTTAGAATGTGAAAGTGTCTATGGACCTTGGGGGGGGGGGGCAAACCACTTTCTCTGCAAAGGGTCAAAAAATAAGTATGTTAGGTTCTGCAGGCCAGATGTTTTCTATCACAACTACTCAATTCTTTTGCAATGCAAAAGCAGTCATAGCTAATATGTAAATGAACCAGTGCTGCTGCGTTCCAATAAAACTTTATCTACAAAAAATTGACAGTGGGCCAGATATGGATACCATACTAGATACTATAGTCCTAGAAGATGAAGGAGGTGACCCGGCCCCCAATCCTTCTACCTTCCCTTACCTCACATTACTTCTCTGACCTCATCTCTTCTCACTCTCCAATGCCAGCCTCCTTGCTGTTCCTGTTCTTCAAATGTAACAGATAGACTCCCACCTAAGAACCCTGGCCTTAGCTATTCTCTCCACCTAGAATGCTCTTCTCCCAGACACCCACACAGTTAACTTCCTTACCTCCTTCAAGTCTTTCCTCAAATGCCGCCTTCTCAAACTAATGATGTATTACACAGTAACTAACTGAACATAATAAAAACATAAAATAAATAGCAACATGAAATTATTAAAAAAATAAAGTTCGAAATACTTTTAGACTATATTAAAAAAAAAAGCCACCTTCTCAATGAGGCCTATACCAACTACTATTTAAAATGACAGCTTCGGGGCACCTGGGTGGCTCAGTGGATTAAAGCCTCTGCCTTCAGCTCAGGTCATGATCCCACAGTCCTGGGATCGAGCCCCGCATCGGGCTCTCTGCTCAGAGGGAGCCTGCTTCCTCCTCTCTCTCTGCCTGCTTCTCTGACTACTTGTGATCTCTGTCAAATAAATAAATAAAATCTTTAAAAAAAAAAAAAATGACAGCTTCATCCCATATTTACCCCCATCCCGTTTCCATAGCATTTGCCAACTACTACCATAACACAAAGAGCTGACCGTGGAACAACATGGGTTTAAACTGCATGGGTCCACTTATACATTAATTTTTCCTTCTGATAAATACAGTACAGTACTGCAAATGTATTTTCTCTTCTTTATGATTCTCTTAATAACATTTTCTTCTCTATAGCTTACTTTGTTTTTAAGATTATAGGGCTCAAACTTACAACCCGGAGACCAAGAGTCACATGCTCTACTGACTGAGCCAGCCAGGCACCTCCTTCTATACTTTATTGTTAAGAATACCAGTATATAGGGGTGCCTGAGTGGCTAAGTTGTTAAACATCTGCTTTTGGCTAAGGTCATGATCTCAGGGTCCGGGGATTGAGCCTGCATCAGGCTCCCTGCTTAACAGGAAGCCTGCTTCTCCCTCTCCCACTCCCCCTGCTTATGTCCCCTCTCTCGCTGTCTCTGTCAGATAAATAAATAAAATCTTAAAAAAAAAAAAAAAAGAATACACTATATAATACATAGAACATACAAGATATATGGTTAATCATCTTTTTACATTATTGGTAAGGCTTCTGGTCAACAGTAGACTACTAGTAGTTAAATCTTTGGGAAATCAAAAATTGTACATGGATTTCTGACTATAAGGCAGGGTCGATGCCTCAAACCCCCACAGTGTTCAAGGGTCAACTATTGTTTACTTAGTGTTTTACTACTGTGTCTGTTCTCCTTCCTCCTACCCACCAAATGTAATCTTCACAGGGGCAGGTACCTTTGTTTCATAAACTGATCTAAACCAAGCACCAAGAACAGTCTGACTCAATAAATATTTGTTGAACTGAACTGAACTTGGAATAAACAAACTACACTCATACAAGAGAGCAATCATGAATGTTCTTAGAGGTAAGAGATGCTATTTCAACCACAAAATAAGAGCCAGACTCAATAAAAATAACATTTAGAGACAGTTACTACAACCTTAATCGAGTACTAAAAAGACCCCTTCATACTCCATTTGTCCAGAAATGTAAAAAAAGGCTGGATTATAAATTTGACAGAGTCTCTCAGAAAATACAGCAAAATGATAACGAGATGGAAAACAGGACAGAGATAGGATATTTGGATAATCAGTCTGGAGGTTGAACATAGAAGAAATTCTACAAAGATGAAACAGAGAAAACTGAGGACAAGAAATCTTATGAAATTATTCAAGAAAATTCCCCAAAATTACATGATACAAGTTTTCAGAATTATAGAGAGCCCATCATAAAGATCCATGGGAGAAATTGTGCCAGGACCTCGCAGCCACGAACATTTGTACTTCTAAACAATTGTTTCATTTCGTTTTGTTTTGTGTTTTTTAACCCACAGACACAGTCCACTGACAGCCTCTCTCTTGGTTTGAAAATTTAGAGCCAAATCTGCTGTCAACACTAGCAGGCAAATAGGTCAGCGCGCAGATCAGGATTCCATCCCACTTTTAGCAAGAATCCTTTTATCAGCCTTACCTTTATTTTCCACTTCACATCATTACTTTGTCTTTAAAAAAAAAAATCAGGCTGAATTGTGAGCTTTTTTGTATGTCATTTCAAATTCTTTTTGGAGCTGAGATGGAGTAGGTTAATAAATAAAACACCATCTACTTAAACAAAACAAAATCCCTATGCTAATTAATTTTTGCCTACCAGTGGAGGATACAGGCTAACCTAAATTTTTCCCCATGCAAATGTAGGCTGATGCAGCTTCATGATTAGAGCAACATACCAACATCAAAGAGGGGTGCTCAAAACAATGAGTTAAATAACAAAACCACAAAAAAAACTTACAAGAATTCAAAAGAGTTAAAATAGAGCTAAGGGGCACCTGGGTACCTCAGTCAGTTAAGCAACCAACCCTTGATTTCAGGTCAGGTCATGATCTCAAAATTGTGAGATCAAGTCCCACGTCAGGCTCCAAACCCAGTGTGGAGCCTGCTTAAGATTCTCAGTCTCCTTCTGCCCTTCATCATGTACTCCCCCAGCGCCAAAAAAAAAACCCCAGAATTTATATGCAAATTGTACTAAGTGCAATGTTGTATCCAGGATAAGATCCTGGGACAGAAAAAGGATATTAATGGAAAACGGACAAAATCCAAATAAAGTATGTAGCTTAGTTAATAGTATTCTTCTAATGGTAATTCCTTAGTTTTGACAAAAACATCATAGTTGTATAAGATGTTAACATTAGGGAAAGTGGGAGGAAGGGTATGTGGGGACAGTCTGTGCTACCTTTCCAACTGTTATAGAAAACTAAAATTCCCAAGTAGAAAGTAGGTGCCTCACAAGAACAGAGGAAGAGGAAAAATTTATCAAAATGCATCCAGTTTTATAAATATAAATGCCTATGCAAATTATACCCCAATAAAGTTGATTATACAACAGTAAAAAAGTAAGCTGCAAAAATAAACATCCCAGTACCATTTATGTAAACCTTGGTAACCTTGTCTCTCATTCAACAAATAAAGACAGCAAAGGTTAAGAAGAAAATCACTGAAGATACTCTGTGGCCTGGAAACCTGTCCAAATAGCTTTATAAATGTCCACTGTTACCTGAAAAGTGTGGATAGTTCTTGCCCATGCATGTTTTATGTGACAATATTTCATTAGTTTTTCGAAGTCCACAGTTATTTCCAAACCAGCTGCATTATTAATGGTCAAAGATCTTCTCTTTCCAAAAGTTACATCAGTGACATCCTATAGCCAAAACAAAGAACTATTTTGTATGTTTTTAAATATGCACACCGTAGAGATACTCTATTTTTGTGTTGAACATAAAATAGCATGTATATTCACAATTATTAAGAACTTTCAAAAGGCTAAAAACCTATACCTGAGCACAAACTGAACACATATACAGCCAAATTTTAATCAGCTTGAAACTTGACCTCAGTTTGACTCTCTGGAGAACAGTCTTTGTTGTCTAACTTGTTCTGAAGTCTACACATTTCACTTTTTGCACTCTAAGTCTGCATATACTCTTTGCAAAAAGCTGATTTTTCCTCACAACTTATAAACAATAACCTCAAAGTTTAAGAGGGCATTTACACAATGAGAACAAATTCAACGAAACTTCTCATTTCTACAGTTAAGCAGCAACCAAGGAAATGATGCTTTGCAAAATACAGTAAGTGTGTCATTTGTCCCTTATTTTTGCTACCCAAGCTCTTCGAACTTCTTAAAAATGTTTCTCCACAAAGTCTTCCAGAAAACATAAGAGAAAGAAACATGTCCCAACTCATTTTATGAAGCCAGTATTACTCTGACACCAAAACCAGACAAGATATTACTAGATAACTACAAACCAATATCCCTCATAAACATGAATATAGGGTGCCTGGGTGGCTGAGTTGGTTAAGTGACTGCCTTTGGCTCAGGTCATGATCCTGGAGTCCCAGGTCTGAGTCCCACATCAGGCTCCCTGCTCAGCAGGAATCCGCTTCTCCCTCTGACCCTACCCTCTCTTGTGCTCTCTCTCTCAAATAAAGAAAATCTTAAAAAAAAAAAAAAAAAAGTGAATACAAAAATCTTTAGCAAAAAATTATGGAAGAATGTCAACTCTGATATTAGATTCTGAATCAAACCTAGGGTAATTAAAAAAAAAACACATCTATCTCTAATAGGTAAAAAGGTACTATTTTTCTGTTATCACTTGCCTTTGTTATAAAAAATATTTCTCCATTGCAGAGTCGAATATCACTTTCAAAGTCATGCTTATTTTTAGCAAAACCATGAGGAGTACCATTAAAATCGTCACCACTGGCCTCTCGTTCATCACTTTCCTGACTGGGAGAGGTAGTTTCAGGGAGTAACTCTGAGAGATATGCATTCCTGGTACAGCAAATTTTATCACCAACTCCAAACTGAAGCCTATTCCGATGGTCTCTGGGTCAGAAAATGAGAATACGTCATTGAGGTTTGGAAAAACTCAATTTCATTTTGTTTAAGCATTAATCCCGACTCAGATCTGATCCAATTTTCAAAATGATTTCCACTCTCTTTACTTCACTTTTGTTCTCCAAATGTCAACAAGAAATCAGGCTCCCACAGTCATGGTCTGATCACCTATCCCCTCCATGGCACTGCAAACCCAAAGACCCATCCCAGCCAAATTTTTTTCAAGTTAGAAATCTTGGCATAAATGCTGACATCTCTCTTTTGCTCTATGTTCTAAAAGTTACCCAGGATCTTATTGAGTCTACCTTTTAAATTCATCCTCTCCTCTCCAATCTCTCCTATCACTACCCTATTTCATGTCTTAAACCCCACATACACATATTTCTAGTCTAATAATTATGACCTTTATCAGGACAGCAGCAGCAAATTGAATAAACACTGGTGATATACCAGTTACTAGGCTAAGTGCTTTAGAGATATTATTTCATTTCACCCTCACTACAACTGCACAAGGGAAATGCTGCTCGGTATCCTCTTTTTACATATGTGGAAAAGTGAAACTGACCCCCCAGCCCCGCCAAGATCACAGTCACTGGAACACAGACTGGATGACCTCCTGCCGGTGTTCCCTAACCCTCTGTGAGGCTATCTCAGGTGGTTTTCATTGTGGCTTCCCTCAACAGACAGGGAGCTTCTTCTAGAACTTTCATGTCTCTATGTTTTCTACACTTATTAAATAGTAAGTGTAGATAAATGCAAGACAAGTGAGTTAATTCTTCCTGTGTGTAAACAGAGCAAATTTTCCACACTCATATTTCTCTGACAGATGTCCACTAAGGTGCTCTCTGCAGGTATCCAGTTGTTAAGGTTCCCGGACACACCTAGGCACATATCGTATTTGGAAAACATTCTGAATTCCCCACACTCATCTTGGAGAAGCTGGAGGTTGCCAACTTGAAAACCACAAGGAAAACTGTATTCCTTATTTTTCTGATGACACAGATTGCCAAAACAGTCAGTGCCTAAGCATACACATTATATTTAATTGAAGAGATCGTCTGACTTCACAAGTGAGAATAAAAATGATTTTTAAATATGTGGCTACAGTGATAAAGGTCAAGACAAATAAAAGAACGGTGACTAAAGGAAGGACTGTCCTGGAGCTTTTGGATCTTTTGTGCTCACTTGATTAGGTGGCCCGTGTAGTGCTTGCAACAGCAGGCGTTGATGACGTCACAGTCTTGCCTGGAACACATGAACAAGCAAGAAGCGAGGATCACCATAATGGTATCTGTTCTGTGTTTACTCCTGTTACCCACGATGTCAATGTACTACACAAGACTAAAAGTTTCCAGGAAGAGGTCCAGGAGAAAGCATTTTAATTTTTATCTTTCCTTTTACTGAAGTTTTTATTTTTATGTAATCTCTCCACCCAACGTGGAGCTTAACTTCACGACCCGGAGATCGAGAGCACCACATTCCGCTGACTGAGCCAGCCAAGGGCCTCTGTCATTTTTATCTTAATGTAAATCTTTGTTCCGCTCAGATTTTATGGGAGTTTCCAAAGATAATATTCCGTAGCAAGAGCCCTATTTATTTTTTTTTAAGATTTTATTTATTTATTTTGAGAGAGAGAAAGATAGTGCAAGTGGGGAGAGGGGCAGAGAGAGAGAGAGAGAGAATCCCAAGCAGGGTCCACGCTCAGTGCTCAGTGCAGAGCCTGATGCAGGCTGGATCCCACGACCCCGAGATCATGACTTGAGCCAAAACCAAGAGTCAGACGCTTAACTGACTGAGCCACCCAAAGAGCCCTGTTTAAAAACCGCCGTCTGCCATGTCTAACAAAGAAAGACCTCAAGATTAGAGCAAGAATTAGCAGTGATGAATGAGGAGAGTCTCTCATTTAAACAGCATCTATATAAGTTATGAGATTTAAAGGCAAGGCTGAGAACATTAAAATGCTGTAAATGCCTTACCTTCTAAATGCAATAAATTGGGATGTTTGTGCGTCTTGAAGGTCATTTTCTTTGAGTAGGGTTCTAACTGCAGAATATAAATCTGGTAATTCAAGAGAAAAAAGTTAATACAGAAAAGCACCAAAGTACAACATTGTTTTGATGGAGCAACTCAGAATTCCTGCTGAGGGGGCTCTGGGAAATGGAGTACAAGTGGACCATGGGGACGCCAAAGTCATTTGCGACAGCAGCCAGAGCACCAGAAGTGAGAACGACGATGAAGATCCCAGATGCCCTATCCTCAACAGAGGCGTCAACCACTAGCCAGGACAGGTCCTAATTTATAATATAACCACTCGGCACTGATTTCACTTGCTCCCCCAAGACGCCCAGACCTCCCCAGGAGCCAGCAACTAAAAGGTTAACCCCTGACGGCTGGGGCATCCATCCTAAGAGGGGCCATAACTAGCCAGCTAGGAAATAGCTGGACCGCAGACACCGATTATATTCTAGATAGAAATGTGAAGCTGAGGCTCTTGGAAGTAAAAGTCACTTTCCAAATGGCAGAGGGTGGCCGGCCTCCCTTTTAGACCTCGGATCACTGACAATGATTAGAGCTTCCCTCAAAGCACTGAGAAGGAGACTTCCTCTCATCTGTCTTACCAATAGTACAAAACAGTGAACATTTC
Source organism: Lontra canadensis (assembly GCF_010015895.1). Lineage (NCBI taxonomy): Eukaryota > Metazoa > Chordata > Mammalia > Carnivora > Mustelidae > Lontra > Lontra canadensis. The sequence goes on from NW_022631003.1 coordinate 14,572,138, forward strand.
TCATGAGAGAAGACAGAAAAACTTAGGTAAGAGCATTCTAGGCTTCTGTGCCTTCCCCTTGTAGCAGATGAATCACATGGAATGAAAAAACCCAGGCCTTGTGATGCCCTGCTCGAGGAAGTTTAAATTAGTTGCTTATGAGCCCTTCGTCGTTCAGATGAAGGGAAGATTCTCACTAACAAATGGCCACTCAGCTCACCCTCAGCCAACCCCGGGGCTGCCAGAGCAGGAATTTCCAAAGGTCTCACAGGATATTGTTTTCCTCTACACGTACAGGATCGTGCTGTTAGGCTCCCCACTTTCTTCATTCTCTCGACATCTTACAGATCAATACGTACACTGTATTTCATTGATTCTAAGACACGCATTTTTCTCACACTTCAGCACCTCTGAAGTTCTAGCCCAGCTATGAAGCCTGTCTTCTGTCTCTGTACTTCGTAATAATGGGAATCATTTCCTCCGTAACTTAATTATTAATGGAAAAGCACAACAGGCCTCTCTCTAAGGAATATTTATTCAGTTCTTTTAAAGAAGGGACTAACTTCCCAGCTGAAGTTTGTAATTGAGATGGAAAAACAGCATCGGCTGAGCTCTGCTGTCATTCTGAAACAGACTGCTCTTTTCTTAAAGTACATTCTCATTAACATAAAGAATGGGCACCGGAAATAAAACTAATCATATTTTAGGTAGCCTCAAATGGAGTGGCAAGGAGGGCACATTCCTTAACCAGCTAAGTCTCATCTTTTTATCTGTACTAGTACCTGCTCTTAACTAAACTGTTGTGAGAATGTTACCTATTAATTATTCACAATATATTTAATAAAAAAATCACAAAGCAACATGCAGCTTATCATCCTATTCACATAAGATTAAGTAAATACTATATGTTTGTGTCTGGATGTAATAAGGTTTAAAGGATCAACACCAAATTCTTACGGCATAGTAAGAGTAGTGGGTGAGGAAGAAAAATAGTATGTGACTTTTTGGGGGTTGCCTTGGGGGAAACGGAGAGGAAGACGACAGGGAAATATTCATTTTTACTTCAGACACTTCTGAATTATTTGACGTTTTTTAAGGAATAGAAATTATTTCCATAATTTAAAAAATCAAAAGGGCATTGATAGAATACTATGTATTATATGATCCCATTTCAAAAGAGAAAAAAATTATTATACCATGTGAATGGACCCGAACCCAAGGGAACTATGACTATGACCCACAAAGCAGGAGAGGCTTACACATAAAGCAGTACGACCCTGAATTTCACATCGAAGTGAAAGTTGCTAAGTGGTTAGGATATACCCTGAAGAATGATGACAACACTACAGTAAATGCTCGGTAATAATCATTTAAACCTTCATGAATTCAATTTTGAGGAAACCATTACACTATTTAAAAAAAGCTTGCTAGGTATGTTTAGAATACAAATAAAGATCAAAAGGTTTAACCGATTTGTAATAGATCATTTAATATCTATTATTCACAAAAAACTAAGTTATATAGTGCCTTGAAATGGATGAATGCCCTCAACCCTCATGATAGCTCCATGGGCAATGTCCTATTATTCCCATTTTACAAATGGTTATGTGATGTGACACAGGTCTTACACGTAAGTGAAAAGACTCCATATCCTGTGCTCTTTTTGACCCTGTTATGTTGTCATCCTAAGACCCATAATTAGAAGCAAAGCCTGTCCATTTGATAAGAAACAGAAAGAACTAGTAGGAACTCAACTTGGCAATAGTTTAACCATTATTTTTGATTCTCAAATGTACCCAATAGCAAATGTAATTACTTTTCCAATTGCTATAGAAGAAAATCTTCATTAATTAGGATATGCTTTCTCCTGAATGAACTTGGATTCCTGGGGCTTTGCTTCATTTTAAACTTATCATCTACATCTACCTCTTCACTCAACAAATACTGAGCTCTTACTATGTATGTGTCAAGAGCTTACTTCTTGGGTATGTGTGTCTTTATATGTGGGTCATTAGTCCTTCCAAGTTCCTTCCAGCATGAGATGTTACACATATGATCTGTTAAGGCAGATCCGGTTACATATGTTGGGCTGGAGAACTTACTTCTTTACAAAATCCAAGGTCCTCTGCATTTGATGATGAATAAATAGTTTATTTATTAACAGTGCCTAAATGTTTTACTAGCAATATTTATCTTTACCACCGAATAAAATTACAACTAGTCATTTGGTAACTAACATTTGGTAACATTTGGTAATTTCAGAAAACTGAAATTGTAACGCTACATAATACAGATGTTTATACTTACAAGAGTGAGGATCATTTTTCGATAATTGAGAGCTGGCATCCTCTTCTGGGAGTCTGATAAAAATAAATGTTTTATCTTGTATTGACACAGGGAGTGTTGGATTATCAGAGATATTCAGCTCTGCATCAAATATTGGAAATTGGCGTCTTGAGATTCTTAAGGGAAGATAAAATAATACAGCAAGTACATTAGCATCCAAAAATGTGTCCTCATATATTATCAGAAATAATGTCATTACAATAACTGATATCTGCTAATAGACAATAAATAAGATGAAAAGGCTACCCATATAGGCATTATAAAAAGCAAATGAGTTTGAAAATAGAATTAGCAAGACTGTAATGTTACATTTATCAGTCAGTCCCCTACCCCCAGCAAATTAAAAGCATTAGATAAAACTGCCAGGGAATTTACCATTCTGAGAATTTGACCTAGTCTCCTCCAGACCAATACAAGGGTAGGTATTATCCTCATTTCACAGATGAGTAGCATGAGGCTTATGCAACTGCGGTGGGCTGCCTCCAGACACAGAGGTAGAAAGCAGAAGGGCTAGGAGGTAAATCTGGGCCCTTCTGGCTCCATAGCCCTTTCTATTTCAATTAATCTGGACTCTCTGGGGCCTTTTCCATAGGCTTACATCACACTCTTTTCCACCTTTCTTTTGTGTGTATCATACATGTGGCCTCATTTTCTCAGTTGAACCAAGTATCCACATCTTCTCTTTGCTTCTATGCCCTCCTCCTTCTTTTGTTCTTATATTTCCCAAGACTAGCAAATCCTATCAGAAAACAGAGCCTGGGGCAGGTGCCTTGTCATAACAAGATCTCCCCTTGGTTATCTGGAAGAAGACCAACTCCCTGAAAAGACCTAATGGCAACCTTGCTTCAAAGCTAGTGGTATCCTACTGCCATCTTCAACCCTTCCTCATAGGGTTGAAAGGGAGGAAAGGGAAAAAGATCAAAGATCAAAAAGACAAAGATCAAAAGGTTTAACTGATTTGCAATAGATCATTTAATATCTGTTATTCACAAAAAACTAAGTTATACAGTGCCTCAAAACAGATGAATACCCTCAACCCTCACAACAGTTCCATGGGCAATGTCCTATTATTGTTATATATCCCAGATATATAAATATCCCAGAACTAAATTTGGGGGTGCTGAGAATCACCATGGAGTTCCTGTTTTGCTTCTGACCCAGAACTTGATTCTAACTCTATGAGCCCCTCTCTGCTATCACTGGGATTCTATGTGACATTAAATATTTGGTGATGACAATTAAGAAGGAATGATGAAAGCAGCACAGCTCAAATGACACTAAAAGGGTTAATAAAAGGAATTCCTAAGTTTCAGATAAACTAACTTCTAAGAAATCTAATGTGCTTTTAGATTCCTCCAAGATTTTTTTTTTTTTAAGATTTTATCTATTTTTTTGAGAGAGAGATCAAAAGAGCATAAGAGGAGAGAGGGTCAAAAGGAGAAGCAGACTCCCTGTGGAGCAGGGAGCCAATGTGGGCCTCGATCCTGGGACCCCAGTTAGACAAAAAGGATATTATACATCCAACACATTCTTGTGCTTAATGAATTAAAATGAACCTACCACATCCGCCCTATCCCTGTCAATCCTTCTTATATTCCTATAGTCCTACCCAGGGCAGACAGGGGCATAGAGAAAGGAAGTTTTGAATGTTCTCATTTCTGCTGAATCCAACCATGAAAATGTTCGAGCAACAAAAACAACATTTTGTAAAAGAGTGTCAAAAAACAAAGATAAATCTTGGCCCAATGAATAAAACAGTCTTAGTATTCTGGGATCCCATCACATAAATTACAGAGGGTCACCCTAAAGGCGTATGCAAAGACTAAGGGAAGAGAAGGATTCTCTTCTACTCTAAGGGGAATAATATGCCATGGGTACCACCAGGATTCATCACAGAAAATACCATATTCCTTTTTTTTTTTTTGGCTTGGGCTCCCCTTACAAAAATTAGGGGATAATTCTTCCCATTCTCCCTTGAAGTCTAATGAACTCATTTCCAAGTCTCTGTTTCCCTTGGGCTTATTCTAATCTCTAAGCTTGATGCAACTTTAATTCATATATATATATATATATATATATATTTTTTTTTAATCGGGAAAATACATTTGCTCTTAAATTTCAATAATTCATGCCGGAACAGTAATGAAAAACATTACCTTGTTTTTCTAACTCTGGGGCAAAGGGTGCGTATATGCCTGAAGGCCAGAATAAGTGTGCTAGAAGGGCACAGTAAACGTACCGCACTGAACTACCCTAATGGAAAAGCTAATAGGTATTTTTTTACTTTGAATCTCTAATACAACAGAGAGAAAATGCAAATTTTTCATTATACTATACCTTGTGGCATTGTTCACAATTAGCTCAGATTCTGCTCTATGGTTTTTCTTTAGTTCAATAGCACAATTTCTTGACTTAAGAGTCTCAAAAAGATCTATCAGCAAGTTACCAGGTTCGATGCTGGGCAACTGTCTAATATCACCTAAGAGGAGAATAAGATATAGTAGGTATTCGGTAACGGGGATCCTGAAATTTAGAAGTTGTTTTTATTTCTCCCTACTGCCATATGCTATAATTATAGTTACTCTAAGAAAAAAGCATCCCCCAAATTACTTAAGAACATCAACTCTTTAAAAACATTTAACAACGAAGCATTCAGAAGGAACAGTTGAGATATAAAAAACAGTGATAACACAGTAAGGTAACATCTGAATTGAACTTCCTTCATACCTATAACCCGGGGCAAACTGTCTAGGGGCATACATTTTAGAGAAAAACGTGCCTTAGAATCTCAGGTATATGGTATTCAGTCACCTACTCAATCTTGCTCAACGTCTTAGTGGACCTAGAAGAATCCATGGCCTCAAATAAATAGAGTGAACATATAAAACACAAACAAGCCCTACATATTTGATAAGAGATAGATTCCCATAATATAACTGATAATGTTTGGCTCTATTAGAAATTTCTTGAAACAAACCAACCCTGGAGTTTAAAGAAAAAAAACAAACCACAACTATTTTCTCAATGGAAACTGAGGAAATGCTTAAGCCACTAACAGAATCAACTGCTTACAGCACATCCTCAAAGACCTAAGAGAATTATTTGCATACAATTTGCTTCTCACGGTATGATTCTCCAAGAAATCATACGGTCTACAGACCAGTGGTACCCAACCGAATCTAAATCTCACCAGAATGGGAAAGGATTTAAGAAGCTACTGATATCCAACTTGAGTTATTAGCCAAAAATCATAAATGCACTCCCAAGTGGTCTATAGTTCAGTCTTCTTATTATTTCCGAATGATCTACATCATTATTTGCTCTAAGGGTGGGACATTTTTACTGTTTTAACAGTCATCATTTAGGTGATTAGCAGAAACCCCTGACAACTCTATTTCATTTTGCAGCTTGCCCTGCTAATATCCCGGCCCAAATGAAGAACCACCTGAGCTGATAGAAGGAGAGGTCAGACTGAACTCAGGGGGGGGGGGGGGGGGCGGTGGGCTCTATGAAATGGCTTCCTGCCTGTAGGATATGGATAATAAAACAGTGAAATGGTGTAAGCCGGCTACCAACTGCAATGCTTTGAACTAAACAATTAGGATTCCAACTCTCTTTAACTTACCAAGGATAATAAGCTTGGAAAGTTTGGAGTGCTCACACAATAACTTCAGAACGGACTTGAAGATTCTGACGGATACCAAACTCCCTTCGTCCACAACCAGAACTCTAACTGAAGAAAACTTCCACGGACGGTTCTTGGCCGGGCTTTTCTTCTCCCATAAATAAAAGCTGTAATTGACCTACAAGCAAAGTATGGCATTTCTAAGTTCAGGTTATAAAGTTCACAGAACAAAATCTTAACAACATGTAATTTTAAAACAAAACTCTTAAATGGGGTGGGGTGGCGGGGGAGGATGTAGGTAAAGCCACACAGGGAGACAGTCTAAAGAACTGGAGGACACACAAGTTAAAACGTTTTAAAACCCTAAAGGGATGGACACACAGAGAAGTAGAGCAAATACATCTAAAAACAACAACAAATATAAGATCAAACAGTTTAAAAAAGGGTTTCCTGGTAAGTACTACGTGTGTTTACTTTCACAAGCTTCACAGCCGGCACTGTTGCACTGGCAGGATCTCAACCCTTCTCTTGTAGCTCTCGACCAGACAGAGCTCCCTGTTCTTTCCCATTCCCAAATAAACCTCTTGGCCTCCTGAGATGGCCTGGTCACTTTAGCCCTCCTCTCCTCCCAACCGTAACACTCCCTTCTGGAAATAAGGTTGCTTTCCCATCCTAATGATGAAAATGCTATTTTTCTTCTAATATTCTTAGCTCCCTTACGCCCCCAACATTTAAAAACCCACCCACCACTACCAACAAAACAACTTAAAAAAAGTATTTATTAAAGATGTAATAATATTTACTATTTTAAAAAATACAGATGAGGACGCCTGGGTGGCTCAGTTGGTTAAGCGTCCGCCTTTGGCTCAGGTCATGATCCTGGGGTCCTGGGACAGAGTCCTGCATTGGCTCCTTGCTCAGTGGGGAGCCTGCTTCTCCCTCTGCTCCTACCCGCCCCCTCAAGCTCACTCACGCATGTGCTCTCTCTTTCTTTCTCTTGCAAAAATAAACAAAATCTTTCTAAAAAAATAAATAAAAATAAAAAATACAGATGAGGAGAAAAATCTGGAAAATAAAACCAGAGAACATTACATATATTGGTATACATCATTCCCAAAATGTTTCTACGTTGCAAGTATGTACAACTATATACGTACACAGATTTCTTACATGGTACCTTATCTTTATTTAATTTTTCTACTGAAGCTAGATTCAACATGTCTACTATTTAGTAAAAGCCTTCATATTTTCCACCCAAATGCATCAATTCCCTTCAACAAAACCCCCATTCTCTCAATGGCCTTGTCTCAAAAGAACATCTGAATCACGGCCAACTGATTCCTTTGATTTTATATATTCAATCAGTTATCTTAGAAATGCCTGGTTGACACTTTCCACTGTATTTTTGGTGTTGCCAACTCAATACAGGCCCCATCTATGAGCCTAGATTACTCCCACAGCCTTACAATCATGTTCCCCTACATTCTAACCCAAAATGGGATTGCCTGATTAATACAGGAATTTCAGATAAATGATAAATGACATTTTAGTACAACTATGTTTGATGCAATATTTGCTACTTGCTTATACTGAAAAAATACTTTTATTTTTTATCTGCTCCATCTGGCAACCCGAAGCCCGAGGGATAAATAAATGGCGTGCCTTTCCTGTGGCCTTACACTCTCTCCTGACCCTAAATGTGACTTCGGAAATGTTCTCCCAGCATCCCAGGCGGATATTAAGATACTACTCATTGATCAGAGTTAGAACATAAGATGAAACTTAGTAACAATGCGTCTCTAGCTCTCCTCTTCTAAGCCAACCCTTCAGCCTAACCAGATGTGAAGGCATAATGAGAAAAATCATAAAATAATCAGAAGACTCTACTGTCAGTGAGCTACACTGAACTTCTCTAGGGCTATGTTCTCTCATGTGACAAATAAAGGTAATGTGTAATGTCCTTTCTGAGGTGGCTCACAGCTATGTGATTCTATGTAATCTTCCTTAAAACTGCTTTCTTCATTTCATTCTCTTGCTTAGGATCCTAAATGGCTCCCCAGTAAACCAAGTCCAAGCTCCGTTAGGTATGCGAGATCTATAATAAAGGAGGGAATTGTGGCACCACAGGAAGCTCAATGAGAGGGGAGGTCACAAACCTGAATCCAAGGGCTAGTAGCTCTATACCTGGTTCCAATCTTCGGCAAGTCATTTAATACCCCCAGTTTTCAACTGGGCTCTTCTGTAAAATGGAGATGATACCACCTACTCACTTCACTGGTTTACCAAGGATTTAATGAGATACTTTGCAAACTTTAAAGCTCAAGTTCCCAGTCTAAACCAAATCTGATTTCCATTATTTTACAGCACACCGAATTCATTCTAATCAATGCCATCATCTCAAAACCATCTATCCACACTATGATCGTTCTCCTCAATGCCTGTGGAAAGGCCTTCCCCCTAAATAAAATTTCCTTCTCACCTGAACCTCTCTGTCCTTTACAGTCCAAGTCAATGATTATTTCCTTCAGAAATCTTCCAACAACTGAGTTCTTTGATCTATAAAATGACAGGTCAGACCTAGAAAAACCTTTTCAGTTCTTGACAAGTTTAAAACTCCACGAGTTCTAACTACAGCCCCAACTATGTTTTTCGAGCATACCAATTCATTTGAAAATTTTATTACTTGACTGTGGGCCATGCATTGTTGTGGGTAAAGGAGCTAAAGAACTGAACCCGATGATCAAAGCCTTCACTTCTACGCAGCTTTCCTTCTATAAAATGGGATAAAACCTTGTCCTTCCCACGCAAGTGCTTCTCAGATAAGGTCTGTTGATGGTAACATGCCTGTAAGCAGCCCCACCCCGAATAAAGCTTGTACCAGAATCTACATGAACTACGACGTGACGCCTACACTTCCGTTTGGCCGACTTCCTTTTCACAGCGAGACTTTCTCCATGAGAGAAGCAGGTTACTGACTGACCTTCCCACACCAGCTTCTGCCTCCCTGCAAACCAGTTGCAGTTTATAGACCAGCTGCTCTGAGTGGCTCTGATCTAAATGTTCTGTGACAAAGAAGGGAGCCCTAAGACATTCAAGAAGTACCTACTGAGTGCCATCAGGAAGAAATTAAAAAATGGGCAAAGTTTTACCTGACACAGTGTGTAAGCATTAAAACCAGTTTTCTCCCGCAGTAAGCCGGCTGCTTTCCCAGTTGGGGCAGTGAGTAACACCTCTAGCGCCTTGTCGGCCTTCTGAAGGCTTTGCTTGGTAAAGGTGATCCATTCTTCTGGGACATCCTGGTCCTGTTCAAAATCCTCACAGGCTTTTTTTACCTCTCTTTCTTCCAACTGCTCCATATGCTTAAAAAGATGGCTAACGATGGTGGTCTTCCCACAGCCGCCTTTCCCACTGATGACCGTCACGGCATTGGAGCAAACCATTTCCAAAGCAGCCACTTGACCCTGGTCCAGTTGAGCTTCACTTATTTCTGCGTTCACGTCATTTTCACCGTTTTCCCAAACGTGGTCACCACTGTCCTGGGGTTCCAGAATGTCCACAGAGTTTTCTAAACTTGATTTGTCCAGTTGGCTTTCGTTCAGTGTCTCGTCGCTTCTTGAATTCTCAGGGTTCGTGGTGTGAATTAATGCCAGCACCCTCTTGACATCCACCCGTAAATGCCATGGAGGCCTCGTCATCAGGTCACATATGGAAGAGGCAATGCCTCGCTCAGCCTGGTAGAGGTCATAAAGGAAGACACAGCCCTTCTCGTATGTCACCACACCAATGTCCTTCAAAAACTTCAGAGACTGCCAAGCCTCTTGGAAGGACATCTGGTCTGACAACTTAGAAGTTAAGTCAGCTTCTTCAATGCATGTGTGCCCTTGGTCTCGACATATGTGCCTCAGTTTTGAATATATTATTAATGCATTCTTCTCCAAATCACTCATCAACCGGAGAAGAGACTTGCACTGACAAAATGATGTCCAACTTGCCTCGCATTGCAAAAGCTTCAGTTCTGTGTAGGTTATCTTTAAGAAAATAAAGTTCAAGTTGGTTTATAAAAATTATAAATGTTGATGAATATTATCAGAATTATATAAAACTGTATTATTTGTTAGTAATGCTTAAGTCCCAGAGGACATGTATATCAACAAAATTTGGGGGAAAAAAACTGGGTACCTAAGACATCATCAAGTTTTTGCCATACTGTAATTAAAGATCTATATACATTTTTAATTAATATTATATTTTCTCGAAGCAATACACATGCAGTTTTCAGAGTCAAATAACACTATGCAGCTTCTCACAAAAGATAGGAATCCCCTGACTCACCCTTTCCATGGCTTATAAAGTCAACACTGTTCTAAGTACTATTTATACTAGCCTTTTTAAAAAAATTTTTGCTATTTAATATTAACTCCCTCCTATGGTAAGTCTTTTTCTAGGGAAGCTCTCTATCTTTTTTTTTTTTTTTAAGCTCTCTATTTTTTATACCATCACCTCCACACCTGCTTCTCCTCTTCCCATCTCTGAAAAAAAGTTATACATTTTGTTAATCAATTTTGGTTAAATCGATGTTAGGATTCACAGCTGAGTGACAGGATATACTATAATTATATTAACTTTTGTGTCAAACTCCTGTATATATAGTGAAATTCATGACTGCCTCACTTTCTTGGCTTGTTTAGGTTTTGACATCCCTCTCAACCATTCTGCCCAAACTCCACTGAAGGTGCACTAAACTTCCTTCACCATGATCCCCTCAGTAGGTTCTCCACCAGCTCCATTTCTCTCCCCCGCCCAGAGAGACATCCCTCCTGGAGCCCTCTATACATTTTATGAGCTAAAATGTGTCCCCGTAAAATTCATATGTTGAAATCCTAACCTGGTAGTATGTCAAAATGTGGCCATATTTGGAGATACGGTCTTTAAAGAGGTAATTAAGTTAAAATGAGGTCATTGGCCCTAATCCAGTATGACTGGTATCCTTATAAGAAGGGCAATTACAACAGATAGGCCCAAAAAGAAGACTATGTGAGGACCTGGGGAGAAGTGTCTTCTCACAACCATGTATAAGCTAAGAAGGACTCAGAAGAAACCAACCAACCAACAAGTTGATTTCGGACCTAGAACCTCCAAAACCATGAGAAAATGAATTTCTATTGTTTAAAATAAATTTCTATTAATAAAATTCTACTGTTTAAACCCAGACCATGGGGTGAAGCACCAACTTAGAGGGTTGGTAGCGCCAGCCATCTAATACCTCACTAATGGTCTTTATTCTTGATGGTGGTTTCCACACCCAACAGTGGGATTTCAAGTCTCCTGTTCCACTTGAGTCTTAGAATGTGCATTGTTCTGTCTCTCTTCTCTACTGGATATATATAGTAATCTAATGCTCCAGAATTTCATTTTGCAAGATATACTGAAGTCATCATCATTTGACATAGGAAACAAATGCATCATTCCAGTATTTTTCAGATTGGGGGGAAAGGGGTTTGGTAAGCATTCTTGGGGATCCAAGAATTATCTCAGAATTTTTAAACTGTATTTCACTTGGAAAACCACCCATAACCAAGTACTGCCAACATTTTAGTGCTGAGTTTGGCTTCCAACATCCCTGAAGTCTCATGGTGCCACTCCTACTCTTGGTTTCTAATGGTAAGAACAGAAGTGGATTCATATTCATATGTAAGTGGTATTATTGTGCCAAATAAAAATTCAAATCATATCATGATGTACCACATGAGGAATGAAAGTTTTCAAAAGTCCAAATAGAAAAGTGAGGGGCTAAACGGATTTGCCAAATTCCTAAGAACTTGTGTCTTCAATGAGATCTATATTCACATTGCAAATGGCCAGTCACCAAAAAGATGTTTTCTATTAAATTAAATTATATAAATAAATTATTGACAATTTCAATGTCATCAATTTTGTTATTTTGTTGTCCTTCATAAATTTCCTGCATAAGAGCTACAAGTATAAGAAGTTTATAGTTGGTTCTAACACAAAAGAAAAATCAACATTGAGATCCATACAAATTTTCTTCCTCTGAAAGAGATGCAAAAACTGTCAAGTTTGAGAAATCCTCCCTTACACAAGATTACTAAATGGTGAGTGTCTTACTTACTTTACTAAATCCAAGTTTCCATGGATGTGTACCTAACATCTCTTCTATGTCTTCCAACACCTTCGTAGAACCCGAGCTTATGAGCCGTTTAAAGTGTCGAGGCAGAAGAACTGGAAGGAATTCCATTACTTTTGGAAACTGCAAAGCTGTCATTACATTTATAAATGGAACTACAGGATAACAGAAAAGAACAAATCAAAACATACAGATGAGCTCACAGAACAATGATGTGATAGATGTCCTCCTGGAGCACAACCAGTTCCAAAAATCCAAATCAAAGAGAGATAAATAAATTTACTTGAACCAGCAAGAAAATTGATTGTATTACAACAATTGATTTTGCACTGAAGTGGTTTTCATCATTGTGTAGAACTCCAAAATTTATGTTCTTCGAATGCTTAGACAACCACTTCTTAGCCTCCTGTTTACTTTTGTGTACAATATAATCAGAGTAAAATTTGTGATTCCATTTATAAAGATAAATTTAAAGCTAAGCATAAAAAATAAATCATTGACATATTAACCTTTATAATCATTTTTCTGACTGTTATCATGATTCTTTTGTCACTGATGTCATTCAGTGATGTCCTGCCAAATTTATTTCATATAATTAAGAAATGAAATATTGCATTCAGGTGAATGTCCAGATAAAACACCATACTAAAAAATTATTTTATACCATTTTGTACTGAAATCTTTCCAAAATGGAATACTCGTATTCTTCTCTTTCTCCTCTGCCTTCTTAAACAGAATAATAATTGGAACTGAATAGTTAACAACTGAACTTTTTCTTAATGACTCAAGGTAATCCAATTCACACAAAAGTCAGAGAGAAACATAGCTTTAGAGCTGGGGAGGAACTGAAAGGAGCTTAAAGATCCTCTCCCCCAACCTCTCCACCTTAATGATGAGGTAACCTAGAAATTACAATGACAAACTCAAAAGCAACAGAAACACATTTTCAAAAACAGATTTTAAAAAAGAATAGTGTGCCAAGATACTATAGTGGTGATATCTTAAAACACATTAGCCATTAAGTATTTCAATTACAATAAAACTGGATGATAAAATCCCACCTACTCGTGTTTTCCACAGGGAGGCACATCTCATTTTCCAGTAGAGACTCTTCCTCTTCATTCTGTGTAGACTGTTTTTGACCCTTCTTTCCAGTTTCCTTTTGGAACGTTCTTAATGTTTCCCTAATATTTCCAAAGTTGAGGTTTTTATAGCTTGATACAGCATTTACCCATGCTAAAAATTTATTTATATAATCACTGGAGAAATTGCAGTCTTTAAGAAACAGGGAACAGATTTGTTTTTGATTTGGCGGTGACATATCACTCTGTAAAAAGTAAGATGGAAATCCTTGAACTTGATAGCTCCTTGATCCCACAGGTTTCACGTGCACTTTCACTCGCCACCAAGGACCCGTTACTGGAAAACGTCCAAACACGTCACATTGCTCTTGCGTGTTTTCATCAGAAATTACAACTTTAAAAAAAAGTTAATTTAAGACATTTTAAAACCTCTTTTTCAATGTTTTACCAAATCTACCACTCTGTTCCTCCCCACAGCACCCTGTACAGGTGTTTATTAGGATATCTACATATACATTCCACTTACCCATTTATCAGTCTCCCTCCACTGTGCTGTAAGCTCTCTAGAATAAGATAATGTTCCACTTGTCCTTGTATTCCAAGAGGTAAATATGGTACATGGCAAGTCTGCTGTTTGTCTTCTGAAAACAGCCATCTCTCTGCTACTCTGACCTAAACCAAAAATGACCTTCATGCAGTTTCTAAAAAATCCCATGGTCCCCCCACCACCACCACCACAGGGCCTTTGCATAAGTTGTTCCATCTGCCTCAAATGTTCTCTTCCTTACTGTTTACCCCGATTTACTACTGACCTCTAAATTTAATTGTCACTTCCTCACAAAAGTCTTCCCTGAATCTCAAGGTTATAACCTCTCAGAGCAATACTTATTATTCCTTTTATGCATTAAGTAACATTACAGTTACTTCTGTAATTATTTTTTAAAATGTCTTGTTTTATTCACCAAAGAACAAGCCCCATTAAGACAGAAACCTCATTATCTTACCGCTCTTGGGTATTCCCCCCCCCCCCCCCCCCCCCGCAACAAACAGCACCCTGCCTGGAACATGGTATGCAGTCACTAATACTTTTAGGATAAATGACTAAACCCTCCACAAATACTTGAAAACTTTCTGTCTAAACTTGTGCTGCCCACTCACATGTGACTATTTAAATTTAAATTAATTAAAATTAAACAAAATTTAAAATTTCACCTCCTCAATTACACGAGCTACATTTCAAGTTCTCAGGAGCCACGTGAGGCTGGTGACTATTGTACTGGACAGCGCAAATTCAGAACAATGCCATCAACACACAACATTTTTCTGGTCTTACCCCTAAAATTTTCTTAGATATCACTCACAACGTACACATAACAGGTATTATTCATAGCACAGGAAACTACACAAGATAAGCTCTCATCACAACGTTACTGACACAAAGTTAATGAATCCACAATGCCCTGAGATGTTTGTGGGTGTGTGTGTGCGCGTATTTTCTAAGTAGCTGGTAAATAAATATTTGACTCCGGGTAGGATAGGAAAATAGTTTAAAACTCTAATTCTGGGTATGAATACAGGCTCGACATCCAACTGTTTCCTCGACTATAAAAATAAAACTACCTCAAAGAGTTGTGAACATCGAATGAGATAAAACACGTTGAGCACAAGCTTAACACGTGGTATTCTCAAGTCATGGCTATTGTTATTTAGTTATCGAATCCTATCCTAAGTAGGATGAAACAGCTAGGCCATCCCCAAAACACGTTTGTTAGCAGCAATGGGGCGTCTTACTTAGGTCAAGGCCAGAACGGGAAACATTTCACCCACCAATCCCATCACCTCGGGGTAGGGGTCTTCCTCACCGTGGAGGCGCCCGGGGAGGGTACCAGCCTTGACGCCTCCACTGCAGAGCTCCTCGGCATCCACAAACTCCAGGTCTTCATCCTCCTCCACGTCCTCCTTCAGACAGTCATCGTCCTCCGCCAACAAGTCCTTGGGTGGGAGCAGAGGTCCCTGCAGTTGCCGCAAGGGCTGACTCGAAAAAGCCATATCGTTCCCCCTGCAGTTCTCCCCAAATTCCGGAAAACCCCGGCAGGGTACACAGCCACGATCCGCCAATCAGCTCCGCTAATTAAGAACTTCCGGGAACGCCCCCACGGCGACGAGCGCGCGCGGAGGGGCGGGGCAGCGGCGAAGCTCCTCCCCAAACTCCCACGGAAGGCGGGGATAAGGCCCTGGAGGGGCGGGATGAAGGCGGGGCGATTGGGGGTTTGGAGAAGAGCGTGCGCACTCGGCATCCAGAAGAGAGGGTCCGAGCTGTTCCTGGACTACACCGCCCGCTGGGCAGCGTCAGGGGTGGCGTCCGCAGAACTTCTAGCACTTCCGGAGAGAGAAATGAGAGGGCGGGCCATGTCTAGAGAGCCTAGAGAGCCTAGGGAGCCCGGAAAAGCAAAGCCCTCCCCAACACCCTGAAACGAAAGCCCAGATGCACTTGAGGGCAAACGGCCACCACCCAAAGCACAGAGAGCGAATCTCCAGACGGGAGACCCGTTTACTCAGGACTGCTCTTGTCCTCCGATTCCTTCAGGACTTGAATTTATGTCAGCAAAGGCTCTTAATCAAGGTACAGTTCTCTAGGCTCCATTCTATACACACCGTGTCGAGATCTAGGGCAGGGACCCAGGATTCTGTCTTTTTAATTTACGTCCCAGGGTTGTCTATTTTGATGCTCAGCCAGGTCTGGGAACAGCGGGATTACCCGACATTCAAAGTCTTTTCATCTTTTCTTCTCTGAGTACAAACTGGTCTCCCAAGCTTCTTTAAGCTGGACTACACCTGCTCACATTGGGGGCAAAACAAAACAAAACAAAACAACAACAAAAAAACCCCTGATTATAGCCAAGAGTATAGAGGGGGACTGGGGAAGGGAAGTAGAAGAGAAGCACAGTGGCTTAAAAACGTTGTTCTGGAGCCATGGTTTCCACGCCTGCTGGGGATACTGTTTGAAAGTCTTGTTACTCTTTGAGGAACACCATAACATATATTATTCTCACTATTTTTGTATTGTTTATTATGGAATTACTCTATTAGTAATAAACCCAAAATAAGTAAGCAGACACTGCTAAATCCTAAAGCATTTTATGATTCTAATATACATGAACAACAGCCAGCACGAAAGGTTTGAGAAAAATTGTGGGAGAAAATACTAAAATTGATTTTTCCCTTTGGGTACAAGTATGTCCCTTTGTTGCTTTTAGAAAAACTGTGTTGCCGCTTACAAAACACCATTGTTTCCAAGGATCCACTATGTGAGCTTGAATTCCTTCCTTAACACTCCTAATGGCTACTGTTTCCACAACACTGAATCTGCTCTGTCACACTACTGGTCTCCTTGTTGCTAAATCCAGTGAATACCTTCTTGCCTGTGTCTTACCTCACCTCTCAACAACCTTAGTTACACTAGTAACTATTTTCTTCTTGTAATACATTGTTTATGACTTGTGTTCTCAGGTTTTCCTAACTCTCTAGCCATGGATAGTTCCTTTGCACTCCTCTTCAGTACTTCTATTCCCCCAGGTTCCATCCTGAGCACCTTCTCACTCTGTAATCCTTCCCTCAA
This sequence comes from Lontra canadensis, assembly GCF_010015895.1. NCBI lineage: Eukaryota > Metazoa > Chordata > Mammalia > Carnivora > Mustelidae > Lontra > Lontra canadensis. The sequence continues at coordinate 14,588,934 of NW_022631003.1, forward strand.
TTATCTTTGACCTCCTCTGTCATCTACATGCTCATAACTCCTAACCTATCTGCAAACAGGTGCCCACAACCGCCTGTTAGATGCCACTTATGGAGGGCCCATGGCTGCTTCAGACTCAGTGTATCTAAACAAAAAGGTATCTTCTCCCCAAACCCAGGTCACTTAGACACGTAAGCGTACATAGTATACATAGGATGTTCTTGATACCAACATGGTGATTTGGGCACAAGACTCCAGAAATTAAGCTGCTGTTTATATAACTCAACTGCATTCTTCTAAGTAGTGTAGGTGAGGATTCAGGATGGTGAGAACTTTGTTTCCTTACCTGTTGTTTCTTCACTTAAAAAAATAAAAAATGTTAGCAGTTCTATGTTCCTGAATACCATTTTTGCCTTTTTTACGCAGTAAGCAGCAGTACTCAAATCTGGCTGTGCATTATAATCATTGGGGATGTTTCTAAAAATAAGATTCCTGGCTCTCCCCTGAAGGTACATTTCCATGAACACAAAGCAACACAGACATGAGGTAGTGAGTTTTGGAGTGGCAAATGGCTGGAAATAGCAGAAACGTGTTTAAGAGATTTATTGAATAGGCTATGGCATATCCCCACGAGGGAATAGTCTTCAGTAATTTTAAAAAAGAAAGAAAGAGAGAGATCTCTATTAACTGATAGGGAATGGTTTCCAAGATATATTAAATAAGAAAAAGCAAAAACAGGGCATATAGTTTAATTTATGTGCATGTGGGTAAGCTTGTTTTGGGGAAAAGGAAGGATGGAAGGAAGCGAAGAAGGGAGGAAGAGAGGAAGGAAGGAAGGAAAAGCAACACAGGAGAGATGAACACAGAAATTAATGAAAATAGTTACCTCAGGTACAATGGAAACAAGATAGAGGAGACAAAGATGGGGAAAAAATCGCTGAATTTAACTTTTTAAAAAAAAAAAGATTTTATTTATTTGACAGAGAGAGAGAGGTCACAGGTAGACAGAGAGGCAGGCAGAGAGAGAGGGGGAAGCAGACTCCCCGCTGAGCAGAGAGCCCAATGTGGGGCTCTATCCCAGGACCCTGAGATCATGACCTGAGCCAAAGGCAGAGGCTTAACCCACTGAGCCACCCAGGCGCCCTGAGTTTAACTTTTTGTAATGGTTTGAACTTCTGAACCATGTGAATGTTTCATATGTTCAAAAATAAATAAACCAAAAGCAAACCTAAAACGGAACACAAACAGAAACAAATCAAAATGTCTCTCAAATGTATAACACAAACTTTCAGGGAAAATAATTACTTCAAGTAACTTTTGAACACTTCAAATAAATATTTTAAGTTACTCTGACTATATACCTTTAGTAGGGTATATGCTGAGGACAAAAGATCCACAAAGTAATCTTAAACTTCACCGCACACTATGGTTAATGTTAGTTTTAATAATGTTATTATAATTTTGAAATTACATATTATAGGAGAAAGCAGGTAAGTAAATGTCTTTTTGTTTCATCAAATGAAGGTTTTTAATGTACATGAAAAGAAATACAAACAAAATAGGGAAAACTCCTGTAATATTAAACTTAAATTAGAAACATCAGTATGATCTTGTGATTTCTTAAAATATATTTTCTAGTTCTGTCTACGGAGAGGGCCTGAAAGTAATGTCACTCCAGTAACTCTGATCACATCTACCACCCTAATCTGGGCTTTGGAGTACCATCTCTCATTCAAGGAAGCAGAGGCTTTTTTTTTTTTTTTTTTTAAGATTTTAAAATTTGTTAGAGAGAGAGCGCAAGCACAGGCAGAGGCAGAAGAATGCTTCCTTCTGAGCAAGGAGCCCGATGCGGGACTTGATCCCAGGATGCTGGGATCATGACCTGATCTGAAGTCAGCTGCTTAACCAACTGAGCCATCCAGGCATCCCAGAAGCAGAGGCTTCGTAAGGAATAGCTGTTTCTACCTCCAAAACAAGGAAAATAGAAGGCAGACCTGACACTTCTTGAATCAGATGCCAAGGAAGCCCTCAAAAATTAATGCAGTTATGATGAAAGGATTCAGGAGTCAACTTGAAGGGACTTCCACTAGCCAAATTTAGGGAAATTTGAGTACCAGAAAGAATAATTACTGCACTTGACTGCAACACACTGAGTACATAAAAAGTGATGTGGGGGCACCTGGGTGACTCAGTTCATTAGGAGGTTAAGCATCTGACTCTTGGTTTCAGCTCAGGTCATGATCTCCAGGTCCAGGGATCTAGCACAACACTGGCTCCCCATGCTCAGCGGGGAGCTTGCTTCCCCTCTCCCTCTGCCCCTGCCTCCCCCACATTCTATCTCTTTCTGAAATAAATAAATATATTTTTTTTAGAATGATGTGTCCATTGTGATATTCACTAAAAACAAAAATAAAACCTTTTTAAGAAAGAAAGAAATGGAAGGAAAAAAAGGAAAGGAAGAAAAGAATGCCAGGTAAGACATTTAAAAAGAAACTCAAAAAATATAAAACACCATTTTGCAATCCCTGACGTCATAATTGATTCAAGCAAGGACCACCAAAGGCTAATAAAACCATTAAGTGAAAAGTCAGTGGGGAACCACAGCTCAGCAGTCTAATGGCTATACAAGATTACAAAAGGCAAAGGGAAAAATTTACTTTTACAATGAAGATATTTGTCAGTCACCCCTGAATCGGGTTGTCAAATTTAGTGTCATTAATGAGAGGAACTGATGTTTATGTCTCATGGTATGATATATGTAAAATCAGCTAAGAAGTATTCTTGCCAGAAACATTTAATCTGATTTAAATTAAGGCTCTACACGAGCATTGTCCATAAAAATACAATGTGAACTACATACATAATTTAAAAATTTCTAGTAGCCACATTTTAAAAAGAAACAGGTACCATTAATTCTAATGATGCATTTTATTTAATCTAATATATCCAAAATACTATTACTTCCACATGGTGGTGATCAACATAAAAATCAGTAATGAAATATTTTATACTTGTGGGGTGCCTGGGTGACTCAGTGGGTTAAGCCTCTGCCTTTGGCTCAGGTCATGATCTCAGTCTCTCTGCTCGCAGGAAGCCTTCTTCCCCCTCCTCCCTCCACCTGCCTCTCTGCTTACTTGTGATCTCTGTCTCTGTCAAATAAATAAAATCTTTAAAAAAATACATACTTTACACTCTTGTTTTCATGTTAAGTCTTCGAAATCTGGTGTGTATTTTACCCTTATAGCACATCTTAATTGAACTAGCCACATTTCAAGTGCCCAGTAGCTACACCTACCCGCCTGACTACCATATGGGACAGCACATTTCCAGATCTAATTTCCAACTTGCCTAAAATCGAAGAAACCAAGGTACCTACTAATACCACAAGGAAACAGAAAGATTGAGGACAGAAGTCAGAAAACTGTTTCGTAAAGGGCCAGATAGTAAATATTTTAGGTTTTGCAGGCCATATGGTCTTTATCACATAATTCTCCTACCACCTCCTCCTCCTCCCTTTCCTTTTCTCTCCTCTTTCTCTTTTTCACAACCTTTAAAAATATAGAAACTAGTCTTAGCTCTGTGCTGTACAAAAACAGCCCATAAGATGGGCAACTTGATCTGGCATATGTGACATTCTCTAAGACAACTGACCTGGGTTTTCCAGAAAGTCAGTGTCATGGGGGGAAAAGGTGGGAAAGAATAAGAGGGATTCCAGGATTCACATGAGGCCAGTGGCTGAAGTCAAGAGCATGAGGAATAGGTACAAGCTGAGGCTCTAGAACAGTGCTGGAGCCAGACCACGCAGTGCTTTGAGAGGTCACAGTAAAGGTAGCAAGAAGCCACAGAAGGTTTTAGAAGGGTTAACCATTTTCTCCTGAAACCAAGGCTATTCATCTCATACTAATCAAGCTATCATTTCAATGCCCCCTTGATATCTACCCTAAGAAATGTCTGTTAAATAAATCAATCTAAATCATGAATCAAAGAATTTTTGGTATCTCATTCATTCTGTATCTCATGTGGAAGTTTTTTCCCTATGTTATATGTAATGTGTCCTGTGGTTATTTTGGAAATGTCTTTGTTTTCGAATGCCTGGATGGCATCAAGGCAGGTAACTGTAAAGTTACCATTAGTAAAACCTAAACATTTTATCAGGAGAGCAGGGAGGGAATTAGATTTAGTGACCTGTTTATTTATTTGACAGACAGAGATCACAAGTAGGCAGAGAGAGAGAGAGGGGGAAGCAAGCTCCCCGCAGAGCAGAGAGCCCATGTGGGGCTCGATCCCAGGACCCTGGGATCATGAACTGAGCTGAAGGCAGAGGCTTTAACCCACTGAGCCACCCAGGCCTCCTAGTGACCTGTTTAATGTGATGAAGGAAAGCATGCAATTAATGTGAAGTCATGATCATGATGGTTTCACAGTTATAGGAAAGTGATTCCGCTCATTTATCCCGAGGAGTGTTTTTGAATTAGCAATTTGCCCCTTTTGTTTATTAAAGTAATGTCTGAAGGGGAATGGTAGAATCAAAACAAGAAAGGACTTAAATAACAGGATAACAGAAAAGATTGGTAATTATATACAGAGCAGAAGTTGTAATAAAAATGTGTTTGATTTCATTCAGTCAATACATAGGCATGTGTATGGCACAAAGTCTTATTGTCACCTGATATCTAGTTCCCCTCTCCTTCTAGGCACACAGTAGGACTGTACTTTCCTACCAATCTGAGGTGAGTCATGGCCATCTGACCTGTTTTGGCCAATGAACTAAGAGCAGCATATCACTTCAAGGGGGAAACATTTAATGGGGGGTGCTCAGCTCTCTATCCTTGGTTATTCCTTACCTTGATGATTGTGGGAGTGTGAGGTGCGACAGTGAGCCCTTGTATAATGGACAACTGCTCAGGAGAGTTCTGTAGGCTTACAGTCAACTGTGAGTACAAATAAATCTTGGTTGTGTTAATCCACTAAGATTACGGAGTTGTTTCTCTGGTCAACAAAACCTAGCCTATCCTTCCTGACTTAAAACTGATCTACACTAGGTGGTCGTGCTGGTGGGCACAGTCAAAGACATATGGAAACAATTATAGCCCTTGCCAAAATGTTCCTGTAAATTAATTAAGGTATGTAGATCGGGAGCTAACGGGCCAAGGGGCTGCAAAACTGACCTGGGGACGTGATTCAGTGGAGTTTTAAATGCTGAAACACTGAGACAGCATCGTGCAGTAGGGAAATGGATTTAAGGACGTATAAAGCCCTACCCACAAAGAGCTGATAGCTAGTTCCATAATTCTGCAACCAGGAATCCAGACTCTCAGTAGTTAAGTAGTAATACACCAAAAAGGGACAAAAAGATTGAAGCTAAAAGGCTTTGGGGAGTGTCTAGTTGGCTCATATTATATTGTTTAATATGTAAAATATGGCTTTATATTTTTAAAAATTTTTTTAAAGATTTTTTGTATTTATTTGAGAGAAAGAGAGAGGGATAGCATGAGAGTGGGGAGGGTCAGAGAGAGAAGCAGACTCCCTGCTGAGTAGGGAGCCCAATGTTGGGACTCTATCCTGGGACTCCAAGATCACGATCTGAGCTGAAGGCAGTCGCTTAATCCACTGAGCCACCTATATAGCTACACATATATATTTTAAATGATATACAGAGGGGTGCCTGGGTGGCTCAGTAGGTTAAATGACCAACACTTGATTTCTGCTCAGGTCATGATCTCAGAGATGCGGGATTGAGCCTTGCATCTGGCTCTGCATTCAGCAGGGCTGGGTGGTGGGAGGGGTGGTAGTGCTTGAGTTTCTCCTTCTCCTTCCGCCCCCTCCCTGGCTCTCAAGCACTCTCTCTCTTTCTCTCTCTCAAGTAAGTAAATCTTTTAAAAAATGATATACAGAATAAAAAAGTGACAAATTTTTAAGGTAAAAGATAAAAGTAATTTTCCCTCTGAGGAGACAGGTTGATAATACCGCAAGATCCCATGAAGACTTCATGCCCTCTTCTTTGCCACATGGGTGCCTCAGTGGAAATAGTGACATAATTAATCGCCATTGATGTTAAGTCCTTCTCTCTAAATGTTACAAAGCAATGGCCCCAGTTACCTCAATTACAGTTCCACTTAGTCTGCATTACTATGTAAGTCTTTATTCAAGCTAAAATATCTGTAGGGCTCAATCCATGCCCTTATGTTTCTACTTCAGTATATAAGTTTTCACGTTATAGGACAATACGTTGATTAAAAAAATTACTGCTTTCTTAAATATATTTTTAGGCCCTCCTTTCCTAAGAAATATGCCGCGATTGAGATAAGCACCAAAGTGAAAGCAGATCAACTCTGCTACCACAAAGGTATGATGCCCCCGATCAATCCCTCGTTGGCCATCTTGGTCTTTGTTAGGCATTTTATGAAAATTATTGATCTCATTCTGTATAAGTGATAAAAAAAAGCAGCAGAAGTTTGGAAAGTATTAGTGAGAAGAGCAAGTGGTTACAATTCAGTCAGTACTTATTCGAGAACAGTAACTGTTGTGGGCAGTAGAGAAGAACAGTGAACAAAAAAAGTCCCTGCATATTCTAGTGGAAGGAGATAGTCAAAAAGCAAGTAAATATAAATATCAAGTTGTGATGAGTATGAGGGGCCAGAATAAAAGAGATCAAGGGGACAGAGGATGACTGGAGGTTTGTTATTTCAGATAATGGTGATTGATGGAAATAGAGGCAGAGATATTATTAAACTGACATGGATGAGAGAGTGTGTTATACTGACTCTGGGATGAATTATTGAACAGAAGCAAGGCACACTGAGGAACAAGTGAAAAATGTAGCACTTATGCAGTCCATAATTAGCAGATGATAAGACTGACTCCATGGAACGGAAATATCTTTGCGCTTTCCACAGGGTCAGCCTAGTTGCAGAAGTCAAACTGCCTTCAGATTAGCAGGTGTATTTTCCTGGGCTCCTTTTAAATGGCTGGAAAATCCCCTGCATTTGTGAGAAGATTCTACATATGACTCATACTTATGGCCAAAGACAGGGAGAAAAAAAAAATCGCCCAGCTTACGGAGCATGAGAGAAAAATAAGGTACAAAGAACGAGGTTGGAATGATAAGGAGCAAAAAGGGAAGGAATGAGTAGTACAGGAAGAGAAGTACAATGAGGATAAAGCCATCATATGCAGGGCAGTAGAAAAAAGAATTTGAAAATTCTCCCCTGCCTCCCCCCTCCACCGCAAAAAAAGGCTATAAAGCTCTAACAACAGCTTCTTTTACCCAATGGCTTATTTCATTCAGGGATATAAAATCTGTGAAATTCCATTTTTAATAGAGGAAAACAAGCTGGAGAGGGTGCAGAAAAGGTTTTCACACTGAGAAAAATAGAACATTTATGTATTTTTATCTTCTTTTATTTATGAACAACAATAATAGCTTATTTGTGAACTCATCGGCTCTTCCCAACAGCCCTGTGAAATAAGTACCAATAAAACCGCCATCTCCCTTACAAGGAACCAGCTGTGAGGAGGTTGAATACCTGGAAGTGGCCCAGCCAGGATTTGAACCCAGGGAGTCTGGCTCCCATGCCTGAGTTCTCCACAGCTACGTGTTCAGACACAGCGCTATGTTCTCAGCATCTACACACACAGCGAGGACACAGGGTTGGGGTGGACACACATTGCTGCAAAATAAAACTCCCCGATGTGCTGCCTTTTCTTAGGTGTTTGAGATTTGTAAGACATGCACACGTTTCTTTGTGATCCTACTATAGATTTAAAAACAATCGTAAAAAGATGGACACACGGTGATGTCATCCATACATGATAAATAACTCAAATTGCGTGGAGGCTTGTTAATTTCACATAGCTGCTGGATCAACCTGCAAGAACTCCACACTCAGTGGTTTAAGATCAATGGTCCACGTGGGAGAAATCAATGTTCTTTCCCTCTTTCCTGGCTAGCTCTGTTTGGGAAAGATTATTGTTGGCTGGTACCTTCCCCATAATATTTGACCATTACTTCATATTATGAGAAAAACTACTTCCTTATGGCTCCCACACTGCTCTTAAAAAAGCCTCACCTATTATCTCTGTGTTAAATCATATTATTGCCAAATGATGGGGGTAAACACAGGGTTTGAGCTATGTCTGTAGCCAGGGGGGTGGATTTACCTAAAAAGATGACACTCAGATATCAAAACACCTAATTAATCTCTAAGTTGTGTCTATTCTTCCTCTTCCTTTATTTTTAAAAAGATTTTATTTATTTATTTGATAGAGAATGAGCAATGGGGAGGGCAGAGGGAAGGAAAGACAGAGAAGCAGACCTGCTGACCAGGAAGCCCAATGCAGGGCTTGATCCCAGGAGCCCAAGATCATGACCCGAGCCAAAGGCAGAGGCTTAACCCACTAAGCCACCCAGGTGCCCCTCTTCCTCCTCCTTTAAAATGTCTCTTTGATTGCCTTTTTGTTACTGCTATGCCACACTCAGGGCCATTCCTAGGGTGTGTGGAGCCATGTGCAAATACTTTTTGCAGGGCCCCTGTCTATATAAACAATTGAAGCCATCCTAAATCAGCATGCCAGTGTCATTCTGACAGTCCAATCTCACTTTCACACAATCCTAAAAACAAAAATAAAACCAAAACAAAGCCAAGCACCCTCGACTTCCCCACAGGTGTGTTTGGCTTGCCAGGTCACCCTCCCAGAGTGAGGACCTAGCCACAGAACCCCAGGATGACTGCATAAGCATGAATCATTGAGCAACTGGAGAGATCTGGTCAAGTCCATTCATTAAACAGGAGGTGGGAGATCATCCCCCAAAAGAAAAACTGGTACTGACTGAGCCCATATGAGGTCCCAGTTCTGTCTTGATGTACCCCATCCAGATGGATGCCAATTCACTTTCAGCCAGACCCAGGTACCACAGAGGGTCTAAGAAGACTAAAGGAAGTCCCTTCAAATAGTGGGAACCCCTGATGCCTGGGGCCCTCGTTAGGAGCCCTAAGTTATAAGTGTAAAAGCTACAGCAACAGTTTCCTCTGTCCCTCCTCACCAAACTCATTACAGCTCCCTTCTTTTTATCTCACATCCTCCTCTTTCCCTCCTTTTGTGTTCATTGTCCTCATAGTGCGAACATAGTATTAATATTCCACTATCTTCTTTTGTACCATGTTCCTTCTTACTGATTTTATCAAATATGAAGCCCTCACTTGTGGTCCTCGTTTAGGTTACAGTCTAGATCCTAGCCCCTCTCATTGACTCAAGATCATCAATCCAGCTATCCTCCCCTCTCTCCTGTATCATTCATTTCTCTCTCTCTCATGAATTACTTCCATCATCACACAAATATGCCAACTAATTAAAATCCTTTCTTTGTCCTTGCTTCCCCCACCAGCCACCAGCCCACTGCATGGCTCTCCTGCAGCAAAACCACTTAAAAGGAATCCTTGACTCCTCTCCTCCATTGCTAACTTGTGCTCTGCACAAAGGCATTTGGTAGAGGAGGCATGGGTAGAGGCTGAAATCTCGTTCATTCTTTGTTTGACAAGCAAAATGCTTGACACAGCACTTTGTCATTTTTGAGGAATAACATTTGAAATTGATCTGCCTTGAGGCATCACTGTTTCCAATTGGCCAGCCTGAAGCAGGCTTTTTTTTTTTTTTTTTTTTTTTTTTTCCCTTTTAACTGACTTTGCCCAAAGGTCCTGCATATCCTCCTGGACTTTGTTAGCCCACTTCAGTCAGAGACTCCCCATCATTCCCCTGAAACTCCGCTTGTCCAAGGTCACCATGTGACATTCACATGGGTAAATCCAAGGGTTGGCGTATTTGTTTCCTATTGCTGCTATAACGAAGTATCACAAACTTTGTGCCTGAAAACAACACAAATTTATCATCACACACTTCCAGAGATCAGAAATTCAAACCTGGTCAGTGGGACTGCCTTCCTTCTGGTGGTCCTTGCCACGTTACTCTAACCTCTGCTTCCACTGTCCCATCTCCTTCTCTGTGCCTGACCCCAAACCTCTTGCCTCCCATTTTTAAGGATGCTTGTGATGACATTGATCCCACTCGGACAATCCAGAATCATCTCTCCATGTCTAGACTGTTAACACGATCACGTCTACCAAGTCCCTTTTGCCACAGAAGGTCACATATTGACAGGTTCTGGGGACTAAGCTGTGAACATGGTCGAGGGGCCCTTACCAGCTGTCCTCTCATGTTACCAGCCAGTTGTATTGGACACACTTGATCTCTCCTTCTACCTTGATACATCTGGGGCTCCCGGTTTCTGGGACACCACAGTCTCTTGATTTTCTCCCCCTCTTGTAGCTGCTGCTTCTGTGTTGTTTCCATTCCTGGTCTCCCCTATTTCCCTGAGCTCTCTGTCTTTGGTCTTCTCTCTACAATCTCTTCATTTGTGGTCTTCTGTCTTTAAACAGCATCTAATATGCTGCAATTCTTAAATTTGTATTATGTTTCTTCCTCTCTTTTGAACTACAGACTTGTATTTCCAACTGCCTGCTCAACACCTCTGTTTACATCACTAATACACATTTAACACTTAATATGACCAAATATGAATTTGACCTTTCCCCCTCAAATCTGCTCCACCTAGACTCTTCCCCATCACAATGGATGGCAACTTCATCCTCTTGGTTGCTCTAGTCAAACTCTTTGGATTCATCTCCAACTCCTCTCTGTCTCCTATATCCCATCACCAACCCATGAGCAAATTCCACTGACCCTCCCTTTGAAATATGCCCAGAATCCAACACATTTCACCGTCTCCACTACTTTCCCACTAGTCTCATCTCTACCGTCCTTTCTGTGCTAGGTTATTGCAATGGCCTCCTAACTGGTCTCCTGCTTCCAGTGTTCTCCCTACAGAGTATTTCTCAATTTAAGATCCACAGTGATCCTTTTAAAACAGGTCTTAGTATATTACTCCTTTGCTCAAAACCCAGCAATGACTCCACATCACACTCATGATAAAGGCAAAGCCTGTAAGTTTCTACCTGCTCTGTGCTACCATCGATCTCACTGACTCTACCGTCTCCTGTTCTCCCTTTGTTCATTCTGCTTCCACTACACCAACCTCTTTCTTGTTCCTTGAACACATCAGTCTCAGGGCCTTTGCACAATCTATTCCCTCTGTCTGGAATTGTCTTGCCCAGGGATATGTGTGGCTAGGTCCCTCACCATCTTTTGAGTCTTTGCTCATACATCATTTTCTCAGTGGGGCCTTCTCCGTTTGCTCTGCCAAAGGCCTTGATGGGAATGTGAATTGCTACAACCTTTTGAAAGTAATTGCATAGTGTCTTTTAAAATATATTAACACATCCTTTAATATACTGATGCCATTTTGGCAAATCTCTCCCATGGAAATAGAAATCATGGAAGCACCTTGTGTAAGTTTATAGAGATATTTATTATACATTGTTCTGAGAGCAAAAAGAAGCTAGCAGCACTCTAAGTGTTAATCAATAGAAAAGTGGTTGAATTAATTATGGCAAATCATATTAAAGAGCATTCTGCAGCTATTAAAAAGAATGAAGTTAGGTGGATAGTTACCAAGCCAAAAGATGTTGATTCTGGATAATTAACTGGGAACTGCACATTGCAGAGTAATGTGTAAAGTACTTTTATACTTAAAAAAAAAAAAGAAAATTTTATATAATTTTCTTAAGGCCACAGGGAATGTATCACTGGATAAACACTGAACTATTAATATCAGTTACCTGTAGGGTACAGGAATGGAGCAGGAAAATAATCGACTTTTTCTTGAAATACTTTTGGATTGTTTCATTCACTAAAATGTGCACATAATGATCCAGTAAATACAATTATTTTTTAAAATTTCAACTACAAACAACTCAATAATAGCTTGCTTCTTACAACCTCACAGTCCATTTTCATTCATCAAGCATTTGCTGATCATCTAGTGTGTTTCAGGCACTGTGCTAGATGCAGAGCTCAAGGGTAGATAAAGCCTGGTGATGGTGACGGTGGTGGCAGTGGGGAGACAGGGAGAGTGTGCTTGTTTTCCATCCAATATTTGTGTCTTTTAGGAGTTAAATGACTTGCCCCATTTAAAAATCGGAATATTTTATATTAAAGTTTTAGGCTTCTCAATTACGAGTATCTGGAGATACTGGGCCTGCATTCCCTCATAGATAGAAGTGTCCGCTCTCACGTGTTTACCTCCTCTATGCATGTGACTAACTCCTGACCTAAACTAAGGCAGGGGTGTATGAATGCAGAGCAAGCACTTCTTAAAGAGGTGTTAAGGGGACAAACTTGAGAGGACTTGGTGACCAATTTGCATGTGGGAAGGGGGTAGGGACAAGGAGACTTGGATGGATAATGACGTCACTATCTCAGACACGGAACACCTCTGTTTACATCACTAACACCTCTCTTTCCAACCCAGTGTGGAAAAGATAAGGGTTCCATTTTGGACAGTTTGAGATGTCTGTGGAACATCTGGAAAAAAGACATCCAAGTAACAGTTGAACATATGGATCCTAGAGAAATGGTCAGAACAAGAGGGAAAGACTTGGGAGTTGAAGAGGTAGTTTTTATAGTGCCTAAAACAATGATAGTTAATGAAACTCTGCAGAGGGTGGTGGGAGAGTAAACTCTCAAGAACATTCCTTTCAGACTAGAAGAAGGGGCTAGCAAAGGAGGTAAAGAATGAACATCCAGGAGGGAAAGGAGACTGCCCAGGGAGAAATGGTCATATAAACCAAGGACCTTGATTAAAGATTCCAAGGAGGAAAAGTTTAGTAGCTAGATGTCACCAAACATCATATCTAGTCCTTCAGAACCTAATCTTAGACACAGATGGGAGTGTTGGGCTCATGTCCAACTTGGTCTTGGACCTTACACAATTTTTTTTAAAATCTGGGCCTCAGTTACTACATCTGTTAGTAAGGAAGTTAGGCTAGATCGCTAGTCTTTGAGGTACTAACATTCTAGAATACTCAAAAGCCTCCTCCTCCAGCCAGTTGTCACTACTGCCTGTTCATCCTGAAGCCATGCAGGTGTGTGTGCTTGTGTGTGTGTGTGTGTGTGTATTTCAGTTGCTTCTATATACAGAATGATAACTGAGGCTAGATTTTGACAGATCTGCCTACACGAAAAGAGGATGCAAGCAACTTCTCCTTAAGGAAGAATTTAAAGAAAACTCTACTGGGGAACCTGGGTGGCTTAGTCAATTAAGTGTCTGCCTTTAGGTCAGGCCATGATCTTGGGGTCCTGGGATTGAGCCCCTTTTTGGCAGGGAGTCTGCTTCTCCCTCTCCTTCTGCTCCCTGCTCTTGCTCTCTCTTTGTCTTGCTCTCTCTCTCTCTCTCTCTCAAGTAAATAAATAAAACCTTAAAAAAAAAAAGCCTGTACTGATAACTTCCCTAATTCCACAGATCAATTATAACATAATCATAAATTTTCTTACTCTGAAGTTACTTCCAAAAGTAAATTCATAGGACTATGAGAATAGTGATTTGTAAAGGAACCAGTCGTTCTCTCCTACCTGGATCAATCACTTCTTACAGGGGAGAGGGGTTCCCTTCTGGTTTCGCATGTTTTATTTACATTACAAGTTTCTTCATGGTGAAGTCTTTCTCCTACCTAGTAGGCCGTCCATCAATATGTATTGAAACAAATGTGTCTCAACTTACTCAATGTTTATGTTTGTCAGTTGGCTTAAGAATGGATGTCTCTGCTTAATTAGAGAAAGGTACATTTAAGAAGCATCATTTCAATTATGAGGTCTCTAAAAAGAAAAAGAACCTTGGGGAAAGGAGGTGTCCTAGGAAAACTATGTGGAAAATGGCAGATTCTGGAATAAGAGAATTGGTTGTCATGTGAGTTGAAAGAGGACAAGATCAAGGAGGAGGGTGAACACAAAGTACAGCTGTCACTGTGGGGAGTTCAACAATGGTTGCTCAATCCAAGCCTGCATGTAGAGATGTTGCCCATCTTCTTTCAGCCGTTGCCATCTTTTGCACTGGTTCGTCTCCTGCAGGAAAAGACAGAGGAAGGATGTGTCATCCTGATTGCTCCAGGTCCCCTTACAGTTTTCTGTGCAAGGCAGAATCCAGCCTGGGCTAAGCTAACACGTTAGTTAATCCCCTATGTGACGAGCACCCACAGTTGGTTTCTGCAAGCTCACCATACACCTTCCCCATTAAATTCCTTCCCACGGGTTCTTGAGAGGGACCAAAGCCACCTCTTGAACGTGAGGTTCATGTGCAATGGCACGTGTTAGAGTTGCCAGGTAAAATACAGGACACCAGGATCGTTCGACTTTCAGATAAGCAATGAAAATTTTCTTCTTCTTCTTTTTTTTTTTGCAATGAAAATCTTCCAGTTTTCCAATTAAGTATTCCCAGAGTTTCCTATTTCTTGGTTTTGGTTTTGGTTTTACCTAACCCTGACACCCCTGCACTTTGTGTTCCCTGACGTTAGGTTCTGTAGGTTTCTGAGGGACTTCCGCAGTCCCCTGCAGAGTGCTTTTGTACCTCTGCTGCCCTCTAATGGTCACAGCTGGTCACTGGCACCGGAAAGGCTGGCTAGCCAGGGTTTAAAGAATTCTGAGGGAACCAGGACGAAGCATGTCCATTCAGCAAACATTCACGGAGCATGATCTTCCTTCCTTCCAGGCACTGTGCTGAGCTAGCTAGCAATTCCCCACCCTCAAGGAAGTCCCCGGCTAGAAGACGAGAGATCTGTACAGAAAGCACACTGAATTCAAGGTCAGATGTCTCAGAAAGAGATGTTCTGCTCAAATACCTATCACTCACAAGCTATGCACTTCGATTTGGGGGGCTTCTGCTTCCTCATTAAAATCGAGTACATTCAGGGGCGACTGGGTGGCTCAGTCATTAAGGGTCTGCCTTTGGCCCAGGTCATGATCCCAGGGTTTTGGGATCCAGTTCCGGGTCTGGTTCCCTGTTCAGCGTGAAGCCTGCTTCTCCCTCTCCCACTCCCCCTACTTTTATTCATTCTCTGGCTCTCTCTCTGTCAAATAAACAAAATCTTTAAAAACAAAAATAGAGTACAGACAGAAGGAAGGAAATCATGACTATTTGAAAAGTGCAGCAGAGTTCAACTAGAGATAAAAGCTTTGGAGTAACTCTTGGCCACGCAAAGCCAGGACCCAGAGTCTAACAAGAATGAGAAAAATTAAACACAAGTAAATAAAACGGATCAAACTGCTGTAGATAAAAGGGAAAAGGGTGTTGTCCTTAGAGGACTTCTTTGGATGATCCTTGATTTAGGAATGGGACTGGAGACAAGGGATTGGTGTCCTAGAAGATAGGGAGGAGAGGAGCCAGGTGAAGACACCTGTTGTAAATGAGAGCATGCCTAGAAGTATGGCAGCTGGCTGGGCCAAGGAACAAGGGACAGTCTGATATCTGAGTCTAAAGTTCCGTAATTGGCTTCGTAATCCTACTTTCATAAAGCAAGTTACAGACAACAGTGCTGGGTTCATAGGTCCTAGGAATAAATGTCTGGAGCTTTATAGCCAACTTAGAGTGAAGGGATTCAGAGAGAGCCAGAACATGAAGGGGAGCCAAGGAAGAGGCAGTCAGGGGGGATTAAGGAAAGGATGGAGCATTGGTGGTTCTAGACGACAAGAGGCCATGTAAACATCCTCCTAGAAATAACTAGAGATACTTGGATGTTTACTATATTTCCTAGAGTTACACAGCATAGGGACCTGATATGTTTTATGTGTATAGGAGGACCACAGAGGCCTGATGAATTCTGTGATTCTTCAAGCTCATATAAAACAAGGCTGTTGCTGGGTCTTGTGGGGGGCTCAGTCGGTTGAGTGTTTTGGCGTCAGCTCAGGTCATGATCTCAGGGTTGTGGGATTGAGCCCTGCACTGGGCTCCGTGCTCAGCATGGAGTCTGCTTGTCCCTCTCCCTCCGCTCCTCCCCACCCACCCCCACCCCCTCACTCTGTGTATCTCACAAATAAGTAGATAAATAAAATCTTTTTAAAAAAATGACATTGTTGCTGATCTGTGAGACCCTGTACCGCTCCGACAGTCTATATATTCCATAGACTTCTACAGTTTACTTGTATTCCAGCTGAAAGAGAATTGATACACCAAATGAGCAGAGAAATGGGTGGTGGGTATCAGCTGCTGGGGTCAAGCAGCCGTGTCATGACAGGTGTATCACACCTGGCCTTCCTTGAATGTTACTCTCTTCTACCCGATCGCCCAGACTAGCATCCTAGAGGCCACCTCATATCCTGGCTTTCTCCACCCTACCTACCCTTGCAATCTCTCATGAAGTTGTATAAATTTTACCTTCCAAGAATAAGCTTCCAGTGTCCGCTTCTCTGGACCACCCCAGTCCAAGCCACCAGTATGTCTTTGTGAACAGCCTCCTAGAAGGTCTTGCTGACTCCCTTCTTAGGCTTCTCTGATCCGTTTTCCACAACACAATCAGAGTCATCCTAGAATGAACCCCATTAATGGTTTCTCATTGCTCAGCAGATGAAACATGATTACAGGCTTCTCTCTGAGCTGGCTGGTGCCAGTCAACTCCTGAGATCACTCAGGTAACCCCTGAGTTTATCTTCTCTCCCACCACTGCCCTCTTCCATCCTAAGCTTCAGCCACACTGAATTTTGGGTAGTTTGTCCGAATGTTGGGCTCTTTCTTGCTCCAGATCCTTGTACAAGTATAACCTCCTCAAGGCAGTCTTCCCTGACTCTCCCTAGAAGACAGGTTTCTCATTCTGTGTGGCCACTTCTCGTAGAGATAATAATGATAACGATACAAATTACAGTGCCCACTGCAAGCCAGGCATCAAGATGATCGGTAGGAATACACCATCAATTTTGCAACTGAGATGAATAAAGAAATAAAGCTTTAGAAGATGAGGTCTTCGGGATAGACTATAAACATATTTGAAAGGAACTAATGAAATACTAATATCCCTATCTAAAGATATTAACCTAAAAAATATGGAAGAAACTCTCATATAAATTCAGAGATCTGAATTCTTCATATGCAAAATTAAATGCCACGTTCAATTTTGTTGTTTGCCCAAACATGAATTTTGACATTATCCATAAAATCAGGAAGAGCTGCAGATTGTATAGTGCTCCGAGGCTTGTACGACACGGCAGAATTTCAGTTTCCATTAAATAAACAATAAATGACTTTAAAAATTAAACACAGAGCTAAATTTTTCATAAAGAATTGATTTACTAAGTGCCAGCGCCATTTCTTCCGAAAATGGAAAGAAAGTGACCCCTAGTGGAATTCTGATGAAGCACTTCTCTAGGGCTTTGTATTTCCCTCTTGGCACTCTGGAGAGGGGCTAAAGGTCAGTGTGCCAGGCCTTGGGCTGGGCTCTGGAGACAAAGACATGACAAAAGCGAAGTTCAGTATGGCTGAGAGACAACCCTTTATTTAAAAAAAAAAAAAAAAAAAAAAAAAAGCTGATCAGAGCTGCAGGAGTTGGTAGAAGTAGCAAATTTGGCAAGGGGCGTGGGGAGAGATGGTCAGGGGTGGGTACCCGGAGGAGGGTAGTAACAGAGACGAGCTGTTTGGAACAGAGAAGCTGGAACAGCCTGGTACCTTCTAGAAATTGTCAGCAGCTTCATTTGGTGCATGCGCCCTTACGGGAGACTGGAAAAGGTGGAAAAGTAGACAAGGACCTGTCTTCATCCTATTGTGTAGTGTCCCTCATGCTGTCTTTGCTGGCTATTAACAGATTTGTAACAAATCCTGCAAGAAGACACATGGAGAATGTTACTGGGCCTTACCTAGACATGGGAGACTGTTTAAAAATGGGTTTCTTTAAGTTTGCAGATCTTGGGAAGATCAGGTCAGCTAAAATAGAAGATTATTGAAGTCAGGAAGTAAAGACAGAAAAGGGAAGTGGGTTATACAGGAGAGGAGCAGAGACCATGCAACACTTGGAAATGCTATGAGTGTGGACGGAAGCCGGGGCCAGTGGCCAAACCCAGATTCTGCAGTTACTACCACTAGCAGATGGCAGGTTAACATGTGTAGGTGAGATCTTACAAAGACCCATCAGGGCTCGAGTCCCTGCAACTTTTAAAGGTCATTGCCATTAGCAGCAGCAGGGTCACTATGATCTATTAAGTCATTTATATGTGCCAGGAGCTGGGCTTTATGTGTATTATTTTAATCCCCACAATAAACCCATAAGCTGTATATTATTAGTCTCACTGTACCATGGAGGACAAGTGAAAATTGCATAGGTTAATGATTTGCCCCAAGTCCATTCAGCTGGTCAGCAGTGTGACAGATCAACTGTACAGCCACTGTGCTAAGCTAGTCTGGAGGGCCTGTCCCCAAGCACTACCAGGGTCATCAGAAATGGGAGGGCTGACATAGCCACCAGAGCAAATGAATTCATCAAGGGAGGCCTTGCTAGGGGAAAAGAGAAGAGGGGAATATAGAAGCACTGTCTGAGGGAATGGCAGAGAAGGAGCAAAAGGAGAAGGTAAAGAAAGCAGAAAGAGAGAAAGAGAGAGAGCACCTAAAGGAATGAGAATTCCAGAATTCTTTTCCAGAAGGAAGTAGAATTCAACAATGTCAGACACTGCAGAGAAAACAAGCCTGAATGTTGGTCACAGATTGGCAGCTAGGAGCCCACTGATGGTCTCACAGAGATAAATGGTGGCATGGAGGACAACCGTCTATGAAGGGAACTGAGGAACATGCTGGAAGTGGGGGAGGGGAGCAAGCCAGTGCGGTCTGCTTTATCAAGGGCCTGGCTGAGGAGAATAGAGGCGTTTCCCCCATAAATATTGAAGAGGATATAATTCAATTTCTGCATGGAGAAGAAGCAAACATAGGAGACAAAAGGTTGAAGGTAAAGTAGAAAGAATGACTGACTGAGCTTGGGAGAAAAGGGGGATCCAGAGCATAGAGGAACATGGGCAAGAAGATGCTGGAAGAGAGGGAAGGAAGGTGGACCCCACCATATGTGCATCTATCCTTAGGCAGAGGAGGAAAGGAAGTGTCAAGTTCAATGCCTGTTTTTTGTTTTCTTTCCCCTCTGAAGTAGAAATCAGGGACAGTGGCTCAGAGTCAGATAGGAAAGGACAAAAAGCCGGAAGAGAAGCCTTCTCACGAGCACGGAGACAGGCCAGGACCGGCCAGAGGGGGCCGGCTGGAGCTGCTGCCCTGGTGTGTTGGCCCAGGCCGCACAGCTGGGCTTGGGTCCCAGAGCATAGATAGCAGACCACAGGCAAGGAGAGGGGAAGCAGATAAATTTGTGCAGGGCACATATTTTGCAGATCAGATATGGCAGAAAAAAATGAGAATACTACCAACATGAGAAAAAAAATGGGGGAGAGGGGAGGCTCCTGGGTAGCTCAGTCAAGCACAACCAGCCTGTGCCTTCAGCTCAGGTCATGATCCCAAGATCCTGGGGTCGATCCCCACCTTGGATAGAGTCCCACATGGGGTTCCCTGCTCAGCAGGAAACCTGCCTCTCCCTCTACCCCTTTTCCCATTTGTGCTCTCTCACTCTCTCAAATAAATAAATAAAATCTTTAAAAAATAAAAAGAAGAAGAAAAGAAAAAAATGAAGAAAAAAAGAAAAATAAAAAGAAGAAGAAAAAAAAAGAAAAAAAAGAAAAAAATCTTTAAAAAATAAAAAGAAGAAGAAAAGAAAAAAAAAAGGATGGTGAGAGGTATTGTGATAGACTGACATGAAAGAGGAAAATTGAAAGCGAAGATCTTAGTGTTGGAGGCCACTTTGGTGAGAGGAAAAGGGTGGGAACGGAAGAATTGGAGGTCGTGAGCCAAGGGGGAAATGCAAGCCTTCTAGGGAGAAGGCCTATGTGCCAGGCCCCGTGCTAAGCCCATCCTATATATTATTTTATTGAGCCTTATGGCAAACCTATAAAGTCAACATCACTCTTCTCCGCCTTTGCACGTACACCAAATCACAATGTGAGGTCGAGAGGTGGGGCGGCTGGCTAATGAAGACAAGGGTGGCCACCAGAGTGAGTTGCTCTCCTAGACTGGATTCGAAGGTCAGGGAGACAGAGCGAGATGCAACTTGCTCTGACACACTAATAAGGCATTACCACATGAAGGCCAGGAGCAGAGATGAAGATAGAAGCAAAGGGAGTAAATGGTAAGCACAGAAGCAGGGATACTGAAAGCCGGGTTGTTTAAGCTCTAAAATAATAAAATAATAAAGAAGGTGTAAAATGCCCTCATGCTTTAATGTATGGGGCTGGCTTTATAATTTGTAGGGCCCAGTACAAAATGAAAATGTGGGGGCTCCTGGGGGGCTCAGGCAGTTAAGCGTCTGACTCTTGGTTTTGGCCCAGATCATGATCTCAGGGTCACGAGATTGAGCTCTGCCTGGGGCTCCTCACTCAGTGGGGTGTCTGCTTGAGGTTCTCTCTCTCTCTCTCTCTCTCTCTCTCTGTTTCTGTCCCTCCCCCTGCTTCCGAGATCCGCTACCCCCTAAAATAAATAAATACATCTTAAAAAAATGAATCTGTGAAGACTTTCATTTAAATATAATGCTGTTAAAATTACTAAAATATAAAAAACTCTCTCTTTGCCCCTGTGGTCTCTTGACCTGTCATGGTGTTTTTATTTGCAATTTTGTGTCATGGTTCCTTGGACACGGGGATACTTGGAGAGTGAATGCAGACCCTCACAGATGCCCTGTGGGGGCGCCATCTCATGACTCCGTGTGTGGCCCACTGACTTCCCAGTTCTGCCACCCCAGCCCAGAGCAGAGGGACAGCCATGAACGAACAGCAATCCCTATCCCAGGACCTACTTGGGGCCTGGATCAGGGTTAGGCAACATGCTCACCCTTGCCAACTGCCTTCCTGGAACAGAGATTGTGCTTCTGTGCCTTCCCTATGTATGTCAAAGAGAATGTTCCCCCAACCTTAAGCCTACTGGTGCCTGTATGTAGTCCTCAACCAGGGACCGGGAGCAATGATGGGACACAGGTGGACTTGCTCTGCTGACACGACCCAGGGAGGGGATGGGAAGGGGCAGACTGGGCGTTACTGAGATTGCTGGGGGTGGGGAAGAGGGAGTACAGCAACCAAGAATCTGACCAGGGAAGGTGGTGACACGGTGGGAGGTGGGACCCCATGTGAGCTATGGCTCCACGCCCCTTGAGTACCGTTCCATCAGACTTCACTTACAAACTAAACACAAATTAAAACGTAAGATTGTTCTCTTAGTTTGCTAACACTGCTGGAACACAGAACCAGGGACTGGGTGGCTTTAACAACAGAAGTGTATTTCCTCGCTTCTCTGGAGGCTGGAAGTCCTGGCTCAAGATGTCCCGTGTGCAGACTTGGTTTCATCTGAGGCCTCCCTCCTCGGCTTGTAGACAGCCAGCTTATTTCTCTGTCTTTACCAGCTCTTTCCTCTGTGCTGTCTGTGTCCTCACCTCTTCTTCGTATTAGGTGCCAGCCATATTGGATTAAGGCTCTCCCTGGTGACCTCAGTAACCTTCATTACCTCTTTAAAGACCCTATGTTCAAATACATTCACATTCTGAGGTACTAAGTGTGAGGTCTTCAACATATGAATTTGGGGGGACACAATTCAGCTCATAACAAGTTTCTAGATAGCAACACCAGAGCGCTGAGCCACACACAGGGGGTACTTCTGTGCGTGGACCCTGGGTGACGGCACCGGACATGCCCATGAAGCCAGCCCCGGACTGGGAGATGCGTGGTGCAGGAGCAACAGTGTGGAGCTGGAAGGTTCGGACCCCCTCCCCCAACCCGGACCTAGAGGTTCCTAGCAGAATGAGCACCCTTCCCTGGACAGATTGTAAAGGAAGCAAAGCAGAGCTCTTGGTGAGAACCAGGTTTGGTTAAGATAATAAAGAAGGTGTAAAATGCCCTTGAGCGGGTTGAGGATGAAGAAAAGTTTCTTTGCAAACAAATGAACATTCCACCGAAGAGAGGAGAAACATCTGGGAGGGAGGTCAGCGGTGAGCAAATAAACTTTGGTGAGAAGAGAAGCGTACAGAGATGGGAGTGTGAAGAGAATATGTACCAGAGGACGGAGGACTTTACATTTCATTACTTTTCATTATGCTGGTTTTCAATTCCCAGAATTTAGAAATTAAATTAAAATTGAACTGAATTATAATGAAATATTCACGTTCCTCCATCCAACGGCTGCTGCCCTTCATATACAATCACGGTGTTACTGACTGGCCAGTGGGAAAACGTTTCATGCTGATCTGCCCTTGCTCTCTCGTGGTGTCCGTTCCAGTCCATGCAATAAGTAAACTTGATTATGCAGCCTACTCTTCCATGCTGGAGACGAAATCATAATTGTTATCACATCACTGTAGCGCTCTAACAAATTAAACTTAGCCCCTTGTATATTCGGTTGAGTCATTATCCTCGCTCTTACATTAGTCTCTCCCAGAGGACGACAACAAAAAAGCCTTGTTTGCATTTATACGGATAGAAATACAAGCGATTAATAAGTTTAAAGAGCTTCTGTACTGAAATATCACTTCAGGATGTTAATAACACATGAAAGAAAATAAAAGCAGTTTCTTACACAGAAAGCTGCATCATGAAAATATGGACATATTGTTGCATATGATTTTTTATTTTTTATTTAAACCCCAACAAAGAAGACTACAAAAGTAATTTTAAAACTATTCAAATAATGACAATTATTTTAAAAGTTAAAATAATACATGTTCATTGTAAAGAAAATTTAAAAATATAGATAAGCAGAAAAGAAAGGTGGCATCACTATAATCCTAACACTCACTTATTTTTAGATATCTTTGTTAATTTTTTCTAGTCCTTTTTCTACAACTATGTGTCCATACACTTCCTTTTTGCAAAATGAAGGATCCTGTTTTACACAGTGTTTAGTAATCTGCCTTTTACCGTTAACAATGTAAGACAGACATTCTTTTTTTTCTCATATATTATCTTTTTTTTTTAACTTTTTAAAAATTAACGTATAATGTATTATTTGCCCCAGAGGTACAGGTCTGTGAATCGTCAGGCTTACACACTTCACAGCACTCACCATAGCACATACCCTCCCCAATGTCCATAACCCAACCATCCTCTTCCTACCTCCTTTCCCCGGCAACCCTCAGTTTGTTTCCTGAGATTAAGAGTCTCTTATGGTTAAGACAGATATTCTTGTATAACATTATGTTAAGGACTACATTTAGCCAAAGTTTATTTTTTAACTAAAATTTCTGATTGTTGGACATTTAGATGATTTCAGCTATTTGCTATTGTAAACAATGTAGAAATGTACATCCTTAAAACAATAATTTTTGCACCTCTATGATTATTTCCATAGGATTGATTCATAGATGTTGATAACATTTCAAAGTGGGATGCAGAGAAAGGGGAACCCTCTTACACTCTTACACTATTGGTGGGAATGCAAACTGGTGCAACCATTCTGGAAAACAGTATGGAGTTTCCTTAAAAAGTTAAAAATAGAATCATCAGGGTGCCTGGGTGGCTCAGTGGGTTAAGCCACTGCCTTCAGCTCAGGTCATGATCTCAGGGTCCTGGGATCAAGTCCCGCATTGGGCTCCTTGCTCAGTGGGGAGCCTGCCTCTCTCTCTGCCTCTGCCTGCCTCTCTGCCTGCCTCTCTGCCTGATTGTGCTCTCTCTCTCTCTCTGTCAAATAAATAAATAAAATCTTTTAAAAAAATAGAATCATCTTATGATCCAGCAATTGCACTACTAAGTTTTATTTTTATTTATTTATTTATTTATTTATTTATTTAGTTTTTAAGATTTTATTTTTAAGTACTCTCTACACCCAACATGGAACTTGAACTTACAACCCCAGATCAAAAGTCACATGCTCCACCAACTGAGCCAGCCACATGTCCCTGTACTACTAGTTATAAAAATACTAAGAGTATTTTTATACAAAGATACAAAATACAAAAATACAAAGATACAAAATATACAAAGAGTATAAAAATACTAATTTGAAATGATACATGCACCCTGATGTTTATAGCAGCAGCATCTACAAGAGCCAAATTAGGGAAAGAGCTCAGGTGTCCATCAATCGATGCACGCATAAAGAAGATGTGGTGTGCATCTATGTCCAGTGGAATATTACTCAGCCATAAAAAAAGAATGAAATCTTGCCATTTGCAATGACATGGCTCGAGCTAGAGGGCATAATGCTAAGTGAAATAAGTCAATCAGAGAAAGATAAATATTAGATGATTTCATTCTTGTGTGGAATTTAAGAAACAAAACAAATGATCATAGGGGGAAAAAGAGAGACAAACCAAGAAACAGACCCTTAACTATAGAGAACAAACTGATGTTTTCCAGAGGGGAGGTTGGTGGAGGGATGGGGGAAATAGATGATGGGGATTAAAGAGTATGCTTGTGACGAGCACCCCATATTGTATGTAAATGTTGAATCACTACATTGTACACATGAAACTAGTATTACACTGCATGTTAATTGACTGAATTTAAATAAAAACTTAAAAAGAATAATGTCTTCAAGATTACTTTTAAGCCTTCTGGAAAATAATACCTTTAATCAGGAAGAAAACATTAAGAACTAGTCTGCTTGTACAAGGCGGCCCTTTCAGGGGCCTCCTACTTCCAGGCACCCCTCCTAAAGATTTTTTAATTACTGGAAAGACATTAACCTGGAAGAGGATACTTGGTGAAGTGCCTCATGGTTCCAAAGTTGACTTTATCCTGTAGAGCACTTTTTATCAACAATTTTGTGGATGGAGAAGATAACTTCATCAACTGGCCAATAATGCAAGCCTGAAAAAAATGAGCTAATTGTTGGGATGACTGAATTAAAAATTTGAAGAACTAGCTAATTCCACCATTCTAAAAGTGTTTATTGAACACGTATTATGTTTCCAGAAATTTTCTAAGTGCTGGGGATCTAGTGGTGAACATGTCAACAGCCTTAGTTTCGTAGAGCTTATATTCTGGGGAAGAAGACTGACAATAAACAACTAAGTGTATAATATAGTGTCATGCACTAACAAATGAATTGAAGGAAACTGACACATTGTCAAAGGGGAGGGGGAGTAATGGCAGAGAGAGAAATTCTGGGGAAAGAGAGTTCCAGGCAAGGGAACAGTGAGTGCAGAAGTCCTGAGGTGGGAACAAGGTTGGCACACAGGAAGGCTAGTGTGACTTCGGTTGCCGAACAACAGGCTGAGTGATAAGAAACGGAGTCAGACAGGGGCTACCTCAAAATGCTGGATCAGTGACTCAAAACACGCAAGACAACCATATGAAGTCATCGAAAAATAGTTGGACAGTGTTAGGACAATAAAAATATAATAAGCTCAGTGTTTTATTTTGTGATAATCCATTGCATAAGGTAAAGATGGAGATACATGCTATCAGCAATTTACATGAAAAAGATCTCAAGGCCTTGGTAGACCCACAAGCTCTATGAGAGCTGGTATGAAGTGATGGCTTTAACACACACTGGGATGCACGCTTAGCACCAGCTGAGACTAAAGTAACAGAAATAGACCCAAATTAACAGAATAAACGAATATTCTTTTTACATATAATTCTTAAAGTATTATATTTGATTTGGTATGATAAATTTTGAGAGAGCTATTGATGATTTAAAATGTTTCCCATTATTCAATGACAAGGGTGCTGAGAAAAATAGAAACACCCACTCATATATATTTTTTCAGCTTCTCCTCTTGTCATTTCTGAGCTCTGCTTATTCGTCTATTTATGTATTTATGTTTGTACGTATGGACTCACTCTACCCCCAACATGGGACTCAAACTCACAACCCTGAGCTCAAGAGTCATATGCTCCACCAACTGAGCCAGCCAGCTGCCCCATGAGCTCTGCTAATTTAAAACTCTCAGACTGGAAGTGAGAAGTGATCCCATGTAGGCATAGTGGTTTTACAAGCCTGAAGGTTGAGACTTCCCTCTTGGGCTCTGCACGCCACTGAGCCAAGAAGAAAGACGCAGGTTATTATACCGGTTCTGGGTATTGATTGTAGCTCTCAAGGAGGGAAATCAGACTGGTGAGCACAGGGAGGACAGGAAGGCTTACGACTGGCATCCAGGGAACCCTGCCTACTAACAGTTCCACATCCAGTGATGAAAGCTAGTGTGCGGTCCTAGCGCTCACAAAGACCGCGGATGACTCACACCCTTTAGGAATGAAGGTTTGGTGCACACCTTCCGGGAGGGAGCCCTACACAACAAACGTGCTGGCCCAGGGCCCAGGGAACCTGGAAAGAGAGTGACGTTGCAGCCTGTGACAAATTACAGAAACAAAGACTAGAGCAGCCATGCAGGTTTCCTTCACTTTGTGCGTATCCGTGTACATTGACCAATTACGGATTTTCCCTCTCTCTTCTCTTGTAGTATATCAGAAGTGTTGATGATGGTTACCTTTATTCTTAGAAAATTTAGGCAGAAGATAAATTAAAATCACCTGGAGACAGAGATCATGACTGATGAGCTCCTGAGTCTCCCCTTTTGAAAGAGTGACAGCATCCTCCGTTAGTTAAGGAATATTTGTTACTGTTACTGGAAGTTTAAACCTGAAGTAGAAAGGTGAGAATAAATGCTGAATAGCCAGAGCACAGGATTTGTCTGTTGTTGCCCTCGCTGCTTTCCTTTGTAGTTTAGAGAAAACCACATCCTGGGTGCCCCCTGACAGTTGGCTCCTCCCTGTGGAACGTAGAAGAACGGGAGAAGCTCTTTCTTTCTCTGCTTCTTATCGCGCCCTGGGCAGTCATGTAGGAGTTGCACAGGTGGTGGTCCACGGTGGTCCACGTTCCTGCTTTCCTCCGTGGCAGTATGTTTCGGAAGCATCAGCAGCAAGCGCACTGCAGCCTTAGCAGAACAGTGATCATGGGCTCTTAGTCACACCTTTTCTCTTCTTTCTCCTCCACCCAGAACCGTGACAATGGATGGCTTCCCATAGTTATTAATCTCTGGATAACTTTGCATTTTCCTTTTTTTTTTTTTTCCTTTCTCTCTTCTAGCCTTTCCAACCCTTTGATAACCAATTCCCAATATTAAATTCCATCCATTTGAAACAACTACTAGGGGTTCCATTTCTCGATAAGGATAAACTCTGATACAGATGAACCCATGGCTCAACCTATGCAAAGAGAAACATGGAACAGATGGCGAGGAAAAGGATGGTCATTGACAGGCCAGGAAAAACTGGAGAAGTCAGACTTGATGTCTTCATCAAGTCCAAGACAATGTCCTACGATATCTGATGTGTAGCAGCCTCGGGTAAGAATTGGGGTCCAGGATGTGCCCTGGAAATAGTGGCAGAAGTAGAGTGGAGGTGTAGTTTTGCTGGGATTGATAAGATCATTTAACTGGGATGCAAAGACACTACGTGGTTCGCTCAAATGGCATTGACACAAGGACTGATGATGCTGGGATACGACATAGGGAGACAGATGAGGACATGTCAGACCACGCTTTCTAAAATATGATAATTTTTTCATTAGAGACATGCC
Source organism: Lontra canadensis (assembly GCF_010015895.1). Taxonomy (NCBI): domain Eukaryota; kingdom Metazoa; phylum Chordata; class Mammalia; order Carnivora; family Mustelidae; genus Lontra; species Lontra canadensis. The sequence continues at coordinate 14,616,430 of NW_022631003.1, forward strand.
TTTTATTTATTTGTTTGTTTGTTTATTTCAGAGAGTGAGAGAGTATGAGTGGCGGGAGGGGCAGAGAGAGAGGGAGAGAAATCCTCAAGGGGACTCCAGGCTGAGCAGGGAGCCAGACATAGAGCTCCATCCCAGGATTCTGAGATCATGACCTGATCAAGAGCTGGAGGCTTAACAGAATGAGCCCCCAGGCACCCCTAGGGAAATACCTTTTCATAGCTGAGATGGGATACCAGTAGTCACATGAATTATTTCCCCCTCTTCAATCCGCTAGACAAATGCATAATGAAAATGTCATAGATCGCTCTGCCTCCTGTCTCAGGCAATCGCCTTAGAGATGCTGGCGGTGACCTAATATAAACACGCATACTTGGCTCTGTAGGCAGACCGGAATCTTACATTTTTCCTCCAGGGTACATGAAATAAAAATAATAAAGGTCACAGTTTAATATTTGCCTTTGGCTAAAGCCACTGCAGCTCTTAAAAAAAAAAAAATCCCGAAAAACAATCCCATGTTACAAACATAAAATAAGAAGAAATATCACAAGATCCAATGTTTAATTGTCCAGCAAGTACACTATAATTAGCCAATACACTTTCAGGAGGACATGAAATTATCATCAGTGAATAATTGGATAAAGAAGAGTACCAGAAGTTATGCCTGCTTCTCCCAAGTGTGCTGTTGGAATGATTTTGCTTCACACTATGTTTATGTATTAGATTCCCTAATGTCCCTCTCTCTCACTCTCTTTTTTTTTAAGAGAGAGAGAGAGAATGCATGTGCATGAGAAGGAGGAGGGGCCGAGGGTGAGGAAGAGAGAAACTCTCAAGCAGGTTCCACGTCCAGCATGGAGCCTGATGCCGGGCCCCATCTCACCACCCTAGGTCAAGACCTGAGCCAAAATCAAGAGTCAGATGCTTAACTGACCAAGCTACCCAGGTGCCCCTCCTTAACTTCTCTTTTGCTGAAATCTTTGCAGTGATGGTACCATGGTATTACCTGGTGTTTCTCTTCCAGGAACAAAAATAGCAGCGACACATTTATCTGGTTCCAAGAGAACAAAATTCATGGCCGTATATGCTCTTAAGAAGCCAGCACTAATTTATCTTTCAGCCGGGATTTGTCTCGGAAGCATTTTTTATCATGTTTACATCCTCTGTAACTTGTGCCCACAAAACAGTCCTTCCAGATAGAACTCATTAGAATTGGTATTTTACCCTGGAGTCCACTTTGCTATTTCCCTGGATAATTAATGTATTGTGGGCCCCATTAGCCTTGTTACATAGGTTCCAACTCTACCTGCTGGAGAAAAACGCGGTATTTCCTCACATGCTCTCTGCACTGTGGCAAGTTTTATGTTCAACTGATAACTACAGCCCGAGCCTACTAAATTTATCAAGTTAAAAGTTTTACGTAGGCTAAAAAGGGATAGTGGGACACAAGTCTGAAGAATGGATACTTGATGGTTAAAAACCTATTTCTCCAAAGACCTTTAAAAAAAAAATTAATTAAACTGTAGGCTATTCCTTGAAGTACTAATTTGTAACTATAGAGCTTAAGGGTAATTTTTAAAGATTTTACCAAAATCAACTAATATTAATTTTAAAGCATTCTCAGCTGCGCGCTGTGATCTGTTCTCCACTCTTCTGTATTTCGGCTTGTCTGGTTTTTGCATCTCACATTACTTTTCTCTAAGTCCTCTCAAAACCTGTTATTCAGGGGATAGCAGACAGATCTACTTGGGGGCTTAGGCCACCAGGGTTGGAAGAGAGAAATAATAAAGGGCAATGGAATATAAGATTACTGGTAGTTGCCAGTTGTTATCAGGGGTGGAACGAAGCAAAGAGCCAGGCAAATGTAGAAATGTATAGAATATTTTTTCCAACATAAAAATAGCTTTATTATTTTCTGGTAACAAAAACGATAAATGCTCACTATAAAAATTTCATATACGTAAAAGTCTAAAGAAACTAAAGATCAACCAGATACCATAGCCTGGAAAAAGACATCATTTTTGGCAAAGATCTCTGCATGAAACATATACTATTTTAGTACAGCCTGCTTTTTCATTCAATAATATTTCAAGAACAAATTTCCATAGCAATAAACAAGATCTAAATAATTTTTAATGACAGTCATATATGACTCAATGGTATATATGCACTAGAATTTATTTAACCCATTTTTCTACTAAAGGATATTTAGGCTGTTTCCAAAGTTTTCTGTTGTTGTTGTTGTTGTTGTTGTTGTTGTTTTAAGATGTATTTATTTATTTGAGAGAGAGAAAACAAGAAGGAGGGGCAAAGGGAGAGGGAGAGAGAATCTCAAGCGGACTCCACACTGAGAATGGCGCTTGACACAGGGATCAAACTCACAGCCCTGAGATCATGACTGCAGCCAAAATCAGGAGTCAGATGCTTAACCGACTGTGCCACCCAGGTGCTCCCCCCAAGTTTTAGTATCATAAACATCATATAGTACTTCTTTACCCTCATATTTACATACTTGTGCAATTTTTATTCATTAAGATAAAGTCTAAACAAACTGCTGGGTAAAAGTGTATCATTTAAAGTTTTGATACATATTGTCAAATTTGATACATATTGTCTTCTAGAAAAGTTGTATCAATTTTCACTCCTGCCAGGAATGAACAAGAATGCCCCTTTGCTCATATTCTTGTCAATTACTTTAATATTTGCCAACCTGGGAGGATACAATTAAAACAAATGAAATAATAAACACATATTTATTGCTATTTTTATTTTCAAATGGGGGATACCTTTAATTTTTAAGTCACCCCTTTTCAGAGCAGATATTTCCCTGGATTTGAATAAAAAGTTTTCAGTTTGCATCCTCATTCCAATATTGGTGTGACTCCGGAGAAGAGTCATTTTTTAAAAAAATATCATTTTCCTTGATCTTATAGTAACAGAACTTATAGTAATGCCGTATAGTAGGCATTCAAAGCATAAGTGATGAATGCATCTACCACACTATTAGACACCTCAGTGTTGACTGAGTTTGAATCTCCCACAAGTGGCTCTTTCCACCTGCTTACCCTCCATTGCAATCAGTGTTGCTCTACAGGAAATTTTAAAATTAAGGAGCCAATAAAACAAACTTTGGAAATATTCCCTTGCTATTTATAGAGATAACCGCAAACTTTTCAATGAGACAGATGACATCAATAAGAAGGCTCTGAAGTGAAGGTTTGGTAGGCAATGTAGATCTTTGGAGGAAAAATGTTTCCCAAGAAAATACTTGCATGTCAATTTCAATAGACCATCAAATATATATAAATAATATGACAGAAAGATGGAAACAAACTATTACAAATACCAGTTTATCCTCTGTCAAAATATTGGTTTACCATTGCTTAGAAATGGTTTGGGAATTTTTCCACCATGAGGCAAATTTATAAGCAATGTACACAATGTCTAATTCTTCTTTTCCAAGATATCTCAGACATTACTATTTGACATTAATAACTTTTTATCTGCGAATAGCAGGATGGAACCATCTAAGCTAATGAATGCTGGTAGTATGGGTATTAGAAAGATGCACTTTGGGGGCACCTGGGGGCTCAGTTGGTTAAGCAACTGCCTTCAACTCAGGTCATGATCCCAGGATCCTGGGATCAAGCTCCGAATTGGGCTCCCTGCTCAGCGGGAAGCCTGCTTCTCCCTCTCCCATTCCGCTGCTTGTGTTCCCTCTTTCACTGTGTGTGTCTCTCTCTGTCAAATAAATAAATAAAATCTTAAAAAAAAAAAAAGAAAGATGCACTTTGGATGAAAGGTAGATGACCATCTTGATATCTTGATGCCAATGATTTGAAGATGTTTTAAAGGACTGTTTGGTTCATTCATTTTACAACTTCTTAATTGAGTCATGTCATGTGCCAGGTACCATGCTAGTTGTTAGAGATACAAAAAGAAGCAGGATATAGCCCCTGCCTTCAAGGAAGTCTCAGTTTTGTGGAGAAGAGAGAAGTCAACAATTAACATGATGGGGTGATAGGGAGGCGAGGTACATGAAGGTACTTCAGAGTCCTTAAAAGAGGGCAGTGGAAGACGCCATTAGAAGCCAAATAAATATCCTGAAGAAACCCCACATCAGTAGAAGAATCAGGTCTGTTATGATTGCCACAAGGCACGAGTGTGCCTAGTGCACACTATTAGCAAAGCAGCCAGCTACCATGGAGACATCAGCTGTACGATAGGATAAGGAGGAACCTCTGTGAATACCTAGAAAGAGCTGGCGAAGAAGCCAGAGTCTAATTCCAGACAACACCTTGACAGAGCTCAGTGAGGCTGGTCTCCGAGAGCCACCAGTGAGCATTAGAACCAAAATTAAAACTCTCCCATGATAGTTTCCTTTCACGCATTCATTCATTTATTCACTGGGACATAAGCTCCCTGAGGGCAGGGATCTTTGTCGGGTGTGATCTTCACTGTGTCCCCAGCTCCCAGAACAGCCCTGACACAAAGGAAGCAGTCCATAAACATTCATTCAATCAATGAATGGTTGGATCAGTGAGTATATTTAGCTCACATCTAATGACTATAGATGTGGGTAACTTTAATAGAGGAGCAGGACAGTGAAAAAGGCCAAAGACCTGGCAAGACTTGTATGCTTATGAACACTGTGGAATCAACGAATGACTTTTCACATCCATCCCTTTTCGTCAGGGCTTCTTTGTACCATGTGGAGTATGAGAAAGAGTGTGGGCCGTGAAATCAGACAGATGTGCATTCAAATCGTGGCTCTTCCAGATCTGGGAGGACCTCAGTCACGTTCCTTAACCTAAGTCAGTCTTCTCCGCCCTAAAATGGGATTTGGACCTCCGGGGTGACTGTGAAGGATAAACAGGAAAAAAATACAGAAAGCTCTGGACCCAGCTTCCTCTGCCCTCACTATCCTTCCAGCCTCAGAGCTGTTGTTGTGCAGAACTCTGCAATAGCACTGGGCCCCCAATCCCCGGATGTCCACCCTGGGCCCCCTTTGTTATTTTTTCTCTTCCCTCTGTCTCTCCAGTAAGCTTCTCCAAAAGCCTTCCTTCCCCTCTTGAAAGTGCACAGTAACCGCCTCACCATTTTACTTTCAGTTCCATAGGTATGTGGTTCGAAAGACAGATGTCACCAAACTGTTGAGTGGGCCAGTTGCCTTCTCCTTCTTTGGTGTATCCCAGGAGCCAATACAGTGCCTTGATCTGGCCGATGTTTAATAGATGCTACTCGTGATAACCGTCACTTCCTACCCTCACCACACCTCAGGTCCTAAAAGCTGTTTTTACACAGGCTAACGTATCACCCCATGAAACTACGCCATTATGCCGTGAGTCACGGATCATTATAACAATTCTCAAGAAGTCAATAAAAGTGACTGTGCCAGAAATCCCATACCTATTTTCAAAAACAACAAAGTATTTTTCTCTATGCTTTGGGGCCTTATAAAATGGGACAAAAACCTAACAAGCAAATGGGATAGGCCTGGGGGATTGCCCATAGTACATTATAAGGATGAAAATGAGTGACATTCCTTATTAATTCATGTTTGCTGACCGAAGGGAACACTGGGAGTTCATTCTCAGTTTCTTCATGTACCTGAGTCTCCACCTCCTGAAGCCATGGGGGTACCTTCTTATTGCCCAAAGTGGGATGAAAGATTGAATTCCTATCAATTAACATTTATTGACACACCCACCAGAAGGCAAATCAAGGTCTAGATCACTCAAATTTTTCTAGATTTTTAGAGCTCCTCCTCCAATTAAGCAAAATATTTCTAGAGCTCCTCCTCCAATTAAACAAAATCCTAATAGGTTAAATACAAAAGAATTTTTAAAAATGATTACTCTCTCAAAAAACGTACACCTAAATGGAAAGGTAGAAGCTACTGATTTATAAAGATATGAGAACACTTTCAAGTGGTGTATCTCCAAGAGTATACACAACAGCAGCACGAGCAGCCGCTGGGAACTTGTCAGAAAGCCCAATTCCTAACCCCAGAACTCAAGTATCAGAAACGGGGCAGGCTCCAGCAATCTGTGTTCTTAACAAGGCTTCCACATCATTTGGATGCACACTAAAGTTTGAGAAACACTGCTTTAAGTCAAATAAGCACATTCAGATCAACATAATTCCAACAGCCTCCACATGGGCTGAGTCATGGGCGGGATTGTGTTCACCCCAGCTTCCTTTATGACCTCTCACGGAAGGTTCTGGGAGGCCCATATTCAAAGTGAAAAGCAGTTTAACATAAAGTCAATCCTTGATTGTCTTGATTACCACTTTTGTGTTATTAATGGCAACTGCACACAGTCCCAGGCTAATTCCCCAGTTCAGCCAAAAGACTTTCAGACTATATTTCTAAGATAAGCTAAATCAGTCTTGTAATGGCTTACATAAATAAAGCCAAACATCAAAGGCTTTTAGGTTTCCTTTCATTAACATGGATAATCAAGAGTTTCCAAACGAGGACAGGTCACAGGAATTGAAATCATCCAAAGTCTAGTCCAACCCTTTTGCCCCTGCTGGTTTGGGGACATGGGCAATTTGGGAGCATTGTTAAAGGGTGCCATGAACATATAAGAGCAAGGGGTAGTCAGGGTCCCTGAGGACCAGCCTGAGCATGACCTCTCCCAACTACTTACCTGGGTCTTTATGTGGCCCGCCAATCAGACTCAATCAGACTAAGGCTTATTGTGTTTCAACCTCACCATGAGGCCCTTTTTCCCAAATTGTAGCTTCATGTTTCTGACCTTGGTCTGTTCACTTGACCCTGATTCCTGATGACTTCCTTCTTTAATCATTTGTTCTTAAATCTGGACTCCAATCTATGATTAACCCAACCCTAATAACTCACAAAAAAAAAAAAAGGGAAAGAAAAAATGTGTGAGCCTATTCCTTTGATGCACAGAAGGCTACAGGTCTACCCTTTTATTATAAGTGTTCTAGACAGGGAAATTCCATTAACCCCGTGGCAATGGTTTTCTTGAAATGTTTCTATCCATCATCATAAAGACAGTTCTTATCCCCACTTCACTCAGCAATGTTTACTATGGCTGAATTTTTTAGTATGTGGGTTCTTAGAGATAATTTAATACAACCTCACTTGTAAGGAAACAACAGCTTGGTACAGACTCACATACTAGGCCTTGAAGAGTTGGCTCCTACACACTCGGGAAATCTAATAGAGTAATGCCCTCTCCCCTGCCACTTCTCCCGCCACCCCCCTTGCAAGATATCCATGTCCTAATCCCAGAAATCTGTGAATTATGTGATTAAATTAAGGGTCTTGAGAAGCAGAGATTTCTTTGGATTATCTGAGTGAACCCAACACAATCACAAAGATCTTTATGAGAGGCAGGAGAGCCAAACTAAGAGAAAGAGGTGATGAAGAAAAGGTCAAAGAGAGAAAGAAAGAGAAATCTAGATTCAGAGATGCCAAAATGCTGGATTTGAGGATGGAGAAAGACAACACAGGTAGTCTCTAGAAGCTAGAAAAGGCAAGGGAACGAATTCTCCCCTAGAGCCTCCAGAAAGAATGCCAAGGACTTCTGACCTCCAGAACTGTAAAATAACTAATATATATATATATATACATATATATACATATATATATGTATATATATATATCTTTAAAATATATACATATATATATTTTAAACTGTAAACTGTAAAATTATATATATTACTTAAAAATTATATATATTACTTAAAAATAATATATATATAATTATATATGTATATATAATATTGTATATAATATTATATATATATAATATTATATATACATATATAAATATATATATATATATTTTTAAGTAATCTCTACACTCAATGTGGGCCTCGAACTCATGACCCTGAGGTCAGGAGCTAGATGCTCTACTGAATGAACCAGTCAGGCACCCCAACTTACATTGTTTTAACCCACTAAGTTTGTCAAAATTTATTATAGCAACAATAGGACATGAGTACAGGTAGTTTATAATCTAGTAAGAGGGAGAAGGTGGCACAGGCAGCTTTGCTATAATTCAGAAAGTAACAAGTATAAAATAGAAACACAAAACCATGCTATGGGAATGCTGATGAAGTGTGTGTACTTCTGGCTGGAGAGATCAGCGAAGCTTCCTGGAGGAGGCAGTTCTGCTGGGCCTTGATGGACTGAGTAGGATTTCAATAGGGGGAGACCCAATAAACGGGAGGAGTAAAGGCACAGAGTTGGCAGATAGAGGATCAAACAAAAAGCTGATGCAGACCTTGTGACCAGCCATTTTTCTCAGAAACAAAAATTACTTGAGTAAGATTTCATACATTCTTCTCAGGATATAATAGGTCTCTCAGTTAGTTTAAAAAAAATGTAGTAATAGCCAACAACATATGATATGTGATAAACTATCCTAAGAATTTAAATACAGAAATCCAGATCTTGGGCAAGAATCCCCATTCTACGGCGAACATGTCATAGGCAAGAGCGAATCTGGCTCATTTTCAGGCAGGCAGGCTTGACAGGGATGAACAGAAAACATACTAAGAGTTAATTAGAACAAACCAAAAGGTAATTCTTCAAAAAGGCATCTGTTAACATTTACAAATTAGACACTTCCTAAACCTTATCAAGCAAGCTACACCAGACAATGGGATCTAACTGAACTGAACCCACTTAGCAGACTGTAGGCTCCGAGGGCTCATGGCGCTGATGATGAAGCAGCCAGTAGAACCCAGTCCCCTTTTGGTAGGTTTTGTTCGTCTGAAGTCAGAGCTCATGATCTGAAGTAATTTTGAATGGCTCTAATTTAGCCTAGGGATTGGGAAGAAAGGAATAGCATTGTCCAGACTGTTGATCTCCATCACCTAAACTCAGCATTGATGGTCCTCTTAGCATGACTTATGGTGACAATATTTTCCCAAGACGGCACCTGTACTCAGGTGCCTTAGCAATACTTGCTTCCTTCTTTATCTTCTGGTGAAATGGATTCCTTTTTGCATGGTTCATATTCGTTGCGGGAAAATTCACAGGAACTGCTGGTCTCCACGGGCCTGCTCCTGCACGAATGGCCTGCTGCTTCTGCCGAAGGTTCCATATCTGTAACATAGGTCTTTGGGTCCTGGGATGGAGCTGCTGTGTGCTTAGGAGACCAGCTTTCTGGACAAGAAGAACTGGGCCTGTTGCAAGCGTCCTCATTTCTCTTGCTGCCTGTCGTTCTGTCAAAGCCCAGAAACGTCACCTCAGACTGGCTACATTCAAATGGAACTCTCTGAGCCATTCCATCTTTTCTCAAACCTTTATCATGAGGCAATGAATGATTATTCTGGTTTTCATCATCTTCCACTGGGATACTCGGTACGTTCTCCAAGAACAGAGGAGAGGGACACCTGAAGGACTTCAGGGAGGTGGGCGGGTCCTCGGCAAAATACAAGCCAGCCTGAGCACTTTCAAGAGTGGTTAGCACCTAATTCACCAGGAAGCAAAGAAATATCTACGTTAAGCTTCCATAGCCTCTCCTTTTACCTTCTTTTCCCATCTACCTATTCCGGAATATTCTCTTATTTTCATGAATTAAGTTCAACTATAGAGTTCTGGATGGGAAGGTATTAAAAATAAGCTAAACCCTTTCAGTTTAATGAGTAAATTAAAAGATTTAAAGCCAAATCTAAAAGACACCCGCCTGAAGTAAATACCAAGAGACTTGAGTTGAGGCTCAGATTTGCCACCGACTAATGTGTGACCTGGGGTGAGTCTCTGTACGTTTTTTACTTCAACCTTAATATCTGGAGTACTGGAAAGGGTCTTGGTCCCCTGTAGTTGTCAAATGCCAGAATTACCTATAGGAGTCTTCTTAAAATACAGATGCCTTGGCCCCAACCTAAAGATCGTCACCAACAACATATGAAGATAGGGGCCCAGGAATCTGTATTTTAAAAGCTTCTCAGTTGATTTGGATGTGCAGCCCAAGTTGAGAAAACTGCTGACCTTGTCTGGAAGAACATGTAACATCTCTTCACACACACGTGTAATTTTTAAAAATACCTTTAGAGAACTTCACTACTTACAAAGTGATTCCATACATATCACCTCATTTAATCTGCACAAACAATATTATTGTTCCCATTTCACAGATAATAAAGCTAAGGCTCAGATAAAGGGAATGAGTATCACTGGCCAGTAAGGAGCAGATCTGTTGCTTGACCTCAGATCTGGCTCCCAATTCCATGTTTCTTTTACTATATATCTCATAGCTCTTTTGGGGCCCAACACAGTAAGGTCTCATAGCTCTTACTGGTGGTGCTAAGCCCAAAATGTAGCTCTGACTCCCAGGCCAGTGCTCCTTACATTTAGATTCTGTTGACCTCTTGTTTAAAACCCTTTCATAGCTCTACGATAGACTCAGGGTAAAACCCCAAATCCCGGAATGGAATTCATGTCCCTCTATCACCTGAAACTTTCTATCATTTTAAGCACCCCAGCTTTTCCGTCACCATATCCCATGTCCATGAACTGCCTGCCTCATCATCTCTGAGCTGGATTCTCCCTGACGAACATGTCTTTCTGTCCTTACTGTTGCCTAAATTCACCGTTCTTTAGACTAGAGCTCAGCCGTCACCTCCATCGACAGGCTTCCGTGACTTGGTATGTGTTCCGACTCTACGCTCTCATATTGACCTGGGCTTTCACCTACAATCACGCTTATCTCTCCATCCTGGAATGCCATGTTAAGTAAACTGACTCTCACTTTGGACTGTGAGTTTGAGGGCAGCAACTGTCTCTTGATTACTGTTGTACCCTCAGCACCCAGAACCAAGTCTGGCACATGTCAAGTAAGCACTAGCTAAATATTTGTTGAACAAATAAGCAAATCAATGAATGGATGATTAAATTGATGAGTAAATTTAAAAAATCAATAGAGGAAATATATAATGCGTTTTTAATGGACCAGATCTCTAAACAAGTGTTGAATAAAATTCTCTTCGGACTACTCACTTAAGTGTTTTCATTAAATTTTTGTGGTGCCCTGGTCTCACCCAGCAATGACCTCTGCCAGAGTACCAAATACTGTGACTTGGTGACTTGCAAAAACTATGAGGCTAGAATTCTCTGTTAGGGGCTGGATTTGCCCCATTGATAAAGAATTTATCGCAAATTGTGTCACTTAGACACAATTTATCCAGCTCAGATTTTCTATGGTTCTGTGGGCTTGGTTTTGAATAAAACCATGTGTACGCACTTCATCCATTGATGGTCTTAACTTTGCCCGCGAGAGAGCACACTGGCCTGCCAAAGAGAAGAGCTTGGCAGAGAAATTCCGAGGACAGGGATGCACTTTCTTATCTAGAAATGAAAGGCATGAATCGAGGCCTCTCTTCTCCATCAATTCCATAAGGAGGTCCCTCTAGGAAGAGAAGAAGACAACTTTATCTTTCAGAACTCTACCCCCGAAATGACGGGGAGATAGGAACAGAAATAAAGACAATTCTCACCAGCTGGATATGCTTTGGATCATCTAACACCACTTTACAACCTGTCAGGACTTCCATTATTACCTAGGGGAAACATATAATAAAATGAGTTACATATGTTAAACACCTCCATAGAGTCAGTTGCAGTGATTAACCTTGACAATAGATAACGTTCACTCTACTCAATGAATACGTTTTACTATTTGACTGATTACATAACATTAACATATAAGACAAGAGCAACAGGAAATCAATAGGTCTAAAAGTGAAAGCCCTTAAAAAAAAATTCTTAGAATTTAGAGCATTCCTGGCCGTCAGCTTTCCTCCTTGGTTGACTGGGAGCTGGTACTCACAATTCCAAAGCTGTAGATGTCCGTCTTAATGGAAAGTTTGCCCTGTCTGATGTACTCTTCAGGCATATACCACAGATGTTTACTGCTGCTGCTGGTCATGCTTATGGTCGAGCTCTGATGTTCCAGGTGGGGTCGGAAGTGTGCCATGCCAAAATCAGTTAGTTTGGGTTGGAACTGATCATCCAGAAGTATGTTTGCACTAAAATTGTAATCAAGGACCAACAAGACAAAAACATAAAGGCATTCTGGTGAAAAACAAAACGACAAGCTCAGTTAATTCCAAACGCCAACAACACAAAGACATACATAGTCTTCCATGAACTAGAGGATATTTTCTCATTTTTCTTAAAGTATAAATACAAGTATTATATGAGACTCTACAATGAAAACTGGGGCGCCTGGGGGTCTCCGTCAGTTGAGCGACCGACTCTTGATTTCAGCTTAGGTCGTGATCTCAGGGTCCTGGGATTGAGCCCCCTTGAACTCCATGCTCAGTGGGGCATCTGCTTGGGATTCTTTTTCCCTCCACCCCTTGCCCCATTTGTGCACACGCTGTCTCTCACTCTCTCTCTTTCAAATAAATCAATCAATCCTAAAAACATAAGGTAAGCTGGAAACCTGACTTAGGAACAGTGAGCTTTTCAAATTTATAGATACATATAGGGAATTGCTGGGTAAAGTTGATGCTTTGACAGCAAGAGAAACTAAAGTTAAACCAAAGCAGCTTTCCTTGCGCTCTTCTGATACACAACAAGGACATGAACTGGGTTTTAATCAGCTAATAATCAAGTACCTGTTAGGTGCCCAGAGCCGTGCTGCAGAATGCCCAGCCTATCAGCGGAGAGCCACTAACCTGCCATGAGGTGAGGAATCCTCCTGCCTTAAAGATAACCCTAGTCCACTGTCCCATCTCTACAGACTTTCTATGGAGTAAAGACAAAAATGTGTTTGAGACTTATTTAGAAGATAAACACCTGCAGAGGTAAAGGCGAAGTGTTTAGAGTCAGTTTTAGCTACCTGTCCCATAAAAACCTTAAGAATCACTTAACATCATGGATGACAGTAAAGTAAGCCTCAGCTGACTTTTACCCTCCAAGGACTGCCGTAGCAGGGATGGGAAAGGCTAAGCCCGTGCATTTCACACGGCCCACACCTGCTGGGAGACCCAGCTCTGCCCTTCCCTGGCTCCTTGACTGTGGCTGGCTTACTTCGCCCCATTCAAGTCAGTGTCGTTTTCCTTGCTAGTGAAATGAGGCGAACAAGGGGACTCACAGACCTGAATATAAACAGCCCACTACCCAGCATACAATAATGCCCAATAAATGGTAAAGAAGATGAAAATTAGTAACAAATCATAAGAGGGCAGATGGATGTTGATAAGGGGTGGGTGGGCCAAGAGAAAGTTTCTGTTTCTCCGTTTTGCTTGGGGAGGTCTTCAGAGTTTGCTTTTTGTTCCTGGAAACCAATGCTTCTAATACCAGGCCTGCCCATCTAAAACGACAAGTGGTATATTTACAGTGTTACACATTGTGATAAAAGTGGATGGGGCACCTGGGTGGCTCAGTGGGTTAAGCCTCTGCCTTCAGTTCAGGTCATGATCCCAGAGTCCTGGGATCAAGCCCCACATCGGGCTCTCTGTTTTCTGCTTATTTTTTTTAAATAAAATCTTAAAAAAAAAAAAAAAGGTGGTAACAGTGGGGCACCGGGGTGGCCCCATCAGTGAAGCATCCAACTCTTGATTTCAGCTCAAGCTGTGATCTCAGGGTCGTTGAGATCGAGCCTGGGCTCCACACTCAGTGCAGAATCCGCTTAAGATTCTCTCTTCCTCTCCCTCTGCTCCTCCCACTCCTGTCTCTGACTCTCTAAAATAAATAGATAAATCTTTTTTAAAAAATAGTATCAATAGCTATGGGAAAAGAACAAGAAATTCTTAATCCTGAAAAAATATTGCATCTTACAAAAGTTCTAGAAGTCCCCCACTGGCCCTGTACAGGTAGGCTGATAGGCAGAATCTAGTTTCATAAGTCTGAATTGCAGGTGTTCTAATAATCCAGAGTACTCAGAGTCCTAGTTCTGTTTCAAGGATTCAAAGCTGGGGTCTTTAAGAATTCCAGCCTGGGGACACCTGAGTGGCTCAGTCAGTTGGCTGGCCATCAGCCTTTGGCTCAGGTCATGGTCTCTGGTTCCTGGGATCGATCCCTGTGTCAGGCTCTCTGCTCAGTGGGGAGTCTGCTTCTCTCTCTCTCTCTCTCTCTCTCTCCCTCTGCCTCTTCCCACTGCTTGTTCTCTCTCTTTCTCTCATGTGAATGGATAAAATATTTAAAAAGAAGAAAAAAAAAGATTTCTAGCCTGGACTTTGTCTAGAACTGAGTTGCCAACAGACAGCATGAAGACATTCCACAGGACCCTTTAGGGATCCAGAAGAACACATTCTCAACTTGATGTCACTCTCTGTCCTTTAAGGGTGGCAGGAGAATTGCAAAATCCAAAGAGCCCATCTCATGTATCTGTCCCAGCACCCACACCTGTTGTGGGACCCAGGCATGTGTGAGAACGTTAGAGAGGGTCCAGCCCTCCAGACTTGGATCAGTCCTCAACTATATCAATCCCAGTCCTCATTTTTCTCCTGGCCTTGTCTCTTCTCTATATATGGCAAACCTGGCAGCTCCCAAGGGCAGCCTGGGTTACGTACATCTAGGTCACTCACCTTCTATCTCTTCTGGAAAACAGTGTTGACGATCCTGACAAACCTCTGAAGATGTGGGCCCCCTAGAGGCAGACACTACCTTCTCTCCAGCTCCAGATAAGAATAGACATAAGAATAGACATCGAAAAGACATAGAAAAGACATATGAAAAGACATAGAAAGAGAGAGAATAGACATTGGCCCCCTTCCATAGGTACATGTACACTTCAAGTGTTCCGATCAAGGAGGCAGCTTCTGGAGAGCTCTTGATCATTTCAGAGCACCAGGATATTTAATTTAGGAGTTTGCCACATGTGCCGGGAGGTGAGATGGGCAGAGAGGTTCATTAACTCCCATTACCAGGACCTCATCCTCTGCCCCCCAGCTTCTGCCGCACTGACAGCCTCGCTCTCTTCTGCACACATCCTCTCCCCCTGCACGCACACACTGGATTTCAGCACAGAGGGACAGCAAAGCTCTGAAGGCCAGAGTTTCAGTGTCAAACATCTCGCCCTCTTCCTCCTCATCTCCAGCTCTAAAGAAGGTATAATAAAATCATAACTTAAAATGCTAGACCCATGAGGATGCAAAAGCTGATTTTGTAAAACATTTAGAATTCCTGAAGAATGGGTCTTTTCTAAGCACAAGAGAAAAAAAAAAAAAACCAAGCATCAAAAACAAAATCGTAATCTAATCCCTTTGTTTGGCCCTCAGCAAAGCTAGTGGGAAGCTGTCAGCAACCGACTCATGCTTTCGACAGACTTTGGGAGAACGGGTAACCACAATGTGTGACACAACATCACCTACAGAGGACTTCAGGTCAGTGAGAGGCCGGCAGTAAGAGTGTGAAATTGTCCTAGGGCACCGCATTTACACTTTTAATGATGATATTTGTTGAAAAGACCAGCACACTTTTGAGTGTGTAACATGGATTTTGAGTGCAGTGATTTACTCCATTCTAAACAAGTCAGCAGGAGCTGAGGTAGAAGAATGTTCTGTTTTAAGAAAGTAGGAATTGCAAAAGACCCTTCAACAGTAAGTTCCATCCTAATTCTTTCCCTTACTGCAGCCTTGAATAGAACACGCTATGCCTTCAACTATCAAGTAGGTCAATGGAATATGGGGGTAATATATAATATATAATATCATATAATTATAATTATATATAATTATATATTATATAATAATATGGGGTAATATATAATATATAATATAGTAATAATATGGGGTAAAAACAGACTAATAAAAGAAAGACAACATAAACTAACTGCAATCATATAACCCTATGATTAATTGAACAAAAGGACAGCTTGCTAGCTATCATGCTTACCAAAGAGGCAAACGAGAAATACAGGTAATGGTCCACACCTTCAATTTTGTGTCTCCACAACCTGCTTCTCTATTCTTTCCCATAAAGCTACTTACTATAACACAGATCATCACCTCTCTAGATGATTCTCCTAGGACAAGGATCAGTGGTGGTACACTGAGGAGACAGGGAAAATCCTACACAAGACAGTCAATATGTATCTTCCCTCTGGGGAGTCACATACTTCATCTCTCTATTGCCGGGGATCTCCAGGACAATTCTTTCTGGGGGACTTGAACCTCCCAAAGGCTACAAGATTTGCTTTCTTTGCACACTAGTTTTTCTCCTGATTTAGTCGAAGCCATTGGGCCTAAAATCTAAAGCATGATGATACCTCTAGATTTTAATGCAGATTTTGAATGGAAGTGCAAATATACATTTGACAGGGAAGCACAAAACTGGTTTTTAAAAAGACGTATTTTTAAGGGATTTTAGGGGGAGTTATTGATACAAAGTAGCCCAGTCTCTGAGTGCCTGGCAATTCTCCAGAAAAGTCTGGACTCCCACGAATTGGTCCCAGAGATAAAGAGGACCCACTGCCCTCTTTGTGACAGCCTGAGGCAATAGGACATCTTGCTGTCTGTCACTGCTGTTATGACACCACCATACCCCTCACCATGAGGCAAGATCCAGCTTCTCAGGGAACCTACAGGTTACCGGAAAAGGGCACACACACCCTCTCCCCCACCACTTCAGCAAGCCATACATCTGTCGAAGCTGAAGCCCTTTCTTTCTCCTCCAATTGCACGACCTTCTCTTTCTTTTCCATTGAACCCAGGCAGAACTCAGAGACAGTATTAAAGGTGGTTATTGCTTTTTTGATGACTTAATGAGTCCTAGGCTCTCCATGTAAAGGCCCAGCCAGTGACACATATTCCTGACTTTAATGTGAAATTTTGTCTCTAACCAAACCAGCACAACTTCCCTAAGGCTGAGTTTCCTCCTGGATAAAAGATCTGAGTAGGCTTACCTCTCAGGGTTATTTCAAGGATTAAATGAGAAAATGTAATCAGAAGGCCTGCTACACAGGGAGGGCCCTGAAATATACTCTGAAGGATGTAGGCTTGCCTTTGTCCATCCTACACCCACCCTAAAATCCCAGGAAACTGGTTTGGTAGCTCTAGAAGTTCAAGGCAGCAGTCTGAAGTCACCGCAGTACAGAGGGATGCACGTGACCCTGGAGAGCTGAGGATCATCTGGTGAATTAGTGTCAGGGCATCTGTTGAGTTTCAGAAGAGTTCCAGAGAAGTTCTGACCTGACTAAAGTAACATTTCCAGATACTCTCAGATCGTGGAGAGAAAGAAGAATTGTTTGGCATAAATGCATGCATGCTCATCTGTACACATGTGTATAAGTAAGTGAATGTTGGGGTTTAGAGACAGTAATGGCAAACATAATTAATAGGGCAAATTTAAATTTATGTACTATTTAATTGTGCTGGCAGCCCTGAGAAAAAAATGCACCTATCTGGAAATTTTAGAAGAAGGGAGACACTCGGGGGAAATAGGGAAATCTGAGGAAAAGCAATTGTTTGTGTCTAAAATGGTTCTGAAAAACAAAAGTACGTCTTTGGGGGTGGGGGGAGAGGAGAGGGAGGAGACTCATTAATGAAACAATCAACCAAACAAATGGACTTTGCATTCCTGGCAGGTTTTACATCCCTACCAAATACGAGCTGAGCAGAGTCCTGGCCACACACATCAGGTCTGGGGGGTAAATGTAGGCGGAGCTTGGGTCCTCAGGCAAGGGTGTCATGGTTGTAGGAACGGGCCTATCTGTGGCTTCTGGCCTCCCACCCAGCCACTCGGTGTTTTCTAGTCCCTCACAAAGGGAATTCTCCACGCATTAACTACCACCATACATCTCTGATCATTTTCCCTTTTTAAAGAATTCATTTTTAAGCATATGGCTTTTCCCCTCCTTTCCTTCCTAAACCACCTCCCTGGTATGAAAGGCTGTTTCACTTGGCAGGAGACACATGGCAATAGAGACAGAGAACATGATCTTAGAGGAAACATTAGAAATGTTCACTGAGATTATCTTGGCTTTGGAAACATTAACAGGAATGAATGCCTGGGATGAAAAATGCCGAGGATAAAACGCATTTCACTTTAAAATCATTCATAAATGTGAAAACAATTAAGCCAGCTAAGGGATAGGATGGAAATAACAAGAAGGTTTACTGCTTTCAGATGCTTTTACGTGATTCTGTAAGTCAAAAACATCTTCGTTTCCCGGAGAACAGAGACTTTGCCAAGAACAGAGACTTCAACTCTGCAAGATTCTTTTCTTTAAATCCTTTTCCTCCTTAAATTCCACCATCTGGAAGTGAATTTTGTTTTTATAACATTCTCTTTGAAGAGTTCAAATTACTAAGACATTTTTGGGCTAACTAAACCACCAGACTTCTTGAAAATACCTTTGAAATGTGTGCTTGGCTTCCTCCTTGGGTGTTCTACAGCTATGTCCTCAGTGTCTCCTTAGAAGACTAGTTATTCTCATTGCTTGAACAAGATGAAGATTCCCAAAACAGACTTCCAGGCCTAATCTCCCCTAAAAGTCTGCTGCCTACTGCCATTTTCACTAGGCGCTCAATGTCAACATTTCCCAAGTTTGCACTCATGACAGTTTCTTCTCCTGCCCAGTTTCTCCGTCTGCCCAGAAAACCAACATGCTCCCAGGAATCCTGGCTCAGAACACTTAATTGCTTAATAAGACCGTGATTGTTGGACCCACACAAACCTGGAACCCTACCTCCTTCCCCATCTGAAGACATGGGATAGAGGCCAATTACAAAACTCTCTAAGTCCGCGTTCTCCTCTGTCACACTGAGATAAGACCAATGATACCCAAACTCAGGGCTGTTGGAAGGAGTAAGTTACTCAATGAACTTTTATGTCACGTCTAAAGTCAGGCTGACCTTCACCGAGTTCCTTAATCTGTCTGCAGTTGATCAGCCCCCCTGAATCCATTAGCACTCACCAAGGCAGTCTGCGTAGGCAGTGCTAAGTATTGTCCATCTGGGGACTTTCTTTATACTGTTCCCCTCACCTGCAAGGTACCTATTTTCATATTCATTCAAATGAAATTTTATTTTTCATTCAAATCCTCTTTGCAGCCCAAGATTCACTTCTTCCCTGAATTTTTCACTCTGCTACCCTGAATTCCAGTGGTGTTCCTTTCTCCAACTTCCCACTATGCCGCTCCAACAATACCATTTGGCACTTACTCAGAAACCAGCTTATTTTGTTTACATAAGCATAATGCTGAGTCCATAGGCGATATCAAGCAAACATGTGTTGATCTGATCAATTTGTTCATTAAGAGAATTTGAAACCATAAGCGGACCCACACCACTCCCTCTATGGCGAATAGATGGCCCAAATGTTGCCAAAGCATCTTCCAGGTTCCTTGGCAGACATCACTAATTGAGTTCAGAATGCACCCACCCCAGGTTCTTTTTCAACACTGCAGGTGGGAAGTCATTACCAATCCATCAATGATGGAATGTGGGATGAAACAGATTTGTCTTTTTGTGTGTGTGTGTGTGTGTGTGTGCAAAATAGCTTCTTAATGGCAGAGCCAGGACTAAAGCCTAACCCTCCTTTTTCCATTTGCTACTCTTTCAATTTACCATAGTTGGCTGAAAGAAACCTTTTTATTCAGCTATTCATAAAAGATAAGAAACTCTTGATTACTAAGCAAATGTAAAATGAAATTCATCTTGTGTTTCCTTGGAGTATATACAGATAATCATAGTGGCAGAACAACGGTTAATGGGCAAGTCACAGGAAGCCAGATTTTAGCTCAAAATAAATGAAGTTCCAGGGGTTAGAGCTGCATCCAAATGGAGTACTAATAACGTGCTGTGCAAGGGTCCAAGGACAGGCTGGACGAGATGCTTAGAGACAGTGTCTATGACGTGGGAGGAATGACAGCTTACTGCCAAGCCTGGCCCTGGGCTTCACACTCATTACCTCACTGCCTCCCCCTAACTCTAGGAAGAAATGCAGAAGTCACCTACCCATTTCCAGACAAGGAGTTTTACTTTATTATAACAGTAGAACATAATCCTTAATTTAAAAATTTTAAAACACGATAGAAAAGGAAAAAACAAACCATTCGTGAAAAAGCCATAGTCTCTCCATCTAAATTCATAGTGTGGTATGTTTTAATTTTTTTTTTTTTAAAGCTAGGCTCCACGCCCAGCACAGAGTCCAACACAGGGTTTGAATTCATGGCCCCGAGATCAAGACCCGAGAGCCAAGAGAAAGAGCCAGTGGCTTAACCTGCTGAGCCACCCAGGCACCCTTTATTCTTTTGAAAAATTCATGAATTTGTAGTTCTGCAAAGTCATAACTGTACACCGTATACTAGTTCAATTTGGCTTTTTAAATTTAATTTTACTTTGCGTGCATTGTTCCATGTTATTTCATACTATTAAAAACATTATTTAGTGATGTCAAATGATATACAGCAAACTCTCCTGCGACTTATCAATCTGAGGTCCAAATGAAGAAAAGAAAATAAAGGTAACAATATCTTCCTTTTCTTACTCCATCAAAAACAGAGCCCTGACTTAGTCTTAGAAAAGGTCACTGCCGAACACCTTTTGAGATGTCTTTTTTCGAGCCAATTATCAGGGCTGTGCAATAAAATGACAACTCTCCTAGAAGTGGCCTTTCCTTCCAAAGAATGAGAAAATGTATTTGACACGGGCAGAAGAATAGGAATCTCAGACCTTCCTCAAAGCACTAGCCTGGACCAACAGGGACCAAGAATCGAAGTTTAAAGCAAAGTGAAGAGTTCATTTGAAAGAATCAGGAGGGTAATCTGGGTCAACCAATCCACATCCGGTCAAGACTGCTAGAGGCTGAATGTTGTTACCATCAGATGTTCAGTGCCCCAAATGAAAGAAGTTGATCTCATTCCAGTTTCTAGAGAACAGGTGCACACAAGGAAAGGGGGAGGGGGAGGGTCTACCTATAGTTATAGTTGGTACTAATTAACATTCTCGCTGGCAGGCTCAGCAGAAAGGCCAAGAGTTCATAGGCAGTAGAAGGGACTGATTTGCTCTGGAACAGACAGCGACACACTGATGAGCCCTGTGAAACCACAATCTCAAAAAAATGCCCACAGCCCCGGAACGCCACACCCTGACACATGCCCGAGCGGGCATAATTGATAGATGGTTATGTCTGAGTGCTCGATCCCTTTGGAAAACCCAGAAAGGCAACAACCCTCAGCAGCCCCTTTACCATCTAAAAAACATAAAATATGCTGGTAGCGCATATCCAGTTTGAATCCTGCCTCCTCCATGAAATTCTCTTTCTCTGACCAGATCTCTTTTGTTTGCCTGTATCTGTAACACTGCTGGGCATCTGTCTAGCAGTGTTACTGAAATTATTTTACAGTTGACCACATCCAGACAAGTACCTGAGATACTGGCCAGGAAGAAATAGCCTCCTTCTAAGTGTGAGACATCATAAGAGACTCCAGAATCTTTCTGTTCCCACCTATAGTCCCAGAAACGTCTCAAGAGTCCCTTCAGCCTGCTTAGCATGCAACCCCATTGTCCCCCACATTCCTCATCCCTCCCGGGAGCTCTTTCCTTCTCTAGTCTCATCCCTTCCTCTCCAGTCAACCCATTTTTCTGGCTTTCATTAAACACTCTTTACTTGATCTTTCTGTTGAACAAATTATCGCCTCTGCTAGGAATATTATCTCTTGTTCTTTCAACCAATCCACTGCCATGACCCATCTCCTCAAAGGCTGGGCTTGGAACTCTGCAAGTACAATGACCCTTCCCAGACCAGGCAGGCATTGGGCTTCTCTAGTGTTGTAGCATATATTTTCTGTGTTGGTGTTATCCCTCTGCCCACCAGGTGGAACCTTCAAGGACAATACCATGACCACCAGCATCTACCCAACGTGGTCTAATACAAGGCTCTCCAAATAACAGATGTTCCCTAAATATTTGTAACCTAAAATAAACGTGATGTTCAAGATGTTCAATAAATATAAGTTGACACAGAAGTGGTTTTTCTTAAAACAGAGCTTGGTTTGTGGGTCCTACTTTCCAAACACAGTAAGTGGATGATGGAGGTGAATGCCACGCATAGAATGTTTGTGTTCCCCTCCAAATTCATAAGCTGAAATCCTAATCCCCAGTGTGGTATGTGGAGGTGAGACTTTCAGGAGGGGAGTAGGTCAAGAGGGCAGAGCCCTCATGACTGGGATAAGTAACCCTATAAAAGAAGGCCCGGAGAGATCCCTTGCCCCTTCCACCCTATGAGGACAGAGGAAAGAGGGGCATCTATGAGTCAGAAAGTGGATCTTCACAAGACACAGAATCAGCTGGTGCCATGATCTTGGACTTCAGCCTTCAGAACCGTGAGCAATAAGAGTGTGTTTAAGTCACCCACTTTCTAGTATTTTGATTATAGCATCCTGAACGGATTAAGAGTGGTAAGCAAAAGGACAGATTGGCCATCGTATCTCTTAGCCTTTGCCACCGGCTTCCTACCACATCTCCACCAATTATAAGAGAAGCCACCATTTGACCATTTGATAAGCACAGTCTCTTTGCCAAGCACCATATGTAGTTTATGTCACCTAATCCTAAGAGACAGATGCTGTTAGTCTTCTATTAGCATTTTGCAGAGAGAAACACTGAGGCTTACAGAAATTAAGCAATTTGCTCAGAATCACGTTAAGCAGAAAGTTGGTTTCTTAAATCAGATGTCTCTGAAACATTAGGGGATAGTGAGATAAGAGGAAAGGATGGGAAGAAGGTGGGTAGGAAGGGAAGCAGATGAAAAAGAAAAATCATCTGGGTCCATTCTGCAGAGCACGAGGCAGTCATCTCTCTCTCCAGGACGGCAGTGGCTGCAGGTGTGTGGCCCAGATCCCTCCTTCAGGACCCAGGGAGACAAACCCCAGCCAGGGAGAAGTGGCTGCTGACGGCGCACAGCTAAACCTCTACCTGGAACCTGCCGTTGGCTGAGGGGAGCTACCTTGCCCAAGTCAGAGTCCAAGTCACAGTCCCATGCAGGACTGATCAGATTCTACCACCATATCTCAGCTCAGCTTCTCCAACTGCCCAATTCGGCCTTCCTTCTTCCCTTCTTCAGCCCTGTTGTTCCTGAGAGCACTTGAAAACCCTCCTGCCGCCAAGTCATTCCTTTCTGAACCTACTTCCTGGGAACGTGCCTGAAGACACCTATCCACAATGAAAAAATGGGTGTCAGGACCACTGCCTGAGCTCTCACCTAATCCCTACGGAAAGAGGCTGCAGGACACATCCCCGGCTGCTGAAAACTTTGGCCATGGGCAGGGACTGGATGTGTAGCCCTCCATCCTGATGCTCCCTTTTTCCCGTTGGTGGCCTTCCCCGTCTCCCTCGTCTGTCAAGGACCAGAACCTTGACACTCTTATCTCTTTTCACCCTCTCTTCCATCAAGTTCCACATTCAGGAAAGGATGTGATGAGCTCAGTCACACAAAAGAAAAATTAATACCACTTGGGATGGAAAAGAAGCTAGGCTTACTTTAAGTTTAAACCAAAAGAATATATGCACAGCAATATTCCAGATATTTATTTATCAGGTAAAATACTGGGCTGAGTTGGTGGTGAGGTAGGTGGGTCGTTTCTGGTTGGGGGTGACCACCTCAGCCCTTTGGGACAGACCCCTGATTCCGTTGCTGTGCATCTCTGACCCAGGTCTCCTGAGGGAGCACCCACTCTGTGCTGATTCTCTGGGGTCAGCAGAGTTAATGAATTACTCCAGCACCATGGGAGCAGACACCCGTAAGTGGTTTCCGCACACACCCAGGACTCAGGAAAAATCTAGAGTCTTTTGATATGGAGTTCATTCTACCAGAAAAACAAAGAAGTAAGCAATCGATCCCTCTTTGCTCAACTCAAAAGCACACTAAAAGCTTTTTCAAGATACCGGGAGATGGTTCAGAAGAGGCAGAAGCCTTTTAAATTCAGTCATTCCCGCTACTCAGTCATGGTGTATTTACCTACTTTTGGACAGATTAGAGATGAAGGGCACACAGGAAAAATCCACCAGGGGGATTTTGCTACAGAGTATCTACTCTCTGTCTGAATGATTCTTTAGGTCTCCTGAAAAAAAAAAAGGTGGAAGATGTTGCTTCTAATTTTCTCGTGTCTCAAAAACGAACACCGGGAGTTGCTGCTTTGCTTGTCACAGATGAATACATAAAGCTAAGAGGCTTTAGGCTCAGTGGAATCAGAAAGACACTGGAGACTCAGGGACAGAGAATTTTAATTACCGTCTACTGTCTACTGCTGTTATCTTGCTTGGAATCTCTGTTTAAGTCACTTAACCTTTCCTTCAAACTCACTTAAAAGGAAAAAAGTGAGAGTAATAAGGTTCATTTCAAAGTTTAGTGTCAGGTATAATTACACAAATTACGCTGTTCATTAATAATTCCCAAAGATAAAATAAACTCTCCCTTTGGCCATATAAATGTGGCTTTTTAAATTGGGTAGATGTAATTTTCATTAATAAAAAAAATGTGAGTCACTGTAATGTACACCTGAAACAAATTGGGTACTATATGTCAATTATACTTCACTAAAAAAAAAGTAAGGTTGTAAATACTTAGATGAGAATTTTTTTTTTTTTAAGATTTTATTTATCTTGAGAGAGAGGTTGCACACGCACCCATGGAAGTGGGTGGGGGAGGGGCAGAGGGAGAAGGAGAGAGAGAATCCCAAGCAGACTCCACATGAGGGCAGAGCCTGACATAGGCTGATTCCACGACCCTAACCCACGACCCTGAGACCATCACCCAAACACCATGACCCAAGCCAAAACCACGAGTCAGATGCTTAACCGACGGAGCCACCCAGACACCCTTCTTAGATGAGAATTCTTAATCCTTACACACATACACATACCAGAGAAACTATAGGTAGAAAACAGGGTGAAGTCCGACTCACCCGTGATGATGAAAGAGGCTTTTGGGTGCCACCTAAATCTCTGGGATAATTTACCTTGATACACTGCCACAGATGACCAAGCACGGCTCCGTGTTGTGCAAGTACTGAATGGCTTTGGAGGTTCCGATTAAAACACTGATCCGAATGTGCCAAGGGAGTGGGGCCGTGTTACCCTAAAAAGACAGCAGTAGTTGGTATGGGAGTGAAACGTGTGTCTTCATTACATAGGAGTATGCCAGAAGAAAAGCAGATGATAAGGCGGGAAAAGGCGAGGCAATGAACACTTTGGTTTCCCACAACCTATTTGTAGTTCAAGATACATTTTCCTCTGCTGCCAACGGTACCAGGCCTTTTTATAGCCAATGGAAATACCCAATAATTTTAACATTAGCTTAATCAAAATATGGCCAGTAACTATGTTTAAAAGTTCACTAATAAGGGGCACGACATGGCTCAGTCAGTTAAGCATCTGACTCTTGATCTCAGCTCAGGTCTTGATCTCAGGGTCATGGGTTCAAGCCCCACATTGGGCTCCACACTGGGTGTGAAGCCTACTTTAAAAAAAAAAGTTCATTAAATAAGACTTAAAATTATTTGTGGCCTAATAGTGTGGGTTATCGAGAATAATGTTTTTATTCTTCTCCTAACTGAAATGTAACCTATTCAGAATGAATTTTTAAACTCATCTTTCAAAGACATGAGAAGTCAAGGCATGTATTCAACCTCTTTCTCTTTAAGGAGTCTGTATCACCTTTATGTCTATCCTTTATATTGAATGGTACTTTGTGTGAAGTTACGCGAATAAAAATTATCTAAGAAATAAGAGTAGTTGATGTAAACTCCTTTGAGATATGGAAGCGCTAAGGAGTAAGAACCCAGCAAATCTTTTGGCCACCGCGCTGCACAACACACCACAACTCGGGTATTTAGGCAGTCTTTTTTAAGTGTAAAATATTAATAGATGGAAAAGTCTTCCACTTCCTTGGGAAAGCCACTGGAGGCTATCCCTTCCTGTGAATCCGTGTTGGCCTCCTGGATCCCACAGGACGTTTCAGCAACTTCTTCAGGGCTTCAGGGGGTCAGAGGGCCAGGGAGAGTCACAGGCATGACTTACTATACACTGTAATCTGTCAAAAAGGGATCCATTTCTCATATATGGATAAACCAGGCAGAACTTCTCACTCTCTGTAAAATAGGCAGCCAACTCCAGTATGTTCGGATGATGAAACCTCGAAAGAAAAGATATTCAAATCCATCAGATTGTTTATGCAAATAGGAAATGAACAGCGCTGTGGTTTGGGGGTGATAAGGTGGGATGGGGAATAGGTCTAAAGCAAAACATAAATTTGGCCAAGGGAGAAGTAATCTCATTGGACACACGGCACAGATTTGTTTCCCAAATTGGTCTAAAGAGCTCTAACAAATACTAGCCATTCTGATTGACTGGGACCATGCAACTATAACTAAAATACCCAAATATAAGAGAAACTTTTAAAAAGTAATGATTTCTGAAGATTTGGCAGTCTTAGGAACTTTACAATAAATAGACAACACTATCTGATATTAAATTATGTTTATCAAAATTGTTTATCAATGTAACTTATTTATTAAGTAAAGAAATATGGTACAAATGAGATTATTTATTTCATTGTTTTAGGTACACTGTGTAAGTCACCAAAATAGAAGAGTACAGAAGACTGTTTTCATTCGTCCATTTAGTCATCCATTCTGTCAGATACTGTGCAAGGCACCAGTCACACCGCTAAAGGCTGTGACATCCAGTGTCTTCATAAAGCTGTACAGTTATCTAAAATTCATGTGATTAATAAAGTCTGATGTTGAAGAACATGTCACTGATTCTTAAATGCCAGAGTTCTGTCAGTGTAGCAGACATTTTCAGACTCCTTTCTTTTATAACTCTTTTTTTTTTTTTAAGATTTATTTATTTGAGAGAGAGCGAAAGTGACGGAGAGAGAGAGCATGCAAGAAGGGAAAGGGGTAGAGGGAGAGAGAGAATCTCAAGCAGACTCCCCACTGAGCATGGAGTCAGATGTGGGGCTCAATCTCACAACTCTGAGATCATGACTTGAGCAGAGCCCCAGAGACGGATGCTTAACCAATTGAGCTACTCAGGTGCCCCAAAACTCTATTTTTTAAAAAAGATTTTTATTTATTTATTTGAGACAGACATAGAGAGAACACAAGTAGGGAGCAGGATCAGAGAGAGAAGCATATTCCCCACTGAGCAGGGATCCGGACACAGGGCTTGATCCCATGACCTGAGCTGAGCCACTCAGGCACCAGCCCCCTCAACACTATTTCTTGAATGCCTGTATCATCACTGTGAAAACTAGTAGAACCCAGGTAACAACTATGAAATACAAAATGTGAAATTCACCCATACCGTGAACTCAGTTCAATTTAAGTATTTACTGGATGCCTACTATGTTCCAGACGTGCTCGGGGATATTAAAATAAAGCTTTTTTTTTTTAAAGATTCTATTTATAAACACTTATTATTAGTTTCTTCAATAGCAAAACTTTCCTATAAAACGCATATATGCACACATACACACACACAGCTCCAGATTTCTTTTATTCCTCCCTCCTTAAAAAGTGTGTGTGCGTGTATGTGTGTGTGTGTGTACATACACAAACACAGGCATATTTTTCTTTTAAATATGGCAAAAAAATGTCCGTGACCCAAAATTCCTACACCTACTACAATCCAGACCATCATTATACAATGAAAAGCAAGGGACTGAAAAGGAATTCAGCTGGTGTATTTGGCTGCTGAAACAATGGATCTGTATGACTCTCTGGGAGTCCTGCCCTTAAAATCATTCAAAGAGACAGAAATCTTTTTGGAAAGCAGATAGCAGACCTCATACAGACACAGCCACGGCCAGGTACTCTGCTCTCCTGCTCGCAGAGCAGAAATGACCATTTGCTTATTTTTAGATATTACCAATCCAGCAGAAAATTGGACACTGTACCAGTTAGTGAGGTATGGAAGGTGGGGCAGCCGTAGATTTCTGGCTTTGCATCTACAGACCCTTCTCACCCATCCTTTCACTGTAAGTTTTTAAGTTGATGTCATCTATGATGACATAGATGTGAAGGTCTGCAGATACAAAAGCTTTAAAATCATTTTGCCACACATTTGTGAGTGCCTGCTGCAGAGGAAACATGATGCAGGGCCCCACGGGGTGGGAGAGCAGGCACACTTGAATGACAGACAGACTGGGTTTGAATCTCTGGTCTTCTTTTCATCAGCTGTGAACTTGGCCAAGTGAGTTAGTGTCTGTGAGCCTGTATCTTTGCTGTGGTCGGAATTATGTCTCTCCCCCACATCCCTCCTCTCCTCTCCCACCCAGCTCTAACGTTGAAGCCCTAACCTCCAATGTAAAGGTGTTAGGAGAGGCTTTGGGGAGCTAGTCAGGGTTAGGATGGGATCCCTCATGATGGGATTACAGCCTTTATAAGAAGAAATACTGGAAAATCTGCTCCCTCTCTCTCCACCATGTCAGGACAGAATTAGAGGGCAGACATCTGCAAGAGAGCATCCTCATCCTCACCAGACCGGCCTTGATCTTGGACTTTTCAGCCTCCAGAAATGCGAGAAAATAAATTTTGTTCAAGTCACCCTGTCTCTTTTGTGACGGCAGCCCTAGCAGATGAACATTCTTCAACTTAAACAATAATTAAGACACCCCTTCCCAAGTTTCTTAATTAAATTAAATGAAAAGTTAAATATTTAGCCAAGTACCGGGTCCTCAAAAATTGTTAGCTCCTCCTCTCCCCTTGGGAAAGAAGCGCAAAAAGGAATCAGAAGCCACATCTCAAGGAGTTTACAATTCTGTCTAAGGGACAGGGGTTAAGCGATTCCCTTAATATTTAACTAAAAAAACTCACTTTCAGGTCTCGGCTTGGATGTGACTTTTTCCAAGAAGCCTATTCTATTTCCCAGCCCCCAGGTCACCATGTTCCCCTCCCTCAGCGCCCTCTATGTCTCCATCTTACCCCTTTGTTTACTGAAATTGCCTGTTGACTTATGTACTTCTCTCCTAACTCCACACCACGCAGCATGCTCTGAAAGGAGAGGGCTACACCTGATTTATTCATAAATAAATACCCTGAGAAGGAGACTGAAGCCGATTTAGGAAATGAGTTGGATCAAAAAGGTAGGATCTAATTCATCTTCCTCATCTCCAAAATAGGGATAAGGGCAGTATTTACTTCACAGGATTGTTGTGAGGATTAAAGAATTACTACATGTAATGTAATTGGTATAAAGCCTAAAACTAAATAAATATTAGCAATATAAATAATAATAATAGCACACCAAGAATATTCACCATCATAGAGTTGTTACTTCTCTCTAAAGTCATACATAAACACCTCATCAGAACAAATCCAAATGGATCAGATGTATACATGTAAAAAATGAAACCATAAAAAGACTTGAAAAAACCATGGTAGAATTATTTTATGATCTTTCACTGGGGAAGTTCTTTCAAACTGTGATATAAAATTCAGAATCTGAGGTGCCTGGGTGGCTTAGTCTAAGTGTCTGCCTTTGGCTCAGGTCATGATCTTGGGGTCCTGGGATCAGGCTCCTTGCCCAACGGGGAGCCTGCTTTTCCCTCTCTCTTTGCCTCCCTCTCCCTCTGCTTGCCACTCCCCCTGCTCTCTTGTTCTCTCTCTCTGTCAAATAAATGGGTAGAGTCTTAAAAAAAAAAAAATATATATATATATAAAATATATATATATGTGAAATAAAATCCAGAATCCATAAAAGAAAATATAGATTAAATTCACTACATTACTCTGAAACCAATACTACATTATATATTAATTAATTGAATTTAAATTTAAAAATTCACTACATTAAAACCATTTCCACATAGCAAACACTAGAAAAGGCAAAGACAAGTTGTCAATCTGATAAAAAAATAATTATTTGCATCTCAAAACAAGAATAATGTGAATTTTCTCTAATATGTAAAATGCTCCTACAAATCATTAAGAGAAATGCCAACAACCTAATTTTTTAAAAATATGGGCAAAGAATAGTATCAGATATTTCATAGAAAACAAAGGTCTCTCTTTTTTTTAAGATTTAAAAAATTTATTTATTTGACAGAGAGAGAGGGAGAGAAAGAGAGAACGAGTGCACATGAGCAGGGGCAGAGGGAGAGGGAGAAGCAGGCTCCCCGCTGAGTAAGAAGCCTGACGTGGGACTCGATCCCAGAATCCTGGGATCATGACCAGGGCCGAAGGCAACTGCTTAACCAACTGAGCCACCCAGGCATCGCGGAAGGTGTCTTAATATGTGAAAAGATTCACCCATAATAGAAAAAGAAATTTAAACCACACCATAGAAAAAATGAGAAACCATTTTCCCCGAGCACACTGGCAAAAATTAAAAGTTAAGAATAAACGCTATGTTGCCAAAAACATGGGAAGCCAGGAGCCCTTATATATGTAAATTGGTATGTCTTTTGGAGGACAGTTTGGTATTACGCAATGCATATAACCATTAGACCCTGCAATTGTATTATGGGAACTTAGATAAACTCAAACATGTACAAAATAACATATACGAGCTTTTCTTGTTGCAGCATCATTACTTTCTAATATTAAAAGATTAGAAAAAACCTTAAAAATCCATTGATATGAGAGTGGTTAATTAAATCAAGTACAGCACACCATGAAATACTAAAATAAGCAAAGTGAATAATATATTTGCCACCCCTGGTGTGAAAATAAGAAAACAAAATACATACATGCTTATGCATAAAGTATCTCTGGGAAGAGATGATACAGCAAAGGGGTAACTGTTGCCCTTGGGGAAATTGGTGGGGTGGTTAAAGATAATAGTGCGGAAAAAAAAAATCTGTTCTTGGTTTACCCTTTGGTGCTTTTGGAATTTTGAAATTGTCCAACTTATGACTTATTCATTAGCAAATAAATAAAGCTGAACTATAGAAACCCTCTGCTATTACAATTTGGGTCTTAGTTTTTGGTTGACTAAATAATGCGCATTAAATTTTTATGATCAGACTTTTAATGTGTTGATTTCTGGTCCTGGGGATAAAAGAAGGCTTTAGCACAAAGTCTCCTCCACCACCACCCACTTCACTTATTGCTTTAGAAAACATCTGAAAAGAACATTTTCTTTTCATAAAGGGTGATGAGTGAGCTCTATAGGGTTAAGGGCCTTCGCTGAGCAGATGCACAGCTGCAGATATGAATATATATGAAAATGAAGTCATTTTAGTTTGTCTCCGAGGACTCCCGGCTCATGAATGAATTCCCAGAAAATAATATGCACATCAAAAGCACTTGATTTCTTTGTCTAAACTCTCTTCCTGCAGAGAGTTATACGGATGAAACAGTTTCTGGACTAAAATGCCTCTAAGGAAGGGGGAAATGGTCAAATATATACAATTCTCATGTTCTAGGAGTTACTTGACCTTGAGCCACGTTAGTCACACATGATTTCACCCACTGCCTTGTGACAGTTTCTTGTTAAAATATGTTCAAGTGAATTACGTGAATGGTCTATTTTAAAATGTATTCTAAGGAAAAGACTAAAGCAGATGTCAAAAATGTACCCGGTGTTCTCACGGCCAACCCACATTTATTACATGCCGACCATGCCAAACATGGTGTTCTAGCATCAAAAATGCACAAAGCTGAAAAACAGGCACAGACGGAGAAATTCCAGACAAAATATACTCACAGTAGTAAAACTTCAAGCTCAGATAAAAACCTCTTCCATTGTTTCTTACACTGCATTTTTTTCTCCTAAATATCGTACAGAAAAATGAGAAAAAAAATTAAGGAAAGGTTCTCTATTTCTGGGATTCTTAACCCAGGGCCTATAGCTTTCCTGGAAATTAGCTGCCCTTTTTAATGAAAATGCATATAAATATTTCTCTGGGGAGAGGATCCCTAGCTTTCATCAGATTTTTATTTTATTTATTTATTTATTTTTGTGACAGAAATTCCCCACTTGGTCTCACAAAGAATCCAGTTTGTTGTTGCTGTATTCTGGTTAGAAGTGATTTCACTAATTTGCCATTTCTGGTTTGGGTCATCTGGAGATGGCAACTCCGTTTAGCTTTGTATTAATTTTGAAAAAAAATAAAGAAAGAAAGAAAGAAAGAAAGAAAGAGAGAAAGAAAGAAAGAGGTCTTACTAAGACATTCAGAAATATAACTTCAAAGGAGTTTCAGAAGCTAGCCTAGTATCTGACACATGACATTTATTGACCAGATTGATGAATTCAATATTACTGTATGAGCACCTACTCCCGGTACCGGACATTTTCCTTGATGGCTTACACCTGATGTCACTGCCATGTCTTCCCATCTCCAGTTCCTAACTTCTACCACGCA
This sequence comes from Lontra canadensis, assembly GCF_010015895.1. Taxonomy (NCBI): domain Eukaryota; kingdom Metazoa; phylum Chordata; class Mammalia; order Carnivora; family Mustelidae; genus Lontra; species Lontra canadensis. The sequence continues at coordinate 14,648,675 of NW_022631003.1, forward strand.
AGAGTTAAATATTCTTAGGCTCCATCAGCTGTAAGTTTCTAAGACAGGTCAGGGTTTTTAGAGCTCTGTTCTCAGGAAGAAAGGGAGAGAAATCCAACAGGAATTCTGGAAGCTGTTTTCCAAAAGTTAATCCAGGAAGTCAGAAACAATAAACTAGGCTAACAAATCATTTTCCAGGACCACTTTATGAGAATTTACATTTTAAGAAGCCATTGTCCCGGGAGCCAGGTGGATTGGGTCTTGGTCCTATTTCCAACACTCAATATTTGTGACTTTTTGTCACTTAACATCCTTGAGGTGGTTGTTTTCTTAATCTGAAAAATGAAGGGGTTAGTTTTTTTGCGTTCATGCTAATCTAGCACTCTTACGGCTCAAAGTTTGGTCTTCTGTGTGTGTGGAACATTGGCTTCCCTGGGAGCTGGTGAGAAATGCTGAAGCTCAGGTCCTGCCCAGGTGTGCTGAATCAGACTCCGCATTGTAGGATCTCCAGATGATCCGTACGCACCCATCTAACACATCTTGTACATTTCCCCACTTCTGTCCCTCGAAGACGGGTTACTGAAGTTAATGTCCCAATTTTACAAAACCACATTTCTTTAAAAACAAAAGCTCTGTGGCTAAGTGTTCATTACATTATCCCATCTTTCCTGATGTGTGTGTAGGACTTTGTGCAGTCTTTGGTAACTTTGTCAGCTCCTGTCGCTTTACACCTAGAGATTAGCCACTACATTCATGAAAAGGACATACATGCTTCATTCAATTCATCCTAATGAACATTTATTGAGCAACTTCCATGCAAAGATAAGTGAGACTCTTTCAAGAAAACCTTCAAGTTCATTGGGGGAGGTGGGTGAAGAGATTAATATTAGGAGATAATGCTATGATGCTGTGTGGGCACGTCGGAGGGTCACCAAAACTATACTGGAACTCAATCAAGGAAATGAGCATTGTGGGACAGGAATCCTGGGACAGGAAGCAAAGAAGACCTAAAGGCAATGACATTTCATTCTGAAGCCAGACTCCTTGAAGAAAAAAAACCAAAACCCCAAAACCTCCCAAAAGGGAGTGTGAGTTGGTGGCAGCCGCAGAGAGAAGAGGAAAGCAGATGGCTGGAGCCTTTGGGGAGGTGGCCTTGGGGCTCCACCCTGAAAGAACGTACAGATGGGGCGGGGACATGTGGCCCTAGGAAAGAGGCTTCAGTTAGGCCCCCTCTAGAGTAACCTCTTGAATGGTTTTACCAGTAGATGGTTTCATATCTTTTTTCTTTTTAATTTTTTTTTAAGTAAGCTCCATGTCCAACACAGGGATCCGAACTCAAGGCCCCAAGATCACGACCTGAGCTATAATCAAGAGTCAGACCCTCAACTGACTGAGCCACCCAGATGCCCCAATAGTTTCACTCCTTTATTGGTACATTCATCTCCTCAGGAATCTTGAGATGCCCATATAGAATTAGTGGGGTAAAATGCACTTTGGGGAACTGGAAAAATCAGGTTAATAATAAAAGAAAAAGGGGGGCCCATAATCCAAGCTGCAGAGAAGGAATGGCTCAGATCCATCCTCTCCCCTACTTCCCCAGCCCTATCTGACTGGTTATGAGATTTGGTCCATTTCACCTCAGCTCTTAGACATACCTTCTCCTTGCCTCTGCCCTGGCTCCCCAGCCCTGGGTCTCAACACTGGCTACACGTCTGAACCAAAGGAGGGGGAGCTTTTCACCAATGCTGATGCCTGCCACCGTCTCCAGGTCCCCAATACTCTGACCTAACCTGAGGCCGCTCACTTCAGAAAGCTCCCAAGGTGACTCTGCTATAGGGTTGAAGACATTGGCTTAAGCCCCGTTCGTGTCTTCATTACACATCTTAAAAACCCCTCTTTTCTTCATTTCATCTCCCATCCAGCCCTTGTCATCTTTCCTGCAACGCCTCTACCAACTTCCAGCCCATCATCTAACCTGAAATCTAAGTTTTATTTCAAAAACACAATACGTAGTCCTTTCACTCTCCCACTTAGAAGCAAACCACCCACACACTTGACCGGTCATTCCAGGAGCGCCTGCCGCAAGGTTCCCATCCCCCACGCCAAGATCTTCTCCACCGAATGATCTGTTATTCGTAAGACGTATGCCGCCACGCGCACACCTCCAGGCGGCTGCACCTGCTCTTTCTTCCACCCAGAAAGCACCTCCCATCCCTCGCTGCCTGCCAAAGCTCTAGTCATCTTTCAAACTCCAGCTGAAAGGTCACTTCCTTTCACCCACTTTCCCATGTGTGTGTTGCAGAAATGTTTACGGAGTAGTTCCTCTGGGCCAGCCCCTCTTCCAGGTGCTGGGTGCGCCCTGGGCTGGCTGTCTCTCCTGGGCTCCCATGACCTTCTCTACAAATCTCTGCTCAACTACTTCTCACGCTGCAGGCTCACCTTGTCTTTACCTGACCGGTTGTTTGCCCCAGAAGACTGAGCTCCCTGAGGACAGAATTATGCCTTAGCTCTCCCTGCCCAGCACCCAGCCCAGCAAGAGTTTAATAAAGGCTTACTGACCATTGACTAACAATGAGGATGAAGAGCAGCTCTCTGGGGTGTCTGTTTGCGCCCCTATCTCCTCTTGACTCCTGAGTTTGACTCCCCAGTACCCTTTCTGCTTTACTGCCAGTGGCCACTCAGCTTTCTCCTAAGTTCCTACTCTGATCATTGCCTTGCTCCTCCTACCTGAAGTCTCCTTCTTCCAGCCCTCCTGAACTGTGATACGTGACGGTTTATAAATACCAGCCTGTGCCTTAACCTGGGAAGCTACCAGGAGCAGACACCGCCCGTCCTAAAAAGAACAAGAGAACCGGAGCAGACCAGCATGAATGGCCAGCACGAAAGTCCCCCTCCTTTGACACATCTGGGGATGGGAAGAATTTCCCTTCCACATTCCTGTGAGACAGGCATTCATTTCACAGTCTTTTTTCCAGTCACCTGAGCTCATGTATCTTCTTTCCATTTATGAAACTTTATTTTCAAATATACCTCCTTTCAATGTTGATGAAGAGTGACACATTCTAGTATGAAATATGAGCAAATAAATGGAATGGATATCCTGGGATAGTAATTCTTTCCATACCTGTTTAAATAATTTAATGGCATAGGTTCGGTTTTGGATCTCTGCTCTGTAGACCTCAAAAATCTCCCCTTCTCCAATGAGGAAGTCTTTGTGGAAATTTTTGGTTCCATCATTGATGTCTTGAAAGCTGATGGAGGATTTAAACAATATTCCTTAGGAAGGAAAGGAGGGAGAAGAGGTTACTTTTTCTCTTCTTAAGAATCAATGCCTCCAGTAAAAAGAACCAGGACTTCCATACTAGAAATACATCAGAGCCCAACAGAGAGCCAGCAGAGCTAGGCCCAGGAACCAAAACTGAAGCCCACCATGTGCTCTCTGCCCATTTACTCGGGTCTGGCACCCACCATTCCAGAGAGCAAATGGATTTTTAGATATCTGAACAATAGCACTGTGATTCTCTCACCCCTCCAAAGAGGTCACCCAAAGAACTTAGCTGGGGAAAGTTTTCCAAAATTTGGTTTCTTTGTCATTAGATCAATGGGTTGCTTTTGATTCACTATGAACCCAAAACCATGAAGAAAAAAACCCAAAAATCATAGAAGTGGAAATTTTGTTATGACTAAACAATTTTCGCCAAGCATGACTGATGGAAACATTTTTCATGAGCCAAATCCTCTCGCTTCCTAACTTACTTCCTCAGAGTAAATTAGGAAGATGTTTCAGCTTTTCAAAAAATCCTCTAAAGTAGAGATTGGGAGAAAATATTTAAAAGGTAATCAAATACATATCTAAAGGGAAAATCTTAGCTAAATCCTTCCGGGCCCAATTTTGGCTCTATTTCCACATTTGACGTTTGATTTAGATCTTACTGTTAAATCTTAAAGGAGCAAAACCTTATCCAACTTTACTAATTCTCTTCTGAACCAAAGAATGGATGCAGATCTAGTGGTAAAAGAGGAGGCAAAGAGCCTTAACTAGCCATTAAAGTTTATCAGAATGATTCTCTTTGCTAATACAGTAATAAAGTTGATAAGGAAAATAACGGGATTTTCATAATGACCTTCAGCATTGCTCTACAGGCATCTCTAAAGATCTCTGCAAGGGCTATGGAAATTTCTAAAATTATATTAAACCCAGTATAATTTTTAAATGTTTTCCAATGACACATAAAAATGCAAATTTCACTAATGAAAAATATGAAACCCCTCTAAGGGAAGAGACAACCATTATGTTCCCCATTGGCCAATGGATTTTTAAAATATCACCATAATATATCATCCATCAGAGTTCTGTATCAGTCAAAACTGCAAGTATTTCAATATCCATGAAAACTTTACCCTAAACCTGCATATTAATGAATAGTCAATAGGTTTATTGGTTATTTCTCCCTGTAAGTTAACTTAAAGCAAAACATGATTTAAAGTAAAAAAAAAAAAAAAAAAAATTTTTTTTTTTTACCTTTTTCATTACTTTCAGGAATAAGAACATTATTCACTGTGACATGGGCTGTTTCCTAAGAGAGGAAATACATACTGAAGTAATTCCATTTCATAAATCTAGAAAGAACAGAATCTTAACAGAAATCCAAAGCTCCCCCTGGACTATACAGTGCAGTAGAGTAGAATCTAATTTAGAAGAAAGCTAGTGGAAAGAAAAGTTACTTTATTTAATCCAATAGTATTCATTGCCATATACAGTTAAGCCTTCCATACTACTGCAAAAACTCAATGTCATGGTTATAGTCAATTTTAAATGACTTCTAATGCTATAAAAAATGATTACTGCCAATTTATTTGCTCCAATAAAAACTAACAGGAACATGCAAAACGCCAACTAAAAGAGGAAAATTAAAAACTGAATTAAGACAAATGCATAGCTCACGGCACTCTGAATAGTTCCAAGCCTCATCTACGACAGATCACCATGAGGAGAAAGATTTTCACTCTTCAAACATTCACAAATCTCTAATTTCCTCAATCCCCAACCAAACAAAGAGTAATGAGAGAACTAAGGCTTTTCTGGCTTTAGAAAAGTACCTGCAAATCCAGCCTTTTTCTGCCTGACAATTTCATTTCCCATGCTCAATTATACATGCAACCGAGTTCAAGGTTCATTATCTATGCACATACACTCTACCTTGGGTAACATGTTTGGAAATCCATCTCCCTGATGCCTCTGTTCTGAAGGATTCAAGGCTGCTCCTGAAAGAGAAATAAGGAGAGCTAGATGCAGAAAAAATTTATGTCTCTAATAAGCAGGGTTTTTTTTTTTTTTCTGTCTTAGACGGTGAAAATAAATACCTTCCTAGTAATGTTAATTTCTAAAACTCCGTTTCATTCTCCTTGAATGGTAACAAGTATGCATATGTGAATAGCTTTCTAAGGATTAAATATGATACAAACATGCTTTTGTTCACTTAACACACAAAGACCTACCTTAAATTATTGTTAGACATCATTAAATATATTAGAGCATAAAGCAGAAAACAGAAAGGAAAAAGCAACACTGTATCACCTTTTTGCCCATATATTTTAAAGTTTTACAGTCATGGGATTTTATCTCCCAAGATTAGTTTATTTTTTAATCCCATTTTATGCCTTAAGGTGTTAGAGATGTGAGCGTGTGTGTGTGCGTGCACACATGCGTGTGTTCAATCACAAATACCTACCACTCCCTCCCGAATACACACTGTAACTTTTGTTTTGTTTGAATTGAGGCAGTCTATGTAGCTTCCTACGAAAGATGAAAACTCTGAACTACTTTGCTGTCACATCTGACATTTTTATTTAGACTTCAGAATAATTTTATTTCATCTAGTTTTTCTTAGATTGTATTCTAGTGTTTTCAAAATTATTTTGCTTAGAAGACTGACAATAAAATATAATCAGTTAATAACAGACTTCTTGAGCAAACTATAAACCAAATAGACCTGGCAGACATTCTCTAGAACATTCCATCCAGAAGAATATACACATATTTCACAACTGTACATTGAACAAGCCCCAGGATAGACTGTATCCTGTGCAATAAAATGAGCCTCAATAAATTTGGAAGGATCGAAATCATACAAAGCATATTCTCTGACCACGATGGACCTAAATAGAAATTCATAACAGAAGGAAATTTGGGAAATTCACAAATACATGAAAATTAAACAACAAATCCATAAGCAACCAATGAGTTCAGGAAGAAATCACAAGGGAAATTAGAAAATACTTTGAGATAAATGAAAATGAAAACAAAACATACCACAACTTATGGGACGCAGTAGAAGCAGTGCTTAAAGGGAAATTTATAGCTGTAAATGTCTACCTTAAAAAAGAAGAAAAATCTTAAATCAATAACCTGAATTTTCACCTTAAGGAACTAGAAAAGAAAGAGTAAGCTAAACCGAAGGAAGCAGAAGGAAAAAAAGGATTAAGATTACAGTGGAAATAAATGAAATAGACAACAAAAGCAAAAGAGAAAATCAATGCAACCAAAGTGGTTCTTTAGAATTACCACAAAATTGACAATCCTCTAGATAGACTAAACAAGAAAAAAAGAAGGAGATTCAACCTGCTCAAACCAAAAACAAAAGAGGAGACACAACTACCAACCTCATAGAAATAAAAAGAATTATAAGAGAAGGTGATGAATACCTGTACGTAAAAAATCAGATAATTGAAATGACAGATTCCTAGAAAGTCACAAACTGCCAAAACTAACTCAAGAAGATACAATCTGAATGGATGTATTGCAAGGAAAGAAATTGAATTAATAATCCATGATTTCCCACAAACAAAAGCACAGGTGAATCCTACCAAACATTTGAACAAAATTTAACATCGGTTCTTTACAAATTCTTCCAAAATAGAAGAGGAAGTTAACAACACGCAAATCATTCTATGAGACCAAGGACTAAAAATATGACTGGTTGAAAAAGCCCAAAGAATAAGGATGCTGATTCAAAAGAATTTTCAGCCTAAGAGCCCAGAGTCTGTAAGGTAAGACCCAAGATCACTCTTGTTGAAGTCAATAAATCTAAAGGGGAATAAACAGAACAGATGACATTAGAAAATTATTTTATTGGTAAAGATGAACGGAAAGAGCTTCATGAGCTTTACTTATCAGGTTGCTCTAAATGAAAGGCAAGACACAGCATCAGAAGCAGACAGGAGGGAAAGGTTAGGCCACTGTGAAATGGATAGCAGACAAGTATGGTAGAGTTAGAGGCCATGGCATAAACACAGCAGTAAAGATAAAAGATACATCCCAGAGTTAGTCTGCAGGTATCATTTGCACTAAAATACAGTGGGTGGGGTGGGGTGTTTGGGCATGTCTGCGTGGCTCGGTGGGGTAAGCTGCTGACTCTAAGTTTTGACTCAGGTCATGGTCTCAGGGTCCTGGGATGGAGCCCTGGGCCCTGTTCTGTGGGGAGTGGGCTCAAGGACTATCTCCCTCTTTCTCTGTCCCTCTCCCCCTTTGTACCTCGCACATATGTGTGTGTGTGTGTGAGTGCTCTTTCTCTCTCTCAAATGAATAAATAAATCTTCAAACAAAAACAGAATACAGGGAGGAGAACCCAATTATATTTTGACTTCTAATCATATGATAAAACTAATTATAAAAGTATATTTTACTCAAATATTGTGATTCTGGTAATGATTCAGATAGGTTCAGAGTTTTGGATGGAGAGCTGATTCTACATTTTAAAACATATAGTTTCTAAGTAAAAAAATTTAAAAAACTGAACAAGTGGTAGAAAGGAATGTGTTGTATAACTTAGGCAATAAGGAAAGAAAATATCACCAAAAAAAAAAAAAAAAGTAATAAAAGCCTTTGGAGAAAGCCTCAGGTAAGGAATCAAATGACACAACATGACCAGTCAATGTCTTGAATAAAAGGCAATATTTACACTTAAAAATTACATCGCGTATAAAATGGACTGAGAGCCACATGTAAGAATCAAAAATGTTTACCATGGTTCACAATCAAATGGATAGCTCGATGATGCCCCATCTCCTGGAGAATCTCTAAAAGGTCTCCGATGGTCTTGTTTTTCTGTGCCCAGGACCAAAGTAATTCTCTTGTTCCACTTTTACCTTGGTCTACATATTTTTCAATGTGACGAACATCCAGCCAGCTGTTTGAAAGTCGCTCCGCTGTGGAAATTGCAATGGGGAGAACCAAAAATAATAATAATAATAAATAATTATGTTTTACTTTGATTGGGATACTTGTTTGGGGGTATTTTATCTATTTATTTCATATTATTTATACTTTTGATTTTGAACTAATTTTAGCGTCTACTTCCCACCCAACTTCCCCCCATGTTACCATTTTACATTACCTAGTACTATGTTCAGAACCAGTCATAACTCAATTGCAGACCTTATTTTATGTTCACCAGTTCTTTCTACAAATGTCCTTTTCCTGTTCTATGATCCTCCCCAGTTTCCCACAGTGCCATTTGTTAGCACTTCTTAATCCTGATTCTCACGGACTTCAGTCTTTCCTTGTGTTTAAGGACAGCGAAATACTATTACATCTTCTTCAGTGCATAGTATCAAGAGGTTCACAGTGTCCATGTCCTATCACTAGAGATCCTGACTTGTTTGCTTAGTTAAGGTGGTATCTGCCACCTTAATAGGTTTCTCTACTATGACATTAACTTTCCCTGTAAAATTAATAACTATGTTGGGGGATATACTTTGAGACTATGGAAATATGCTGTTTCTCCTCACATTTTACCCATAAACACTTGCATCCACCAGTGGATCATGTATATCATAATAATTTTTGTGGTCTTTGCTTAATGGTGATCTTTTATTTCCCCTTCCTCCTCCTATGTTAACTATAATTCTTCTGCAAGAAAGTGCTCTTCACTCTCCCCCATTTAATTAACTTATTTAAATCAGTAGGGACTCATGAATGTTTATTTTATTCTATAGATTAAAATCCAGTATTATTATTATTAACTTTGGTGCCACAATTATTCCAGCTCTGTCCATTCCGTGGATCCCACATTCTTCTGATAACTGCATGGTTTCTGGAACACTTCCTTATTTTCTGACCCTATGAGATGCTCCAGGCTCATTTTGCATTTCCCCCACCCCAGCCCTGGAATTGATTTTCCTTTCCCAGGAGTCCTGGTTGCTTTTATTAGATAATGTATTTAGAGGACAAGATGCAGGTGCTAGATGCTTTCAATGCAATGAGTTCCATTGCTTCTAGGCCGTCCAAGCAGACAGAGCTAAGAAACTTAGGTACTTAGGTATGTACATGAGCCCACACACATATATTTCTCTGTCTGTACACATCTTGAAAACCATGATTGTATACGGTTACCTGTGATTCTAAATCAATACCACATGGCATATTTTAGCTCTTCCTCATTTGTAACTTTTTCCCAAACAGCAAGAAACTTTGCTCTCATTATTTACAGTGTCTTTACTTCTTTGTTCTTTGTCCCTCTGAGAAACACTTTAACTAAAATACATCATGTACATATCATTCTATTTGCCCTCAGCTTAAGAATATTCAGGTAAGAGCTTATTTTCCCAAAGTTACTAGGTTAGTTCTTTTCTTCATCACTCCCTTTGGTGTGGTTACTCATAGTTAGGTTCATGTGTTGCAGTTTTAATGGAATGCTGTTTTAAATTTTTGTTCAATACTCTCCCGCTGCTGAACATTTTGAGCAATTAAAAGTTAATATCTGGGTAGCATCGGGGGAAACGTTCTACTGGGATATTAGGATTTTAATTGCTCAAAAACAGCATATATGACTTATTTAAGGTGTGGTATAAATATCTTGAATCTGTACTTACTGAGAGTGTATGAGTTTGTATGACACCCCAAGTTAATGGGATTCTCTGCACAACTTCCAAATCTTGGAAGGCACAGGAGGGAGAAAGAAACCAAATGACAGATCAAATGGGTGTCTTTCTTGCCCCTGGGACAATGCTCCCAGATTAACCCAGTCATCTTGAGCACTAAAATTAGCAATGTGATTGGGAGTCGGTGATGGTGATGGCAGCATTCTCTCCTACCTTTATTCTCTGGAAAGTCTAAAAAAGTTAGGAAGTCAGATACACATCAATAGATAAAATCCTATCATCATCTGAGTGTGGTCATGGGGACCCCCAATGTATCACCGTAACTGGTCATGGAAATCAGCCGCACATAAATTTGGAAGCTCCTCTCCAGCAGTAACCAAGGTAACCTCACTGAAGGACGCACCTATTCATCAATGATATTCTCCAAATGTTGCTGTCCTTTTAAAAGATGAACAGGGGCTCAGATCGGAGACACGTAATAAACTCCCTAGGGAACTATCTATGATCTGTCTATTTCAGACTCTGAAGTTTAAAAACAATTTCTTAGGAAGCTACTACACCAGTTACAGTATCTCAATCAAGACATCAGAAAGGCAAACATCTTCTGATCCAATATAGCATCCCTTCTCCCCACATTTTCCATCCTTCCACCTTTTGCTGGGTCCTTCTATTTCCTCTAACTATATGTTTTTGCTGAGAGTATAAGTAAATCCTGAAAGTTGACAGAGATCACAATATGAAATCATAACTGCCCCTCTTTCTGTGAACCCCAAACTGATGTGGTAAGTATTACCAGTGCCCACCAACATTTCCCATCCTCTACCCCACCAGAGAGGAAGGATTAGGTCTTGGGTTAGTTAGCCTGGGTCCTGGCTTGGGTTAGTTATGCCTGTGTATCTCTTTCAGCCAGAAACACAGAAGAGCCAGGGCACAACTCACCAGGCTCCCATTCCTGCTACAGCAATGGCAGAAGCACATGCCAATATGGGAGAGCCTCACGATCAAAGCAGCCTGGAATGCTGGGCTAACACATGGAGGCCTGGACCCTTAGCCCTCTCCCCACGAGCAAAAGGCACACTTCTATCATGTCAACCACTGAGTGATTTTAGTGGTGATTTTCCTGCAGTCTCACTTGGGTCCACCCTCATTAATACAAACAACGTTTTATCTTGGGTGTTCTGTTGCTTCAGTCACGCAGAGAAGAGTGAAAGGAAGTGGCAGCTTTTGTGACTACATGTCAAAGGATGATTAAGTCGACATTCCATATGAATGGATGCTTAAGCTGCAGAGGGAAAAACAGCTACAATAAATTATCTGACATCATTAAGTTGGAATGACTTTGCATTTCTTCCATATTTTTAGTTCTGGCAAGAATATTTTTATTGTTTCTTTCTTAGAAGAGATGATGTCTCATCAAGAGACAAGGACTATCCAAATGTCCATATATATTTTAGATAGCTTATTACTAAAAAAAAAAAAAAAAAGGAAGGGGACCTTCAAAGCAAGAATATTTGGCAAGACATAGTAACTATTTTAATGCATTTCTTTGATGACGTAGTCTGCCTATTTGGTTGAGGCACAATTTTCATAAACACTTTATTTAACTATTTCTAGAAGCTCTTAGGGGAAATAGTGCAAATCATTATAGTTTGTTAAAAAGAAAGCCATGGGCCCCAAAGGGCGTCACGTAGGCCAAGTCACCAAACAGGGCTTAATATCTAATCTAACTGGAGTTTCAACCTCCCCAGAAATATAAATCGTAGTCAGTCAGAAATTTTCTAATCAGGGCCAATGAAGTAATCTGTTACGTGGGCCCTCTCTATCCCCAAAGGAAGATGAGATCATCTTCATGATAAGAAAGTTTGTTCTTCTCCTTAAGGGAAAGTGATCTTGCCAGGACCAATCCTTTTCTTTTGCTAATAACTTTCCTGACCCACCATCTTTCCTATAGAAACCTTCCATCTTGTACAACTCCCTGAACTTCCGTGTTTGCTAGATGGGATACAGACTGATTCATGAATCACTAAAGAAAGCCAATTAGATCTTCAGATTTACTTGGTTGAATTTCACTTTTTTTTTTTTTTTAACAAGTTGGAACATTGGTTTGATGTGCTAGCCGTACAGTAACTGCATACATCAAGTGTGAGTAGAGGGGCGCCTGGGTGGCTCAGTCAGTTGAGTGCCTGGCTCTTGATTTCAGTTCAGGTCACGATCTCAGGGTCATGAGATCATACCCCGTGTCGGGCTCCATGCTCAGTGTGGAGTCTGCTTGGGATTCTCTCTCTCCCTCTGTCCCTTCCCATGCTCATGCATTCTCTCTCTCTCTCAAATAAATAAGTAAATCTTAAAAAAGAAAAAGAAAAGAAAAAGACAAAGAAAGCATGTGTGAAGTAAGAAGAGGTTTCCCTAACTAAAGATGGAGTCATCCTGGGGGCACCTGGCTGGCTCTGTCAGTGGAACATGGGACTCTTGATCTTAGGGTGGTGTGTTCAAGCCTGACGTTCGGTGTAGATATTACTTAAGAATAAAATCTTATAAAGTCTTAGAAAGAAAAAAAAAAAGATGAGGCCATCATGGAAGGCTTCTTATAGGAGTGGTTTCTGGAGCATGAGCCAAGTTTAAAACTGTAAGTCTTTCTAAAGAGAGGCCAATTGTCAAGGAATTATTAGATGGAATATACTACACTGGGGAGGAAAAAGAAAATCACTGGACTTTCAATTGGAAAACAAGATAAAAGAATGAACTCTGAGGTTATACTGTCTTCAGAAGAGAAAAGTCACCAGTCAAGACCAAGGACCCTGTGGCCTCTGGATATATGCATGAAAATGTGGGTTTAGTGGTGGCTCTGCCATTGACCTATGGTGCAACTCCAGGCAAGTCACTGAGCAGTTTCAAACTTGTCATTAATAAATATCTTTTGAAATCCCTCCCAAAACAGACATTAAGTTTCTCTAGTCTGCTGTTTATAGGATGACCTTAAACTACCCCCAGTGTTTAGAACACTTCCCAGTCTCCAAATTAACATGCCAACAGGAGAACACTAAATATTAAATTTCAGCAAAGTGAAAGTTTAGGTTTCTATTTTTTCTATTAGTAAATTAATTGGCTAATATTTATAGAGTATTAGGCATAAAATAGGCATAATGATCTCTATCAGTTATTAATAATTATGCAACATACAATAGGCTTAAAAAAAAAAAACACAACAGCTTCCTCTGGGGGCACCTGGCTGGCTTGGTCAGAAGAGCAAGTGACATTTGAGCTCAGGATTTGTGAGTTCAAGCCCCACAATGGGTGTAGAGGTCACTAAAAAAAATAAATAAATAAACTTAAAAAAAAAAAACCAGGTCCCCCTCCACCTTGAATCTTTGGCATAAGACATGAAATGACTTTGGGATAGACAGGAGGAGAAAGGACACCCTTGTGTAGTCCCACAGTCAGGGAGGAGTGTGAGGGAGTGACATTGTCACCAGTTAGACCCCAAGACCTGGCCGTTACTGCCTGCCTCCCTGCTTGTACACTTTGTCTTATATTTTTCCCTAAGCTCTTTTTACCGGCTTTCCCCTTAACTCAGAGAAGTGAAACCCCAAAACCACTCCTCCAGGGATGGCTTCTGCCTTCACAAGACCTGCTGCTGGTCCAGACCACCCAGACCATTTGAGCTAAACCTGGCATGAGTCTGTGCATGTAGACCACAGAGTGGCCTCTGGAATGATCTACAGTTACCTTTACTTCATCATAATATGAAGATCTCTGCCCAAGGGGGAGCCTCAGCCTCATTAACATAGCACACAAGATCCATAGAGGATGTGACCTCTTGACTGAGGACAACACAGTTCCCTAGCTAAATATTCATCCTAACCCTAAACAAGAGGAACCAGTTCACCCTCTCTGTAGGAGTCCTGGCTTTGGAAACCATCCCCACTCCACCCCACCCATGTGATCTTCTTATTTGCTGCAGATGAAAGTTTTCTTTGTGGGACAACTGAACCTGGTGTCTGACTCACCGAGGCATGGCGGACTCATGTTGGTTCGGTTACAACATCCACTCCCTTTACAATGGGGATGGACTGAGGCAAGGTTTTAAGGGCTGAAAGAAGAGAGTCAATCAGGTGGGGAATTGTTCCAGAAGGGAAGGAAAGGGCCTGATAGGGCCAAGAGGAGGCGGGTAGGCTCAGAGCGGAGGCTTCATGTTAAAGAAAAGGAGAACAAGCCCCAGAGAGTCTCTGTGTTACCTTGGTACGAACGCACTTGACACATAGCAGACATTGGTGACATATTTGCTGAGCGACAGACAGAGGCCCTGAGTGATAGCATACAGACTGAAACTATCCTGAAAACGAACTTGAGGTCAGTGCAAGACTTCTGAGATGGTGGTGCCAAGAGAGAAGCTCCAGTTGTGGGACAATCCATCTGGTGGCAATACTAGCAGGCGTCTTACCAACAATATTCACACACAAAAAGGTAAAAACACTTTATGGCTCACAATTTTCACAGTAGGAAAAGAACAGCTTACAACTGCCAAGGAGATCTGGAGTTAACTTTTCAAGTCAGATTTCCCACATAATTCTATTCCCATTTTTAACTTTCTGAATTTCCCTTTTAAAAGGGCAACAGGCCACAATTCTGGGCCCTGTCATCCTGTTACTTGAGGCACCACCTATGCCAAGAGAGCTGAGGTTTGGGTTTCCTAACACTGACCAGGGTCAGAGGGTTCTGGGTTTGCCCCAGGTCTATATAAAGCAAGGTGTTTTTCTTTCTTTCTTCTTCTTCTTTTTTTTTTTTTTTTAAGATTTTATTTATTTATTTGACACAGAGAGAAATCACAACTAGGCAGAGAGGCAGGCAGAGAGAGAGGGGAAGCAGGCTCCCTGCTGAGCAGGGAGCCCAATGCGGGGCTTGATCCCAGGACCCTGAGATCATGACCTGAGCCAAAGGCAGAGGCTTAACCCACTGAGCCACCCAGGCGCCCCGCAAAGTGTTTTCCAATAGTACTAGTTCACCATGTAAAACTGATACAGGCTCAGTTGAAACGGATACTGCATGTATGGAGTTACCTCCAGGATGAGACACGAAATACATTTTCTCTTTCTCTAACTAGGGATTCACAGTGCAATCTTAATGGCTTTTCTTCAACGATGATGCATTCTGCACAGAAACACCACAAAACAGCATTATTTAGCATCCATAAAATGTATAGTTCATTTGGAACAGATTCTAGAAAACAAGAGCTTCAGAGTGATGGGACAGGAATGCAGTATTCATGGTTTTCTCTAATCTTCCTTGTTTTCTTCCAGAACACAGAACTTTGTTTATTCACAGTACTAAACAAAAAGTAAACTTCTCAACGACTAATTGCGTTGGTAAACTCGAGCATTCTAAAGGAAAAGATAAATTAAGAAAAATATGCTGCAGTTAAGCATTATTTAAAACATTGGGGTTTTTTTGTTTTTGTTTTTATTTAAAGATTTTATTTATTTATTTGACATACAGAAATCACAAGTAGGCAGAGAGGCAGGCAGAGAGAGAGAAAGGGAATCAGGCTCTCTGCTCAGCAGGGAGCCTAATGTGGGGTTCGATCCCAGGCCCCTGGGATCATGACCTGAGCCGAAGGTAGAGGCTTTAACCCCCTAAGCCACCCAGGCACCCCAAAACATTGTTTTTTTTGGAAGGCAAATCTTTCGTTTGAAAGGCATCTTGGCAGAACAGAAGCCAAAAAGTCCACCTGAAAAGTTCAGAGATTAGTTTAGCTGAAGACACTGATTGCTTAATAATCATTTAATGTTCAAAGTTCCTTTCGGGCTTTGTTTTGAGAGAGCAGAACTATCTAGGTGGTGCTAACCACTGGGGAATTCAACTGCAGAAATCACTCCATATGCAAATAGTTCTCTGAAGGGGTTTTTTTAGAATAAGGCAACACACACTTGTTTGGAATCTGTATTTGCATAAAACCCCATGCCAAAACCCCTAATAAGTTAAGACTGCACAGTTTGTTTTGAAATAACATGATGGGAAAAGGAAAAGATGCCTCTGTTCTTTCTTTCTACAAAGCACACAACACAGGCCTTCTATTTATTCATTCATTCATTTATTTATGATTTTATTTATTTGAGAGAGAGAGAGAGTGTGTCAAGCAGAGGGAGGAGCATAGGGAGAGGGAAAACAGACACCCCACCGAGCAGAGAGCCTGGCGCAGTGCTCAATGCAAGCTCAGTCTGCAGACTCCGGGATCATGACCTGAGCAGACACTTAACCCACTGAGCCACCCAGGCGCCCCAAGGCCTTCTTCTTTAAAACAACACACAACTGAAGATATTTTTAATTGCAAAAGAAGTCAAACAAAAGTCAAATGTGTAAGTTGGCTCAACTCCTCTTACCAGACTACCGCAATAACACCCACCAGCTAATAAATTTTATGAGAAGTAAATCTGAGCCATAGTTAAGCTTATGTTTACTTTTTATCCATACTTGAGCAGGACTCATTTTTCCATGGCAGGGCTGTGAGTGATTTCTCAGGTATCCTTCCATGTGCCCTGCTCCCTCAAGCCCAGATTCAGGTATGCACGTAACATTAACTACCTCTGGGAAACAATTTAAGAACAGTTCACCCTCAACACCAGCATTTCAGGCTAAAGCTCAGAAGCTGTGTGATTCCATACCTGGGTAATGATCGGTACTGTTTCCCCTCACTTTCTTCCTTTGTTCAACTTCTTTATAGAATCTGTATAGGCCTACTGCCTATACAAATTGGCAAAATCAAATTGGAAAATCTCGACAAGCAGGGACCACAACTTGTATCTAGTACAGTGCTTTGTTTAATACTCCTCCCCATGAGCTTTGGATGTTTAGCAGGCATCTGTTCATCATTCATTCAATCACATATATTTACGGAATGCCTACTCTGTGCTAGGTACAATTTTAGATGCTAGAGGAGTAATCAGGAAACAAGGCAAACAAAACATCTCTTGCCCCCTTGAAGCGTGTATCTAGATGGGCAAAAAACAAATGAAGAGAGATAAAGTGTTTGAGTGACAATAAATGATGTGAAGGCAAACGAAGCAGGAAAGGAGCATAAGGACCACAGGGGGTGTCAATTTTTATAAAGTGGTCAGAGTGGATAATAGTTAAAAGTACAAAGGAAGTGAAGAAATAAGCCTCAGGGTTACCTGCAGGGAAAATGTTCCTGGGCGTGTGCCAGGAGAGGCCAATGCATCTGGCATGGGGCAAACAAGAAGGAAGGGAGAAAAGCCATGTAGGGTTTACTGTGAGAAGGGAAGCTACTGAGCGGTTCTGAATAGGACAATGACCTTAGCTCACTGGCCGCTGGCTGAAAAGTAACTCCAGGAGGGCAAGGGCAGTAGCAGGGAGCCCAGTTAAGAGGCTGCTGAAAGGGGTGCCTGGGTGGCTCAGTCGGTCATTAAGCGTCTGCCTTCGGCTCAGGTCATGATCCTGGGATCCTGGGATGGAGCTCTGCATCTGGCTACTTGCTCAGCTGGGAGCCTGCTTCTCCCTCTGCTGTTCTCTCCCTCCTTCCTTCTCTCTCTCTCTGTGTCAAATAAATAAATAAATAAATAATCTTTAAAAGAGGCTCCTGACAT
The DNA here is from genome assembly GCF_010015895.1 of Lontra canadensis. Lineage (NCBI taxonomy): Eukaryota > Metazoa > Chordata > Mammalia > Carnivora > Mustelidae > Lontra > Lontra canadensis. The sequence continues at coordinate 14,666,134 of NW_022631003.1, forward strand.
TAATCAGTGGGACCTGATAGTGGTTTGGACCAGGCTGGTGGTGGCAGCAGTCCTAAGAAACAGTCGGATTATTAGACAGAGAGCCTGAAGGCAGAGTTAACAACATAGACTTAGAGACATGAATGTGGTTTGGCGAGAAAGCAAGAAGTCCAAGAAGACAGGATTTTCGGCCTGAACAAGTGAAGGATGGGGTTGCCATTAGCCAAGATGGGGAAAAACTTTGGTGGAGGGAAGCCTTTCTGGGCTGTTATGTTGGAGATGTCTGTCAAGTAAGCAAATAGAAGAGATGGTGCTGATGTCAGAGAGGGAGATGCAGGCTAGACACGGGGCAGTTATTAGCATATGGATGGAAACGGCAAGATCATGGGTATGGTAGATACATAGGTCTGTGGACTAATCCCACGGGTACTCGGGGAGGTCAGAGAGATAAAGAGGAACCTGCAAGATGAGAAGAAAATAAACAGTGTAAGTTCTAGAAGGAAAGAAAGTGCCTCAAGGAGGAAGGAAGTGTATCAAATAAGAGGAAACTGAGAACTGACCATTGGCTTTAGCCACTGTGACTTGGATGAGAGGTTTATTTTTTTTAAGTTTTTTTTTTTTTTTAAGATTTTATTTATTTATTTGATAGAGAGTGAGAGAGAGAATGACAGGGGAGAAGGTCAGAGGGAGAAGCAGACTCCTCATGGAGCTGGGAGCCTGATGCGGGACCCGATCCCGGGACTCTGGGATCACGAGCTGAGCCGAATGCAGTCGCTCAACCAACTGAGCCACCCAGGAACCGCAGGATGAGAGGTATTTTAATGGAAGAGTGGGGGTGAAAGCCAGATTGAAGCAGGTTCCAGGGAGAATGGAGGGCCTGGAATGTAAGTAGCTTTTTTACAGAATTTCTTTAATTTCTGTAAAATTTCTTTAATTTCTGTAAAATTTCTGTAAAAGTACCTTTTACAGAATTTCATCTTAAAGGGAACAGAGAAATGGGGTGGTAACTTAGACTAAAAGTAAGATCTAGAAAGAACACTGTAAGATGGGAGAAATTCCATGGTCGTCAAAAGAACACAGGCTCTACTCCACTTTCAAGGGGGTGGGGGGAGCATCACTCCTCATTCCTTAAGTGTAGGTTGCACTTAGTGACTTTCTTCCAAAGCGTATATGAAGAGGGGAAGAGAGAGAGTATCAGCAAAGCAAATCGATGGATATGACCTCAACTCTGGTTAATGTCAACAGGGGTAAGTCATGTAAATAGTGGGTATCCCTGATATGATGTCCTGAAAATGGCACTTTACCTCTGCAGTCTGCCTCTCAAAAATCTGTTTTTTAAATTTTTTTAAAAGATTCCACTCATACATTTGTCTCAGAAAGAGAGAGCGAGCGCGTGACCACAGAAGCAGAGGGGAGTGGCAGGCAGCGAAACAGGCTCCCCACTAAGCAGGGAGCCTGATTCTGGACTCGATCACAGGACCTTGGGAATCATGACCTGAGCCAATGGCAGACGCTTAGCTAATTGAGCCACCCACACGCCCCTGCCTTTCAGAAATCAGTAACCTCAGTCTAATCATGAGTAAAACATCAGTAAAATCTTGGTCAAAAGACATTCTACAAAATGGTAGGCCAGTCCTGACCAATACTCTTCAAAACCGTCAAGGTCATCAAAAACTAGAAAAGCCTGAGACACGATCACAGTGAAGAGGGGCCTGAGGATACATGATAACTAAATGTAATCTCGGATGGGATCCTGGGAGAGAGAAGGGGGATTAGGAAAAAAATGAAGGAAATCTGAATAAAATATTGACTTTGATAATAATAATATACTGATATTGTAACAATTGTGCCACACTAATGTAAGATGTTAATAACAGGGGAACTGGATGCAGAGTATATGTGGAAGATATAAAAGAGGAGAATTTTTTGTACAATCTCCTAATTTTTTTCTGTAAATTTAAAACTGTTCTAAATAATAAAATCTATCTAAGCTTTTTTTTTTTTTTTTTTTTAAGAACATAGGCTCTGGAGTCTGACCATCTGATTAGAATCCTAGTCTGCACTTTACTAGACCGTGACTTAAGTTACTTAAATTCTCTGAGAGTCAGTTTCCTTACCTATGAAGTGGAAATAGGAAAAATACCTACCTCACAAAATTTTCGTAACAAATGACATAATCCACATGAAGTGCTTAGCAGAGATTGTCTGGCAAAGAGCAAGCCCTGGATAGATGGCAGCTTTTATTATTATTATGACTATTATTTTGATTCTTTATTGAATATTCAAAGACACATTTAATGTGATTTTATACTTAGTTTGCTGTAAAGTGATTAATAATAATTTCTATGATAATTTCATTTCTTTTTTTCAGAGGGAAAAAAACTGAATACAACCCATTCCAGATGACCTGTAAAAGGGTTTCTTTCCCAGGGTATCACAAGTGTTGAAACGGGTCATGGTGTGCACTTCTCCAAACAATTTAATTCAAGTACTACCCTATGATAATGTAATGAAATGACTTGTCACCAGAGGCTCTATTACCACGTCTGGAAGGGAGTATAAGATCAGTAACATTTTCAGCTTGGGCTCCTCCTTTCATTACAAAGCCATAAAATCATCATCGACCAGAGAATGTATTACCTTGTGATTTCCTCTTCTTAATAACCATATGTGACAAAAGGGACTTGAGGAGCAATATGAAGAATATGTTTAAGGATAAAAAACAATTAAGTGGAGAAGTGAAAGAGTGTGGTAAAATAACTGGTATATTAAGATGCTACTAGAGTAGAGAATTTGGCCAGAGCAATGGCTCCCAAGCCAGGCTGTGCATCAGACTCACCTCTGCAAAAAACAGAAAGATGCTGGATCCTTAAAGCAAAGGTTGAATCAACAGCTCTGGGGGTGGGGCCTAGGCATTTCTATCTTATTTATTTATTTATTTGAGAGAGAGAGATAGAGAGGGAGCAAGAGAGCGTGCACGATCTGGAGTGGGGGGTGGTGGGAATGAGAAGCAGAGGGAGTGGGAGAGGCAGGCTCCATGCTGAGCAGTGAGCACGACACAGGGCTCGATCCCAGTACTCTGAGATCATGACCTGAGCTGCAGGCATATGCTTACCCCACTGAGCCACCCAGGCACTCTGGCATTTGTATCTTTAAAAGATTGCACAGATGATTCCGTTTGTGAACAACTAGGCTGCCATATGATCTATGGCAGAGCTGCCTTTGTAAATGTCATATATCTTTGTCATATATCTTTGTCAGAGCTACCTTTGTAAATGTCATCTGATATTCACCATCATCAAGCATCATGACCAGATCAGCCTGAGACAGTCTTAACTATTACATTGCATTGTTTTCTACACGGAATTTTGGATACTCTGTATCTTCAGGCTCTCTGCTGTCCTGAGCATAAAAGGGACTGTGTCCCTGATTCAGTCCTCCAGCACTCTCACCCTCACCCTCTAAGGTCAAGTTTTCCCTCCCTCTACCTCTTCCCGTCTTTCTCCTTTCCCCATGCCAATAGGGAAACTCAGCGTCTATTTAACATGGGCAGTGCCCTCAACCACCCTGAGCTGAGTCAGGCTTCCCTTCTGGTTGAGCCAATAATTCATGAAGCAGCTGCTCTGTACTAGGTCTCCTTTCGGAGCTACGTAGTCTAGCTATGTGCACAGTAAATTATAGCTAGAGAATCAAGGAATAGGCATTTTAGATTTTTCCCCTATGAAAGAATATACAAAGGAACAATGGCCAGACTCTATACAAAAATAGAATGGTGACTCACAACATGCGTTAACCAGTCCAGAATGCCAATCTACTATACACAGTAACTAGTCTGAGAAGTCATGTTAGCATCTGTAGCAGCTAGTCCAAGAAGCCAAATGATAATCTCTGTAGCAATCAGTCCCAAATAGTTACGACTCAATTAACAACTGTCAGCTTCCCTGATTTTCACCCCTGCTTCCAATTCAGGACCATCTTGAAAGAGCCAAATATACACCCTAAACAATTCTGCTAGTTAACCTGTCCATAGCTTTTCCATGCCAACTCCTCCAATAGTGGAAGACCTGAAGCCTTCTCTTTTTTCTACCATAAAGCTTTTCCACTCCTTGCTTGCCTTTGGGTCTCTGTCAAATGCAAGTTATGGTGGCTAACTCTCTTGCTTTGAATAAATAGCCTTTGCTTGTTCTCATTTGGGTGGTCTTCACTCATTTCCACAACTAGAAAAATGGGGCTGCATGTTTGAAATGGCTCACTGAATTGTTCTTTCACGGCTGAAATGAGTGTACTTTAGAAAGGCTATTTTAGAGAGTGTACTTTAGAGCAGAAAGAGCAGAGCAGTCAGTACTTGAGAACTTGAGGAAGTCATGGTCTGGAAGAGTAGTGTGGCTGTGGGTAAGGGCACAGGCAGTGGATCCAAACTGCCATGGTTCAAATCCTGGCTCTGCTACTCCTTAGCTGTGTCAGTTTGGGCAAGTGTCATTTAATGAATGTGTACCACGGTTTCCTCATCTGTTAACACATTGGTGATGATAATAGCACCTGCCTCAAAGGGCAACTGTTAAGCGCTTTATGAGACAACCCATGTAAAATGTGAATGTCTGGATTTGAATGCAGAGAGAGAGAGAGAGAGAGAGATAGCGGGAATGCAGCAATACTGGGCTGGACTTCCTGAAAAGCATCAGTGACGTGGGACTGAGAACTAATCACCCCTCCTAGATGGGACATACACTCTTCCATGTTCAGTCTTCATCCTGCTTTACTCATTTATGACAGCTACCTGGCCCCACTGACTACCTGTGGACTGCAACAAAAACATTCTTCTCTCGTGAATGTAGTCATTCTAGGAAACCAGTGGGTCCTAAAACTGTCCATGTCATCCATTTCCAAAAGATCTGGTGTGGGAAGGATCTTATCCCCCAAATGCATACTCTACGTTTTCCAGAAGTCAAAGAGTCAAGTATTATCTTTTCTGATATTTTTACATAAGGGTCATACTTTAAAATTATAGAGCTTATAATAATTATAATATATAATATATAATGTATATAATATATAATATATAATGGTTTTAGTTTTTTTTCACTTTTTAATTTAAATGCAATTAATTAACATAGAATGTATTGTTGGCATCTGAGGTAGAGGTCAGTGATTAATCAGTTTTATATAATACCCAGTGCTCATCACATCACGTTCCCTCCTTAATGTGTTATCACCCAGTTGCCCCATCCCCCCACCTCCCTCACCCCCACAGCAACCCTGTTTATTTCCTATGATTAAGAGTCTCTTATGGTTTGTCTTCTTCCCTGATTCCGTCTTATTTTTTTTCCTTTCCCTATGATCCTGTTTTGCTTCTTAAATATACCTAGAAGCCCACAGCCACGTTCCACAAAGTGTGACCATATTGTTCATAAACAACAAAACTTTTTTTCTCATAGGTCTTTTGCTAGTCTTGCTTTTTTTAAAAAAAGAAGGTGTTTCAGAGAATAAAAGCTAAGTTGTTTTGACATGATTGTGCTTATTTTCAACTAACATTAAATGTGTCACCATGGAAGATCAAATCTAACAAAAGTGCCTGTACTTAACAAAGATTTTTTTTCCTGAATTATTTCCAGTGATCACACTCAAGACTTCCAAAAGGCAGTTGCTCAACTTCCCAATGACTGCATAGAATGGTTTTAAAGCCAACTTTCCAGATGGATATAAAAAGACATCATCTAGCATAAACCTTCATGCCACAGACTAGATAAATAAGCAAGAAATATTAAGAAAACTGGGAGCCACATTGATGACAAATAGTATTTTACGTTACCCTTTCACCTGGAATTTAATTAAGATGGGCACTTGCAAGTGCCCTGAAAACACCAAAGAATAAATTTAAAGGGATAAATATGTTTTAGTATGAAAATTATATTCTAGGGTAATTTTGCCATAAGAAGACATCACATGGGCGATTTAACTTAAAATACTCTGAACCAAGCAAGGCGGGAACAGTTGATAAACATTGGATGGTTTCAGGAGGGTAGCTGCCGCTTAATCCCGCCAAGGGACCCAAAGCGTCTTTGAAAGAGAAGGGGGAGCTCGTCTTCGGGTCTCAGGAAGTATTGTGTAGTTCCCTGGGCGAGGAACGCGCACTTTGCCCGTGGGAAGCCCCCGCAGACCCGCGGTCTACGCGGTGCGGGACCGGTGGGGTTGGCCTGCCGCAAGCGCGGCAGGTCGGACTGAGCATGCGCGCCGCGACCCAGCGCCCCCCCCCCCCCCACCCGCCCCCGCCTGCCGTCCGCCGCTGCCTCTGAGGGCCGCCCTCACCGAGGCCGCGCCAGCCCAGCGCGCCGTCGCAGCTGTCCAGCACCGCGCAGAGCTCGCCCAGCAGCGTTGGCGGCAGGTCGAACAGGAGCGTGTGCGCCGTGAGCGCGCCGCGAGCCCCGCAGCTCCTCGCCGCAGCCGCCGCCGTCCAGGCCATGGCTCGGCCGCCGGACACCAGGGGCCGGTCGGAGGACGGATGCGGAGCCCAGGCCTCTCCGCGCCCGGGAGGTGCGATTACACAACCGCGGAAATCCTGCTTCCACGGCGGCGGCTAAGGCGGTAGAACTTGCCGAGCCCCGCAAGGGGCGGGCCCCACATGACGCACAGCGCTGCCCGGCAGCGATGCCCCGAGGGCGGCCGCGGGGTCTCCCTGTCTCGGCGAGGCCCTTGTCACAGGCCGTAAGTTTTGGCCAGCCCTTTCGTTGCTCTGGGTTTGGGGCGCGACAGGAGAGAGAAAGCCGAGAGCGAGAGCTGGGGAAAGACCCGGAGGGCAGAACTCACGGGGCGGGGGGGGGGGGGTCTATCACCCCCTCTGCCGGCCCTGGCATGGGCCGGCTCCTGGCGGGATGGACAGAGACCTGACACGACTTCTTTGAAAAATGCATTTTGATTTACCCTGCCAGGAAGCAACACATGTTTATTGAGGAACAGTTGGAAAACCCAGAAGAACCGAAAGAAGAAAACACTTAGCTGAAGACAACCATTCAAAAGGTTTGGCACATTCTTCCTCCCAACTTTTACTGAAGTTGAACAGATAAATGTGCATATATGAAGTGATTGTTGGGAAAGACAAAACAACAACAAAACAACAACAGGAAAAAAAGAACAAAACAGAAGAAAATTGTGTTCATTTTCTTCATGAGGCTGCCCATTGCTGTTTGGTTTTACTACATCCTTTTCTCCCTGGCCTTTCTTTCTTTCTTTCTTTTTTAAGATTTTATTTATTTATTTGACAGAGAGAGAGAGAGAACACAAGCAGGGGGAGTAGGGGAGGGAGAAGCAGGCACCCTGCTGAGTAGGCAGCCCCAGGACCCCGGGATCATGACCTGAGCTGAAAGCAGAGGGTTAACGACTGAGTCACCCAGGCACCCCCTTCCTGGCCTTTCTTGATAGAACATTGTTCCACTACTTTTTCCTTCTTCAAAGTGTTTGATGGAGTCATTTGCTTCCAACAAGGAGTTTAAGTAAAATTGACTATTGTTTTTAAAATATTCTATCGTGTGTGCTGTAATAGCCCATCACAGGCATGATACAAATGTTACTGATGAAAAGAGGAGATGCTTTGAAAGTGGTGAGAAAAAAAATCCCAACCTTAATGACTGTAGAGTGGACAATTGTTATCAACTGAAAAATAGCAACCCTATTTGAAAGCTTTCAGATTTGTACTCTTTGGCAATGGTGCCCCCTAGAGACCAACGTTGATGCTACTTTATCATTTCGTACCCCTACCCCTCTCTGAATTCCCAGGTCGTTCTCAGCCAGAGTATACCACAAAATACACTTGAAAATTGATAAATACAATACTTTTTGGGCAAAAGTTTCTATATCCCTTTGTTTAAATAGCTAAACTTTTATTGTCGATCTGAACACACTTAAGAAGCCCTATACCTCTAGGGCACCTGGGTGGCTCAGTGGGTTAAGGCGCTGCCTTCGGCTCAGGTCATGATCTCAGGGTCCTAGGATTGAGTCCCGCATCGGGCTCTCTGCTCAGCAGGGAGCCTGCTTCCCTTCCTCTCTCTCTGCCTGCCTCTCTGCCTACCTCTCTCTGTCAAATAAATAAAATCTTAAAAAAAAAAAAAAAAAGAAGAAGAAGCCCTATACCTCTCAAAGGGACTACCTGAGTAAACTGAGCAAGAGAGGCAGGGTCCAGGTCCAAGTATTTGACAGCTCTTGAGTTGGTGAACTGGTAGAACAGGGGACCCAAACTTAACCTCTCCCACGCAGAGGAGCCAGGAATCACGGTCGCTGAGTGAAGCAGTCAACATGGCCCGCTTTTCCAGATCTCCTGACTTAAAGAGAAGCAAGAATTTTATGTGAAAGCCAGATTATGTGAAATCTATATGGATTATGTGAAAATTCTTGTATTTTTCAGTGTTGGCACCTAGTATCAGACCATGCTCCCTCCCTATTCCTTAAAACTGCCTTTGACTTTTGAATTTTAAATCATCAGGTTGTATCACTCACGGCTTCACTGTTGCTGTCATCCACTGCTCTCCCCCACCTTAATTCTGCCCTCTCCGTTTTAGGCTATATAGCTCCTGCTCCCTGCAGTCCTCTCCAATACTAATCCTATCTTAATCTTTGGTGATTTGAAATATTTGTTGGGCAAAAGATGATCTTTCCAGTACCCCGTCCTCCCAGTTCTTTGACTCTCCTCTCCTCCAGTAATCCTATTTTCCACCCTATTTCAGCCAGTCATTTCCATGATAAATCCCTAGATCTTGTCGTTATCAATGACCACCCCTTCTGTAATTTCTATTTCATGAATCCACTCTCTGACCACACCTCCTGTCCTTTTAGCGCATTCGTTCTAGTACTCTGACCCCAACAATCCTTCCCCCTTACCAGGATACCAAATCCAAAATCTTGCTACCTCTTCTCTGGCTCTACCCTCTTGATGCCCTTGCTTTTCTCTTTACCCATGAAGTCCACAGTCGATTTTTATAATCCCTCTCTTGCATATGCTTTCCATTCTCTTGCTCCTCTCTGGCTTTGTTGAGCTCTCTTAAATCTACCATCCTGATTAGATACAAGTTTCTAATTTTGGGCTGCACACCTGTATACCAGAATGTAGCTGGGAATGGGGTGGGGAATAAAAACCTGCTGATTGGACTTAATTTAAAATCAAAGCCATGACTTTCAAATGGGTCCTTTATGTTGCCGGGCTGTCTATGTCTATGACTATGTGCCTTTAGTACATTTACTCTGCTGGTCCCCTTGACAACTGTTTTATGCCTTCTCTTTTCTCAATGCCCATTACCCTCTCCTCCATCCTTGTGCTCAGCTGATGATTTTGAGAATATTTATTAAGAGTGCTGATGTATCAGGAAAAAAAATAAACCTTCCACAGAATCTCAGCATCACATCTCTCTACCTACCAGTATCCGAACAGACATACATGCCTCCCTCCTTTTCTATAGGTAGATTATGTAGGTTCCTATGTGAATCTAATCCCTTCACCCGTGCACTAGATCTGATCTCACTCCTGCCTCCTCCTCAGACATCAAGGGCAGTGTTTTTCAGTTTCAGCTACATCATCAATTTCTCACTCTTTACCGTATCAATTCTATTGGCATACAAATACGATGTTATTTTTTCCACCTTAATACAAACCAAAAAACTATTTGATGCCATTTCCCCTACTTCGATGCCATAATTATTACCCCCCCCATTTCTTTGCTCCTTTCCATAGTAAAGGGTTGAATATTCTCACGGTCTCCCAACTTTTCTTCTGTTATCTTCTCTTAGGCCAACTCTAGAGCCACCCCTCCTACTTTATTCCACTGAAACTGATCTCAGGGTCATCTATGTCCACATCATTGCTGAATATAACAGTTTTTAGGTCTCATCTTATTTGAACTCTCAGTAGTTTTTGACACAGGTGATCACCCCCCTCCTTCTGTGACGCTGTCTTCCAAATTGTCTTACATTTTAACTTATTTCACTGGTCACCTTCCCTTGCTGTCCTTTCTCTTCTCCCTTAACTTAATGCTGGAGTGCCTCAGGGTTCAGTTCATAGTTCTCTCTGTGTACACCCACTCCCTTGATGATCTCAACCAGTTTCAAGGCTTTAAATACCATCCACCTACCGAGGACTGCCAAATGCATATGGTTAGCTCAGACTTCTCCCTTCAACTTCAGACTCATCTCCAAAAGTAAACCCTTGATCATGCCTCCTGAACCTGCTCTTCGACATTCTTCCCCATCCAAGTCACTCTTGCTTCCAGTTGCTTGAACCAAAATCTAGAGTCATTCTAGGCTCCTCTATTTTTTTTCCCAGCCCATGTTCAATCCACCACCAAACCCTGTTGACTCTTCAAAATATATTTAAAATCATACTTTTCTCCATCTCCGCTACTGCCACCCTGATTTGAGCCATCATCGTATCTTGCCTGCTTTGCTACAGTTATCTTAGAACTAAAGCAGCTTCCACTGTTGCTTCCTATAGGCTTTCCTCAACACTGCAGCCAGAGTCATCCTTTTAAATCAAATCTGATTATGTCTCTCATCTGTTTAGAAGCCAACAATGGCTTCTAATTTCAGTCAGAATAAAAGTCAAACTCTTTATCTGATGTGCATTCACTCTCTCTCTCCCCCTCCGCTGTTACCCTCTGATCTTGTTTCCTTGTTCATCCTGCATAACCACACTGCCTCCTTGCTGGTCCTTGAATGCACCAGGCAGAGTCCCACATTAAAGCCTTTGCACTTGCTGTTCCCTTGCCTGGGATGCTCTTCCCATCTTGCTACAGTCTACCCTGACCTCCATATTTAAAACTGCAGTGGTCCATGCACTGAGAGTCAGGCTGGCATGTGACTGAACTGGCAATAATATATGGCTTGGGGGACCAAATATCACTGAGATTTCTCCTTCTCTCTGAATCTGAATAAGAACGTGCAGCAGCTTTGGTCATCTCTGGAACCATTTTGTAACCACATGGATATAAATAATAGAATGAAGTGAGCCCTGGGGATGGTCTCATGAGAGAGAAAACCAGATCCTTCATAATGGCATTAAGCAGCTCTTTTGTTCTATGCCTAGAGAATGTCCTGCTTCTGGACTTAAAACTATATCACACAAATTCCTTAGTAAGTCGATTTTTAAAATGGGAATCTTGTAATTCACAGACAAATGCATCCTAATGGATACACCAAACAGATATGTGGTGATAGTTCTTGGTTTGCTGATGGCCTGTAAGAGAATGGGAAGGAAACTAACCTCTGTCCAAAACTGGAGTTCAGACCTATACAGTTCTATCTCTGGAATGTCAGATGGGTATGGAAACTGCATTGTAGAGACAGCTGGGTCTCTTGGAAAAAGTAAGTGTTAGTAGGGAATGGTCCTGGCAGCATGGATGGAAGCAGTATAAAGTTCTGGAGGTGTGTGAGACTGCACTGAAAATCCATGCAGAACCAGACCAGCCCTGCACGCCATGCACCCACTTCAAGCATACATGCTTCTGGCAAGGACGTGGCTGTGGTTAACCCTCAAACACTTTCACTAGGTTTTTTACCCTCCTAACCCCACCCCAAATGTCAGATGGTAGAAAGAGAAAGAGTTTCCATCCCAGCTGGAGGCAAGAGAGTAATGAACTGCAGAGAGTCACAAATGGAGATGCTGAGGGAACCCTGAAGGCCAGGGCACAGATGGCATAATGGCACAGATACACATTATTATCAAAGTCCCAGCTAAGCGCAGGCATTGAATCCTAAGAAATAAAAAATCAGGTGAGTCAGGTAACAGCACTTTGTGTATATGAAAAACTATCAGCTATTTACCCAGCATCCCTAAGGATGGATGCTCAAAGGACAACCAACTGTGGGACATAGATTTTTTTTGTTTGGGAAATAATTTCCAAAATAAAGATCACTAGCCTATGCCATCTTTGAGCCTTATCCCATCCCTGGGCTTTAGAAGGTCCTAGGTGCACTGGGGTTTGGGGTGAGATAAAGATCAGTATGGGGTAAGAATGTTTGTGGGGCAGATTACTTGGTAATTTTAAGAAGTAAGAGTTGGACGGTTTTAGGCTTTCATTAAAATGACCTAATAAGGGGCACCTGGGTGGCTCAGTTGGTTAAGCAACTGGCTTTGGCTTGGGTCATGATCCCAAGGTCTTGGGATCGAGCCCCACATTGGGCTCCCTGCTCAGTGCAGAGCCTGCTTCTCCTTCTCCCTCTGTTGCTCTGCCTGCTTGTGCTCTCTCACTCTCTGTCAAATAAATAATTTTTTTTAAAAAACAACTTTATTTTTAAAATGACCTAATAATACTGTTGGTGGGAATGCAAACTGGTGCAGTCACTCTGGAAAATGGTGTGGAGGTTCCTCAAAAAGTTAAAAATAGAGCTACCCTATGACCCAGCAATTGCACTACTGGGTATTTACCCAAATGATACAAACACAGTGATTCAAAGGGCACATGTACCCCAATGTTTATAGCAGGAATGTCTACAATAACTAAAATATGGAAAGAACCCAGATATCCATCTACAGATGAATGGATAAAGAAGATGTGAGATAGATAGATAGATATATATATAGATATATATCTATATATATATATATATATATATATATGGTGGAATGCTACTCAGCCATCAAAATATATGAAATCTTGCCATTTGCAATGACGTGGATAGAACTAAAGGGTTTTATGCTAAGCAAAATAAGCCAGTCAGAGAAAGAGAAAGAGAAATACCATAGGATTTCACTCATATGTGGACTTTAAGAAGCAAAGCAGATGGACGTAAGGGAAGGGAAAAAAAAAAAATAACACAAAAACAGGGAGGCAAACCATAAGAGACTCTTAACTCTTGGAAACAAACTGAGAGTTGCTGGAAGCGGGGGTAAGTGGGAGGATGGGATAATTGGGTGATAGTCATTAAGGAGTGCACTTGAAGTAATGAGCACTGGGTGTTGTATGCAACTGCCGAATCACTGAATTCTACCTCTGAACTATTAACAAAGTATGTGTTAATTAAATTTAATTTAAATAAAAGATTTAAAAAAGAGAAAGATGACCTAATAAAATAACATGCAATAGTTATTCCTTCAGTTTATTGCATGTGTATTTTTAAAGATTTATTTGAGCGGGGTAAGGGGCAGAGGGAGAGGGTCACAAACAGACTCTCAGCTGAGCATGGATCCTGACGCTGGGTGATCTTGGGACCCATGAGATCGGGACCCATCAGTTCACAACCTGAGCTAAAACTAGGAGTCAGATGCTTAACCGACTGAACACAGGCACAGGCACCCCTGATGTGTGTGTATGTGTGTGTATTTGTAAAGAACATTAGGCTTCCATTGTCTTGTAACTCAACTTTTCCCCATCGAAGATATCAAAAACATTGTTCTAAAAACCTATTATTTTGGTGCGCATGGGTAGCTCAGTGGTTTAAAGCCTCTGCCTTCTGCTCAGGTCATGATCCCTTGGTCCTGGTATCCAGCCCCGCATCGGGGTCTCTGCTCAGCAGGGAGCCTGCTTCCTCCTCTCTCTCTCTCTCTGCCTGCCTCTCTGCCTACATGTGATCTCTGTCTGTCAAATAAATAAATAAAATCTTTAAAAAAAGATCCTTTAAAAAAAAACCAATTATTTTATAACATGATCTATACTATGATTTTAACAATTATTCTTTTAGGGTTGATGGAATGTTTACTGGTGATTTTATTTTCTTACTTTGTGTTTCCCACACTTTCTAAAGTTAACATGTATTGTCTCAACTAGAAAACCCTCAACTATAGAAAATAATTTCTTTCAACATTTTCATGCCTCATCCTGTTTCACCATTTTTTTAAAAAATCATTTTCAAAGTATTTTTCACCCTAGAGTGTGTTGCTATAATAACTTTTGCCTAGTCACCACTAACTTCTAAAATCTGATTTTTATAATTGAAGAGATTTCAGTCAAGGGCTTTTCACGATAATTTCAATACTAGCTAAAGTTCTATTTTTGACACAATCATTTATTTATCTCTAGAAGTACCCCAAACATGTGACATAAATCTGAGATTATGGCACAATTTTTTTCTTTTGGAGTCAAGACTCTACTCAGACTATTTGCAATTTGATAATGGAAAATGGCTTAGGGATATTAATCCAACTACTGCATTTTACAGATAGCAAAACTGCTGTGGGCTATGTGAAGTCTGGATGCAGTGTTTGTTGGAGAAACACACACACAAAATCTCACTCGGGATTTCCAAATTTCCTTGTCAAGCTGTCATGTCAAGTTATCAGCACAAATCGTGTGCCTTTTCCCTCTCAAGGATTTGGCTTTCTTTTCCTTGTTATTTAGTAAATCCCCCCAATAAATCCTGTATTAGTTTGTTCAGGCTGGCATTAAAAATACCACAGATTGCATGGTTTCAGTAAGAGAAATTTATTTTTTCACAGGGCTGGAGGCTACAAATCCCAAGATCAAGGTGTCCACAAGGTTCAGTTTCTGGTAAAAGCTCTCCTTCGGGCTTGTAGATGGCCTTTTCTGGGTATACGCGTACACACACACACACACACACACACACACACACACATCCAAAGAGAGAATGAGCAAGAGAGAGAGAGCATACCAGCATTCTGGTGTCTCTTTTTATAAGGATACTGATTCCATCTGATCAGGGCCTACCTTTATAACCTCACTTAACAAGCCCCTTTGCAGATTCGACCACAAGGGGAGTTAGGGCTTCAGCATATACATGGGGGCACACATTCAGTCCATAACAAACTCTCTGCACAGAAGCTCAAGAAATAATGTCACATCATTGGGTTTCATAGTACACGTTCTCACAACACTTGGTAATTAGTTATCCAGATCTTCTGGCCTTTCATAGTGGTCATAGTTCCTCTTGTTCTGTACAGAATTTGTTTCATTGTTCATTTGTTTTTTTGAAAGAAAAACAAAAGCTTGGATATCCAATCTGGTGCCTTGATAATGAAAGTAATACGTCTGTATATGGAAGTATCCAGCATATTTGGATCTAAAAATATTAGTAACTTCTGATCAAATGGTCTTTCTTCAGGGCTTATTCTGACAGTTTCACAGCATTAGTCCCTCATCACACCATCTTTTGTGAATTTTGGTCTTTTTTTTTTTTTTTTTTTTGGTCTCTTCAGACAATACTCAGTGTTTTCCACCTACGTTATGGATTGTTTCTTCTGTTTTTCCAACTAACTCTTCCTTTGGCTTGTACTGTGCACCCATAGGCTGAATTCTATTGATCTTTTTATTCCAGGTCTTGGAAGATTTCATATAATCTCACTCTTTTTTTTTAAATTTATTTATTTATTTTTTTAATTTATTATTTTTTTTAATCTCACTCTTCATCTATTATCTCTATGTGGGCCACTCTTGTATATGTGTCCTTAGCCCTAACCTGCCCTGTAGGTTCCTTCTCACTCCTGCCTCCAATGTTTACTGCACAATTGCATTTTGATTTCTTTCTTTCATCTCAATTCAGCATGCCCCAATCTGATCATTTCCTAGAAAATCAGCTTCTTTTTGTCTGGTCGCAGGAGCCAAAAGAACTCCGTACTTTTGTTCAACTGATTGATCGATTGATATAGTTAGGATTTACTGAGCACCTGCTATGTCAGACATTATGCTTGCTGATGCTTATATACAATTAATCACCAAATGTTATTCTTCTGTAAAGTCTTTCATGAGTGTCTGGGTCTTTTCCAATTTGAACTAGTTGTTTCATGTTTGGGTTTTTTCAGCATCTCCTACCTAATGAGCCCCTAATTATCTTTCAAGATCCTATTGAAAAGTCACCACCTCTGTGATATAGGTTGACTTGTGGGCTCCCATGATATACATTTAGGGCTTAACCACTGATGCCTTTTGACCGTGACCTCAATTGGAAATATAGGCATACATGGAACATATTGCACATTCAATTCCAGACCAGTGCAATAAAGCAAATACTGTAATAAAGTGAGTCAAATAAATTTTTGGTCTCCAAAGCATATAAAAGTTTATACTATATTACACTATACTGTATTACCCTCTACTGTAGTGTATTAAGTGTTCAATAGCATCATTTCTAGAGAAAAAGTATATCTCTTAATTTAAAAATATTGCTAAAAAATGCTAACCATCATATGAGCTTTCACAGGGTAGTACTCACTGTGCAGATCACCATAAAAAACATTATAATAGTGAAAAAGTTTGAAATATTATGAAAATTACCCAAATGTGACAGATACATGAGAAGTGAGCAAATGCTATTGGAAAAATGATGCCAATAGACTTACTCAATGCAGGGTTGCCATAAACCTTCCATTTGTAAAAAACACGGTATCTTCAAAGTGCAAAAAACTGAAGTACAATAATATGAGGTATGCCTGTAAAATCTCTGCAGATGTAATCGAGTTAAGATGAGGCCACACTGGAATAGGACTGGTGTCCTTATAAGAAGAGGGTAATTTGGACACAGAAACACAGAAGAAAGAAGGCCTGGTGAAGATGATGGCAGACATTGGAGTGATGCAACCACAAGCCAAGGAAATCCAAGGACTGCCAACACCAGAAGAGAGGCATGGGACAGATTATCTGTGAGAACCTCCATAAGGAACTAACCCCGCTGACAACTTCATTTCAGACTTGTGCCCTCCAGAACTGTAAATGAAGACATTTCTGTTGTCTTAAGCCACCAGTTTGTGCTAATTTATTACAGCAGTCCTAGCAAACTAAAACACTGTGAAGCCATTTATAATCTTCCCAAAGCTCTCATTTCTTTTGCAGTCTCCTCATTTACCATGATTTTTTTTAACTTGCTACTTAATGTCGCTTAAGTGAAGGAAAAATGTCATTTAAAATTATTAGCACAGGGTGCCTGGGTGGCTCAGTCGTTAAGCGTCTGCCTTTGGCTCAGGTCATGATCCCAGGGTCCTGGGATCAAGCCCCACAATGGGGGGGGGGCGGGGACCCTGCTCAGCAGGAAGCCTGCGTCTCCCTCTCCCACTCCCCTTGCTTGTATTCCGTCTCTCGCTGTGTGTCTCTCTGTCAAATTCGTAAATAAAATCTTTAAAAAATTATTAGCACTAATTTTATCATTGATCCTTATATGGTATAATACCAGTTTTAAAGGCAAGCTCATAAGGATCACCAAAATTACAGTTTGTATTTCCTAGCCTGTATATACATAAGCATTTCATTCTTACTAGAACTGTGGAACAGCTATATACAAACTCAAAATATTTTTATCATACTTCTTGAGATGTACACATTCTACTAACACTCTTTACCTTCAGCTTACTAGCAAGGATGTACAGGAAAAGAAATTATGGTTGGCCCTCTTTTCCTTTCCTTCAATAGCTTCATTTTAGTATTAGTAATTGGCTAATATTGGGAAGGGACACAAGTAAAAAAGGATATGCTAGGATTGCTTGGACATTCACGCTTCTTAGAACACCACCGCCTTATTTTTGCATTCATAGTAAGTACCGATTGGTAAGGAGAGATTGGTAAAACAGTCCTTCGCACTGTCTGTGCCCTCCCATCCCTTCCTTTACTATCCAGTCTCATTCTTTGTCACCCGTATCTTACCCTAAGCTTCGCCCCTCATCTGAACCTATCCGCATCACTTCAGTCTTCTCTGGTTGGCCCTTGTCTTCTTGTGCTCATTCGGAAAGCCTGGCTAATAGGAAGTGCTCAAGAAATTTAGGGAATATTATTAATACTAAAAATAATAAGTGTATCTCCCGTGTGATTATTGAAGGACCAAGTGAATGAGCTGAGTATTTGTTGAGAGAACAGATGGATGGGACCTCGCTTCTATAACTTTCAGCAACTCTCCAGGTCAGAGGATTTAAAAAAAGCTTGTCGAGGGAAAATCTGAGAAAAGCTGCATTTTAGATGACGCCAAGAACGTAATTCATTTTTTCTCTCCCGCCCCAAGCTGAAGCAACCTCCTTCCTCTCAGCCTTACCGCAGCGCCGCGGGTGAGCGCATCGATGAGCGCGGGGTGCGCTCGGCTAGTTGGGGCTGGAGCGCTTCATCCCGGAAGTGGCTTGAAGGCCGTTGAGTCCGCGTCGTTTCCCTAGCTCGGCGGGGTCGCTGGGGTGCTGCTGCCGACATGGCCGACCCCGACCCCCGCTACCCCTGTTCCTCCATCGAGGATGATTTCAACTATGGCAGCTGCGTGGCCTCGGCCAGTGTGCACATCCGAATGGGTACGTCCTCCCTCCCGCCTCGTCCCTTCCCGTTCCCCTCCCCCCTCCCCTTCCCCCACCCCGGTCCCTGCGGGCGGCTCCGCGCCGAGCCTGCTGCGCTTTCGGCCTCTAGGGGTGGCTTTAGGCTTCCGCCGGCAGCTCCTCCCGGGGCCGGGCTCGCTGGCTGAGCGCGGCTCCCTTGGGGTTCAGAGGAAAGCCTGGCTTGTGGCTCCCCGCCCCGCGCCCGGGACTCCGCGGAAGAGCGCCCTCCCCCGGAGTCGGGAGGAAGCGCTCCCAGGGAGGGCGCGGCCCCGAGGAGGCGCGGTGGTCGGGTAGTTGCGGGCTCCCTTCGGGAACTGGAGCTGAAGCCCATCCCGCTTTAATCCTGCCTTCCTCCCCGTACAAAGGGACATGAAAACCTCGGCAGCCTTTATTTGGCATCTTGATATTAAAAGAAATTCAGGGTTGCTTTTTAAGGTGAAAATATTAGGTGGTTATTGTGACGTGCACCTGAATGCAGTTATTTGCTTACATGTTTTTGGTTTAGGGGTGTGATCGCGTTTCAGGTTTCTGTATACTCGGGTGTGTCCTTTGCTGGGTTGTAGGATGTGTGGGGACAGGGACCATCTCTGTTCTTCTTCACTATTTAGTGTCTGCAAGACCTGGAACTCAACATAAGTTTGAGATTTAATTGAGGCAGTTGCTGGAAATGGAAGCTTTAGAGGCCAATCAAAATGCAGTATTAGTTTTAAGTTATTATACAGTATTTGCTGAATTTAAAATGCTTAAAAAATATAAAATGCTTAGTTTCACGTAAGTGGAGTTCATTGTCCGTTCTAGTTCAGCCAGTTGATTACAGAGGTTGTCCTATATTTTCATTCTGTCCCCGTGGCTGGAACTTATTCTGGAAAAAGAATTAGGACGATCTGATGCGCTAAGAATCTTGATCCCTGACATCTATGATATTTCTGGAATTGAATTTTGGAATGATTTTGGCAAATGAGCATAGTTTTTTTCAATTAAACTTTTAATTGTGGTGAAACACATTTCATTAAAAATGTACGTTCTTAACCATATTTAAATGTACAGTTCAGTAGGTATTCACCTTGTTGTATAACCAGTCTCCAGGACTTTTTAATCTTGTAAAACTGAAATTCAGTGTCATCAAAGAACTCGCTGTTTTCCCCTCTCCCAGTGCCTGGCAATGATCATTCTACACTCTGCTTTATGAATTTGGCTCCACTAGATACCTCATATAAGTGGAACCATACAGTGTGCATCTTTTTGTGACTGGTTTATTTCAGTTAGCATGTTTTTAGGTTGTATCCATTTTTTTTTTTTTAAGAGAGGGAGGTGGGGAGGGGCAGAGGGAGAGGGAGAGAATATTAAGCAGGCTGCATGCCCCTGGCAGAGCCCATCTTGGGGCTGGATTTCACAACTCTTGAGAACTGACCAAGGCCAAACTCAAAAGAGTCCAACACTTAACAGCTGAGCCACCCAGATGTCCCAGGGTGTATCCATTTTGTAGCATGTGTCACACTTTGCTTTTTAAAGCTGAATAATTTTCTATTGTGTGACAAAATCACATTTTGTTTTTCTGTTTAGCCACTTGTAGACACCTGGATAGCTTCCACCTCACTACAAATCACTGCTATAAACATGTGTGCACAATACCCACTTGGGATCCTGCTTTCAGTTGTTTTGTCTGTATACCCAGAAGTGGAATTGCTGGATCATATGTGTTTTAGTGAAAAACCCATTTTTTTTCCCACCCGAGTAGGGAAAGAACCAGTTCTTCCTCCTGTGTTTCTCCTTTATTACCCACACAGAACACTTCAGTTTTGATACTTGTGGTCACCAAAAGTGTGTCCCCCCCTCATAATCAGGCAGTTTCTCCATGACACCCGCTCTGTGTCATAAACTCATGACACATGAGTTCATGAGACTCATGAGACATGAGTCTGAACTCAATTCTGATGCTCTCTCTGAGTGGATAGTATCAGATCCCCCAGGTTAAGGTCTCAGTCCCATTTAAGACTGCTCTCACCCCACTTCAGATGCTGGTTGCAAGTAATAGGTCCCCAGGTTACCCATAACTTGTCAGACTTGGCTATACATTGAAGGTTCCCATGACTCCCTTTTTGGTTTTGATGAATTTACCAGAGCAGCTCACAGAACTCAAGGAAACATTTATATTTACCAGTTTATTAAAAGATACAGGTAAACAGCCAGATGAAGAGAGATACAGTGGGAGGCACAGGTGCTTCTGTCCCCACAGAGTTGAGTTGTGTCACCCTTCCAGCATGTGGATGCGTTCACCAACCTGGAAGCTCTCCAAACCCCATACTCGTCATGTTTTATGGAGGCTTCCTCACTTAGGGATATCAATTATTAGCTCCATATTCAACCTTTGCCCTTCTCCCCACTTCGGCAGGGCTGAAAATTCTGCACTTGCTTATGGCTTGTTCTTTCTGGTGACCAGCCCTCATCCAAGAGCTCATGTGGGATCACCTCAGTAGAACAAAAGACACACCTATTACACAGAAAATTATAAGGGTTTCAGGAACACTGTGTCAGCAACTGTGGTGAAAGACCAAATGTTAGAACAAAAGATGCTCCTAGTGCTCTTATCAGTTAGGAAGTTACAAGGGTTCCAAGAACTCCATGCCAGGAAGCTGGGGCAGAAACCAAAATATATATTTTTATATCATCTCACAGTATGGTAATTGTATTTTTAGCATTTTAGGGAATCACAATACTGTTTTACATCGCGACAACACCATTTTCTATTCTAACCAACATTGCGTGAGTGTTGCAGTTTCTCTACATTCTCACTGACACTTGTTCTTTTCCCTGTTTCTCTGAAGGTAGCCATCCACATGGGTATGAGGTGATATCTCATTGTGGTTTTGCTTTGCATTTCCCTAATAATTAGTAATGTTCAGCATCTTTTCATATACTTATGGGCCATTTGTATCTTCTTTGTAAAAATGTTATTTAAATACTTTGCCCTTTTTTAAGATGGACTTAATTTTTTTAAGCAGTTTAGGTTCACAGCAAACAGAGTGGGAAGTACAGAGTTCCTACATAACCTGTTCCTACTCATACATAACCTTTCCCACTTTGTTATAATCCATGAGCCTAAGCTGACACATTATCACCCAGAGTCCATAGTTTATATTAGAGTTCACTCTCACTATTGTACATCCTATGGGTTTTGACAAATACGTAAAGACAAAGATCCCCCATTATAGTATTATATGGGATAGTTTCATTGTCTTAAAACCCCTCTACGCTCTGCCTGTTCATCCTTCCCTCCCACCAGCCCCTATAACCACTGATCTTTTTATTGCCTCCATAGTTTTACCTTTTCCAGAATCTTGTATAGTTGGAATCATACAGTATATAGCCTTTTCAGATTGATTTCTTTAACTTAGTAATATGCATTCAAGATTCCTCCATATCTTTTCATGGCTTGATGGCTTATTTCTCTTTAGCGCTGGATGATAGTTCATTGTCCGCATGTACTTCAGTTTACCCATTCCCCTACTGAAGGACATCTTGGTTGCCTCCAAGTTTTGGCAGTTATGGCTAAAGTTACTATATAAACCTCCATGTGTAGATTTTTTTGTAGTCATAAGTTTTCAGCTCATTTGGATAAATGCCAAGGAGTATGATTGCTGGATTGTATGATGAGAGTATGTTTAGTTCTGTAAGACACTGCTAGAGCACAGTTGCTGGATCGTGTTAAGAGTGTGATTAGTTTTGTAAGAAACTGTCAAACCATCCTCCAAAATAGCTATACCACTTTGCATTCCAGCAGCAATGAATGAGAGTTCCTGTTGCTAGACATTCTAGTCAGCATTTGGTGGTGTCAGGTTTTGGATTTCAGCCATTCTAATAGGTGTGTAGTGTTTTAATTTGCATTTCCTTGATGACATATGATGTTGAGCATCTTTCCATATGTTATTTGCTATCTGTATATTTTGTTCAGTGAGGTGTCTGTTCAGGTCTTTTGCCTGCTTTTTCAGTGAGTTGTTCATTTTCTTATGGTTGAGTTTGAAGAGTTCTTTGTATATTTTGGATAATAGTAGTTTTATCGATGCATCTTTGCAAATGTTTTCTGTTAGTCTGTGGCATCTTATTCTCTTGACTTTGCCCATATTTTAATTGGGTTATTTATTTTTTTGTTATTGAATTGTAAGAATTCCTTATATATTCTAGATATTAACCTCTTATATATAATGACTTAAAATTCTCTCCCATTCTGTAGGTTACCTTTTTACTATGTTGATTACATCCTTTGATGTACAGAGTTTTAAATTTTGATGTAGGACAATTTATCTATTTTTACTTTTGTTGCCTGTGCTTTTAGTGTCATATTCAAGAAATCATTGCCAAACCCAGTGTCATGAAGCTTTTCCCCTATGTTTTTTTCCTAGGGTTTTTACAGTTTTAGGTCTGATGTTTAGGCCTTGAAGTTATTTTGAGTTAATTTTTGTATATGACGTAAGGTAAGGGTTCAACTTAATTCTTTCACATGTGGCTATCCAGTTTTCCTAGCACTGTTTATTGAAGAGACAGTGCTTTCCTTCATTGAATGGTGTTGGCATTCTTGTTGAAAATCACTTGACCATATATGCACAGGTTTACTTCTGGTCTTCTGTTCCATTGTTCTATATGTCTGTCTTGGTAGTATTTGTTGATAAGTTTCAAGTCAGTATCCACCAAGGATACTGGTTTGTAGTTTTCTTTTCTTCTAGTGTCTTTGGCTTTGATATTGGGGTAAAGCTGGTTTATAGAATGAATTTGGGAGTATTCTTTCCTCTTCAGCTTTTTGGGATAGTTTGTGGAAAATTGGTTTTCAAACTCAGCTTTTTACTATATGTTTGCTTAAACCAGTAAGGCAGTGTCAGATTCCATTCATCTGTAAAGTGGACAGTGATGATGTGACGATGCAATACATTAGAGTAATTAAGAACTGTTACTGCAAGAACACCTAGTGGATTAGAACTCCTGGCTATGGCATAGATAGATACCAGAGGGAAAATGAGGGTCTCTGCTGATCCCAAAGGTGATAAAGAAAGAGAATCAGTTACTTCAGGGAAGGACAGGGATAGACAATGGCAGCTAGTGCGGCAAATTACATTTCTGTGGAGGTGGTATCAGATGTATGAATAGAAGGCAGTTATTAGAGAAATCTTAGTGAGTTAGGATACTGCCATTTAGGAAAATTTTGAATCATTAATATTCATTTAATAGATACACTACATTTTTTTAAAACTACATTTTATTGAATGTAAAGGAAGTGAGGAAATAAAAGTTTTGGAAGTCTCAGTTGCTGTCCTTAAGGCATTAGTTGGGTTGGCCAGTGGTCAAACTAATCTGTGATAGCAACTTAATGAAATTCTAAAGTGCCAAGTCTGGAGGGAATTTAGGGAAGGAAATGAGAGTGTGTGAACCAGAATAATCTAGGCAAGCTTCAAGGAGGAAGTAGAATCCCAGTGGAGGGCTGGTTTGGATATATAAATGCTGAAAAAATTTTGTAATAACAATATTGTTATTTTCTCTGGAATTACAGTCCCTAACGTAATGTACACATATGTTTTACAGAAAACTAAGTTTCCAAACACTTGTCTAAAATAGCATAGTTCTTTGCAGTGAGGCTGGGGGACTAGAAACCAGGTTTCATAATCCCTAGGTGAATGCTCTTTCCACATGTCTGCATATGTAGATTGTTTTTAAAGAAGTAATTAGCCTTATACTTGATTTACCTCCATAGGTCTCAGGTCACTATAACAATGCTGATCAAATACCAGAAACTCAATAATTCATGAATATTTAAATAATGCAAAAGCATTTTACTTAGGAGCTCTGATAATTGAGCTGGTAATTAAGCTGACTACGTCTGTATTAAAAAACTGGTTCTCATCTGTCTCTGGTTCTTTACTAAATAAGTGGTAAAACAAAGTGAACCCTCCCCCTGACTTTTAAAGCAAATTAAGTTTTGTTTTTTTAAAGCAGGATAAGTTAGCTGACCTAATGCCTTAAGGAGAACAACTGTGACTTCAAAACTTTTACTTCCTCACTGCCTTTAGATGCAGTAAAAAGAGGTTCCTTTAAAAATGTAATAGGTATGTTTTCCGGGAAATACTTTTGGAACATCATATCTAAAATGTCATTACTCATTGGTGGAAAGCACAAATTGTGAAGCTACAGGAAAGTTATGTGAGAATGAATTTCTGAGTAAGTGTCTTGAGCTCTTTACAGTACCAATTAACCTAGTTTATGTAACTAGTTGTAATATATATGTAACATAGTAGTCTATTAAGCTAGTCTGTTTTAGCTATGTGTATATTTGTGAAACACTAAAACATACTATTTTATAGACTCAGAAGCACAACATTATAATCTTTGGGATGATATTATATGTTACTACAACTTCTTTTCATTTACAATTTTTTTTTATTTAAAAAAAGGAGTACATGTAGCTTTATCAGTCTCCAAAGAGATTGTACCTGTTGACTCCTGACAAACAATATATGAGGGTACTTTTTTGCACCCTCACCAATTCGGAGTATCATCAGACTCTTTTCTTATTTGGCAGTCTGTTCGATCAGGGGTTGGCAAACATGTTCTACAAATTGCCAAATGGTGAGTATTTTCAGCTTTGTGGGGCCATGAGGCCTCTGTTGAAACTAGTCAGCTCTACCTTTGTGCAGAAGCAGTTGGAGATGATACATACACGATATATACATGGGAGCACTAGTCTTGCCCAAGAAAATTTTACTTAAAAAATCCAGTGGTGGGCTCCAGTTAGCCCAGAAGCCTTAGTCTGCTGACTCTCCTGGTAGGTAAAAATATTGCCTTGTTTTAATTTGCATTTCTTTAGCTCTGTAAGTAAAGATGAGCATTTTCCTTTATTTACAAAACTGTTGGGCCTTGTACTGATATTAAGGATATAGCAGTGACCAGACAACATTTCAGTCTTTATGAATTGTAGTTTGGCAGCAGTTTAAGGAAGGAATGGTCAGGGAACGTGCGCTTTTTTTTTTTTTTTAAGATTTTATTTATTTGTCAGAGAGAGAGAGAGCAAGAGTGAGCACAGGCAGATAGAATGGCAGGCAGAGGCAGAGGGAGAAGCAGGCTCCCTGCTGAGCAAGGAGCCCGATGCGGGACTCGATCCCAGGACGCTGGGATCATGACCTGAGCCGAAGGCAGCCGCTTAACCAACTGAGCCACCCAGGCGTCCCAGGGAACACACTCTTAAAGGAGGTGGCAGTTGTGATAAGAAGCAGCTAGCTACATTTATTAGTGATCTGTTGCTTTATAAAAAATTACCCTCAAACTTAGTAACGTAGAACAGCACATAGTTATTGTCTCACAGTTTCTGAGGGCCAGGATTCTGGGAGAGGTTTGACTTGGTTCTGGCTCAAGGTGTCTCATGAGATTCTAGCCAAGATGGGGACTTTGGCTGTAGTCAGCTGAAGGCATGAGTGGACTGGAGGATCTTCCCGAAAATCTTCCTCATGTGGATGTTGACAGAAGGGCCCTCAGTTCTTTGCCACATGACCTTCTTCATAGGCCCCTGTGTGTCCTTATGGCATGGAACGTAGCTTCCCCCAGAGCATGTGATCCATTAGAGAGCAACGAGGAAGCCACAGTGTCTTTAATGAACTAGTCATGGTACACATCTCCCTTCTTGTATTCATTTGAAGCAAGTTACTAAGTCCAGTCCACACTCCAGGGGAGGGGATTTAGGCCCCACCTTTAGAAGGTAAGTGTCAAATAATTGGTGGGCCTGTTTTAAACTACCACAGCCTTTCCTCTGGTTACAGATTTTTGTTTTCCACTTGAAAGGCTAATACCCTCTATAAGTCTTATTCCAGTATAGCCTCAATGCAAGATCCAGAATTTTTGTCATCTAAATAAATTTCAGATGTGAATGAGGCCTCTTGGGTGTAGTTTCTTAAGTATATCCTTTGAGTATATTTCCTTTTGAAGACTTTGGAACTAAAGAGACAAATTGATCTGTACCCACATACCCAGTATCTGGTGGTTTGACAGGTATAATGTGGTGGTATTTTTTCCAATAAAATTCTTCAGAACCTTTTTGGGTTTCCTCTGGTTCTTCTTTTATCTGGTAGATAAAAGCCACACTGAGAAATGTCTTGGAGTCAGCTTAGAGGAGTGATGGCTTCCTCAAGCTTCTCAGAAGCCCTGTTGTTTGAATGGTTTTTCTGAGGTGCAAAATTAGATATTTGTGAGTTTTAACAAAGGATTTTACAATCACATCCTCTGTCTCTGCTCTTGTATTTTAGTATAAGCAGCAAGAGGCCAGCAAGTACCTTTAGTACTTTGTCTGGAAATCTTTAGTTTGAACACACACTTCGTTAGTACATTTTCTACTTTCTGTGTTCCCATAGGTGACAGTGTTGCTAATTTTTTTTTTGCCAGTACAAAACAAGGATTCTCTTACTTATCTCCAGTTTCCAATAAGGTTTTCCTCACTTTACTTTAAGCTGTGACTCCCAGCTTCCTCAAAGGTATCATCCTTCTATAAACAGTTTTTTTCAAGATTTTTTGAGCTTTTACCTCAAAGACCTGCCATCTTCTATCCACTGCCTGATTCCAGAGCCTCTTCCATATTTTAGATTTTTGGTGTGGCAGCACCCTACTTTCAGGTACCAAGGTCTAAGTGAGTTTTCTATTGCTGTGTGACAAATTACCACAAAATATAGTGGCTTGAATAAATATCTTTTTTATCAGTTTTTAAGAGCCAGGCATCTTACTTATTCTAGATTAGGATTTGTCATAAGTTCTAGTCAAAATGTAGGCTGGGGCTGAAGTCAGCTGAATGATATACTTCCAAGAATTCTCACTCACATCACTATTAGCAACAGACTTTCTTCTCACTGGCTGTTGGCAGGAGACCTCACTTTCCCACTTGGTGGATCTTTCCATAGTACTACTTGAGGTTCCTCACAACATTGGCAGCTGGCTTCTCCTGTAGAATTCATTCTCAGTGGTGCCAATAATGGCTGCCAAGAGGGTAAAAACTGGTTCTTGAGGTGGAGAGCAAAAAACCTTCAGATTTTACAATGGTTTGTAGCCTTCTGAAGAACCATGATACATAAACAGATGTACAGTATGTTTGTGCCATTAAAATTTTATTGGAGGACTATTAGGAAAATAATGTCCAGAAGGCTTCTTAGGTACACAGTGAAAAAGGTTGAGAAACAATACCATAGAGTGAGTCTTCTAAGAAGACTCTTATATTATAATATAATATGATAGTAATAAAATAATAAAAAATAATTACTTTTTTCTTTTAACTGAGGTATAAAAATTGCCATTTATGACTTAGTATTAGAAATAATACACATTGTCACTTCTGCCTTATTCTTTTTGTTGGAAGCGAGTCCCTTGAAGGGAGTGTCAAAAACTGTGGATGTTTTAAACTACCATTCCATGTAAAGAAGGACACAGGCATTCCAGGCAGGGGAAACAGCAAGGGCAAAGGCCCAGACAAAGAAGGAGTTGGCATGCTTGCTGAACAGAGAGGTAGTTAGTGTGGGTAAAGCTAGTGAGGAAAGGAAGGAGTGGTTGGTGTGAGATGAGGTTGGAAAAGTTGTATATCAGGTAGGGCCTTGTAGACCTCAGTGCTTTTAATTTTATTCTAAGTGTTTAAGCAGGGAGTCACATGACATTGTTCATTTTATAAAAAGATCACTCTGACCACTGTGTGAAGGATGTGGGACAGGAATGGAAGCATGGAGACCAATAAGAGGACAACTTTGGTAGTACGTGACAGCTCCTACAGCTTGTAGCTAGAGAGGTAGCAGAGACCAATGAGGAGCACCTGTTGTACTTTATGAGTGAAGGCTCCAGTAGTTGTGGATAGTTGGAAGAAGGGAGGCAAATCAGAGATGATGCTCCCACATTTTTGGTGTGGGGGATGTTGGTGCTGGTTACTGATAAGAAGACTGGGAGAAGGATAGATCTGGGTAGAAATGAAGAGTTGCCGTTCTGGCCATGTTAAGTTTGAGTAGAAGAAAAGGGGCAATAAAAGTAGCATGGGGAGAGATCAGGAGTAAAAAAAAAATTGAAAGATAATTGCTGTTTGGTTTATATTCTTTACCTCTTGGGTTTTTTATTTTGCTCTGTGAGCTAAGTATGTATAGCCTGTGCCACGTTTTGTATTTATTATTCAAAATGGGTGTCCCATGTTGCTTTTCCTTTGGATCTGATTAAAGGTCCTTTTAAATTTTTATTTTATTTTTTAAAGATTTGTTTGTTTTAGGAAGAGAGTGCACATGCCCACGTACACGTGGGGGAAGGGACAGAGGGAGAGGGAGAATCTCAAGCGTACTCTTCACTGAGTGCAGAGCCTGATGGGCTCGATCTCACAACGCTGAGATCGTGACCTGAGCTGAAATCAAGAGTCAGAAGCTTAACCAACTGAGCCACTTAGGTGCTGCTAAGGTCCTTTTTAAAAAGTATCTAGAAATCTGGAATATTGGCATAAGGATTATTTTTATGAGTATGAATTTATTGGCTTAGCACAGGTTTCTTTAATTTTTTAATTTTTAAAAAGATTCTATTTATTTGACACAGAGAGAGAGCGTGCACAAGCAGGGGGAGTAGCAGGCAGAGGGAGCGGGAATAGCCGGCTCACCACCAAGCACGGAGCCCGATGCAAGACTCAATTCCAGGACTCCAGGACCATGCTGAACCAAAGGCACATGCTCAACGTCCGAGCCACCCAGGCACCCTTCTTTAATAAAAAAAAAAAAAAAAAAAAAAAAAAAGATTTTAAGTAATCTGTATACCCAGTGTGGGGCTTGAAATTACAACCCCAAGATCAAGAGTCACATTCTCTTGACCTACCAGCCAGGTGCCCCAGCTTAGCACAGGTTTCTTTAAAATGTTTTTCTATTGCAAAAGTAATAAATATTTACTGGTGATATATAAAAAACACAGATTAGCAAAGAACTGAACATGCAAATCATCTTCAGTCATGTTGCTTAGAGAAAACCATTATTAATACCTTAGTGTATATTCTTCCACACTTTCATTACATATGCACTTGTGTGCACACACCCATATCCAAATAAACATTAAATATACTATTTTGAACTATGGAACAGTTCCACGAAATGGTAAAAAATAACATTAACTTTCACTGCTTAATTGAGAAAATATATGGAATAGGTTTGAGTTATGTGAGGTACATAATATGGTATCAAAATTAAATGTATAATTTTTTTGGCTGTCTGGAAAATCCCTTGAGGGAATAATAAATTGGCCTTTAGTTTAGTAATTAAATTTGCGGAAAGATAGCCCAAATAACATTGTCCATGACAGTAATATGTGCTTTTCTCTGCTCTTGTGAGAAAGGTGGAAATGACCTTCCATAGCATGCAGACATCAGGGACTTTTTAAGAAAGAAAGTTATAGATCTATGGTGGAAATTAGCTCTATTTGTCTCCTTTCCGTTGAAGTCATATACCTACATGTAGGCCAGAATACACATGATAATCAGTGTTACTGTGAGTCATTGGTTAACTTATATGCTCAGTAAAACCTGTTTAAGACATCAGGAAAAATTCACTATATATTTTGGAAAAGGTACCAGAAGGAAACATTAATTAAGATTTAATTTGGGGTCATTTTAAGGATTAAATCTTTGGTGTTTTGGAAAATTCCTTTATTCTCATAGAATATTTATTACTTGATATTTAGCTGACCTGCCATCAAAGTACTTCATCCTCACTTGGGAAGCCGGGTCTAGTACGGATTCTTTTCAAAGAGAACATTTATTGTATGGGCGTTGTCAAGACAAGCAAGAAACGATGTTTCATCTGGTTTGTTGGGTGAAAGTCATTTAACAATTTTTTTTTTAAGATTTTATTTATTTATTTGACAGAGAAAGAGCACAAGTAGGCAGAGTGGCAGGGAGAATCAGGCTCTCTGCTGAGCAAGGAGCCCGATGTGGGGCTCCATCCCAGGACCCCCGGATCATGGCTCAAGCTGAAGGCAGCTGCTTAACCGACTGAGCCACCTGGGCACCCCCATTCAACAATGTTTTTACTGCCTCTCTAAGCACAGTCAGTGCTCTACAAAAGTTACGTGGCTCCACTATTGTTCTAGAGTAACACAGTCGAGTGGCAAAATTTACCTTTCATAAATTCAATACAAATTATTTAAAAGCAAATAAAATGTACTGAGCATTATGTGCCATCCACTTGGCTGGGTGTTTGGGGTACAAAAATGAGTGAGATGTGTTCCCTGTTATTAGGGAGGTTTTTAGTCTTTAGAGTTTAATGAGAGTTAATGGCCAGTAGGCTTATTAATTATAAAATGAAGCAATTAGATGTATGTTCAGGGTCTCTTGGGAACAGAAGGAGCATTTAATTCAGACTGGGGAAATGAGAAAGGCTGAATGTTGAAAGATTAGCAGCTAAGGGGGTGAGGGGAAAAGGATGTTATTATCAGTATGTGTACATAGGGGAGGTGGAAACAATGTCTTTTTTTCTGAAATTGGTGGTGAGTTGGGTGTTCACCGTATTTATGTCATCTGTATGGCAGATGACTTTACGAAGTTTTTTAATCGTTAGGCCTTAGAGTTGATTTACGGATGTTAATAATAAAATATACTGAAAGTAAGAATTCTTTTGTGTAGAAGAAACTAGAGGCACTATATGTGAGAAATAAAAGGAGGTGAGTAAAAGTAAGTTTATATATTATTTGCCTTTTAGGGATAAGTTTTCATTTTGAGGAAGCATTTGTACTGCTTGGAAATTTGGATTTCTTTTTAAAATTTATGTCTAATCATATATCTTCTTCCTGGTTTTCAGTCTCAAGATAGATTTGTTATTTAGAAATGTTCTATTTTTAATCTTTTTGCTTTGTTGTATGCTGCTGTGTACAAATATTTGTTTTATACTTTTTATTTCGATGAAAACATTTTCTTTTCTTTCTTTCTTTCTTTCTTTCTTTCTTTCTTTCTTTCTTTCTTTCTTTCTTTCTTTCTTTTTTTTAAAGTAAGCTCTGCATCCAACAGGGGGTTTGAACAACAACCCCAAGTACAAGAGTCATATGCTCTACTGACTGAGTCAGCCAGGTGCCCCATTGCAGAAAACATTTTCATTATGGGCTATTAATTTTTTTTTAAGATTTTACTTATTTATTTGATAGAGAGCACAAGCAGGAGGAACAGTAGGCAGAGGGAGTGGGAGAAGCAGGCTTCCTGCTGAGTGGGGAACCTGATGCAGGGCTCTATCTCAGGACCTTGGGATCATGACTTGAGCTGAAGGCAGATGCTTAACCCACTGAGCCATCCAGGGGTCCCAGGGCTATTAATTTTTTTAAAACTCACGATTATTTACAATTTGTGATTTCTTTGGAAGTGTTTTTCTTGTTTTTTTTTTTTGGTTGTTGTTTAGTTTAAGTTTTAGACTACATTATTTGGATTAAGATTTAAAGATTATATATAAAAGTTTAATGTTTCTAAGAGGAGATTTGATCTTGCTGTTCTATGATTAATGCTTAAGAAAATAATCATGTATAATTATTTTTCTTTTTCAGCCTTTCTAAGAAAAGTATACAGCATCCTTTCTCTGCAAGTTCTCTTAACTACAGTGACAGCTGCTTTTTTTTTATACTTTGAGTCTATACGGACAGTTGTACATGAAAAGTAAGCTGATGATTCTGAAACCTTTCCAGCTGCTGCTTATTATCGAAAGGCCATATTATAAGCAAAGTTCTTTTCTTTTTTCTATTAACTCCTGAGGTTAAAATGTAAAAAACATTCATTACTATTAATATTATTATATTATATATAATATTATATATTATATATAATATTATTAATATTAAAAAACATTCTCTTACACAGAAGACTAGTTTTGAGGAAATGTTCTTGCAACATGGTATTTACCTCTGAACTTTTTAGCTTACAGTTTTGTAGGTTTAAACCTTCATCTCCTCAGGTAGTAGTAAGAATTTTTACTGTATGCAACTATTTGAAGTTTTATTTATTTATTTGTTTTTTGCTTTTATTACACCTATGCCTAGTCCCCCAAGCCTAAGACTGCTTGAAAAATAAAGGTACTTAATAAATGTATATGTAATTTTTCTTAATGTTGGCTCATGACTAAGATAATTTCACTGAGAAAAAGGAGCTTTGTATCCCTAATTTGTTTAGGATCTGACCTCCAAAATGATGATTTCCATGGCTAAAAGTTATATAGATTTTGTATATTAAAGGAAAAATAAGGAGTGAATATTTTCCTGGAAGTAGACAATTTCTATCATCCCTCCCCCTACAAAAAAAATGAGTTTGCTCTTTGGGCTCAAGTTCTTTAATTTAGATTACAGCTATATAGTAAATGTATATAAAATTTACTTACTGTTTAATAGTTATTCTTTATTGTATTTCTGTTAAAAACAGTATGGTAATTGTAAAAATTACTCAAATACAAAAGAAGTTCATGAAGTAAAAAGGAAAAGTCTTCCTCATTCATTGTGGGCTCTTTTCTTTGTCTTGCTTTCCTGCCCAGCTCACAGTCCTCACATTTCCTGAATGGAAAAATCATTTATTTGGACAGTTTGGTGTCATTCCTTCCAGATTTCCTTTTTTTACCTTCACAAACAAATAAAACATTTTATTAAATTGGTTATTACTATTTTATTAAATTGGTCAATTTTATTAAATTGGTCAATACTATTTATACTATTTTTAAAGTTATTTATTAATTATTAATTTATATTATTTATTTATATTATAATATATAAATATATTTATTTATATTATCTTATTTATTTATTATTTATTATTTATTTATTTGACACAGAGAGAGAGAGAGATCACTAGTAGGCAGAGAGACAGGCAGAGAGAGAGAGAAGGGGAAGCAGATTCTCCACTGAGCAGAGAGCCCAATGCGGGGCTTGTGCCCAGAACCCTGAGATCATGACCTGAGCTGAAGGCAGAGGCTTAACCCACTGAGCCACTCAGGCTGTTTTTAAACTTAAAAATGTTTTCAATTTTGTCTTTCAGTCCTGCCTTAATTTTGGTGTTTGCCTTTGGATCTTTGAGTTTGATTTTAGTATTGACTGTAAACAGACATAAGCATCCCCTTAACCTGTACCTGCTTTTTGGATTTGTGAGTATTTTGACAATATCTTTTACTTTAACGTTTATTTCTGTGTTTTAACTTTATTTATTTAATTGAATGCAAATACATACATAATAGCAGAACAAAATTAATGTTTTTAATAAACATATTTTAGGAAATTATAATTAATTTTGGAATTTTTAACATTTGTCAGTTTCAGAGTTTTTTTTCTGTGAATAATGGTATAGTAGAAAAAAGTAGTGAAGTGGGATCTCATGACCTGGCTTTGCCACTTCTGGTTATGTGACGTTTGGCAGGGTGTTTAGCCTTTCTGTACCTAAGTCTGCTTGTATGTACAGTGGACACATTAAAGTGGATTATCTCTGTGATACTTTGAACCCCTAATATTCTGTGATTTTCTTGGGAAAAAATTATAACCTTAATTTCATAGACCTTAAAGTAAAATCTTTATGATTAATTCCTCAGTGTTATTTTTTATCTTAGTACTCTGTTCTTTTAAAGAACCTCTTTGCTCAATCGATGTGCTCTACTAATATGTTTTAAAATCATGAGTGGGGAACTTCACTTTAGGTCATGTCTATGTAGATATTTGTGAAAATGAAAACCCAGACCACTGTGTATAAAAACCCAATCTTGTAATATGACCAGAATAAGTTGGTAAAGCTCAAGTTATATGTTTTTTAAATTATTTTTCTTGTTCTCTTATCCAGTATGACTTTGGGTTCTAACCAAAAATTTACTTCAAAATATTTCAAACTAATATTAATAATATTTATAGTCAAGAGTGAAAATGCTATTTACTAGATTCATTTGCTTTAATCTTAAGAAAGTTTATGAATTCTGGTAACAAGTTTATATTAATATGATGAAAGAAAAGCTCATGATTTTAGAAATTTCAATTATAGGAAAGATTATTCATTTAAATCTTAGGTTCTTTTGTTTCCTGAGTACTGTTTTGGGGTGGTGGTATGTTTTCCTAGTATTACCTTTTCTCCTGTTCATCCTCTCCTGTTTCTTTTGGATACTTGAGTATGGGGTAGGGTTTCTTACCTACATCATGTCACAAATGCCAAGAATGAGGTTTAATTTTATTTTTCCAGAAAAAAAAAATTTCTGTCGTCTTTTGCTACCACTTCCTTGACACTGTCAACGACATCATGACAAAATATTGCCTCCACATCCATGTACAATTTCTAATCCCATTTTTGCTCTAGTTCTGATAGGTTTCTTGATTTCAGGTAGGGAAAGTTAGGAGGAGTGCTTCTACCAAGAGTATGAGTACATAGCCACTGATGTTACTTCTGGCTTTGCCTTTATGATATGGTCTCTCAGGTAGTTGGTAAAATCTAACTAGAGTAAACATTTATTAATTTTTTTTTGAGAGAGAGAATGTGTGAGAGCCGGGTGGGGGGCAGAAGGAGAGGGAGAGAATCTCAGGCAGACTCCATGCTCAGCATGGAGCCTGAAGTGAGGCTTGATCTCTGGACCCTGAGTTCATGACCTGAGCTGAAATCAAGACTTGGACGCTTAACTGACTTAGCTACCCAGGTATCCCTAGAATAAGCATTTAAAACAAAATAAAGGTATGTAGTTAAGGAGACAGAGAAGCTAGAGGATAAAAATTCAACATTCCTAAATCTTTTATTTGGGATATGAGTTCAGCTACATATGACATGGGTGAAACAAGATGGTTTGCTTCTCTTTCGTGTAAAAATCTGCATGATTGTGTAGTGAAGTTGTTAGGGGTTCAGGTACCTGCTATGGTTCAAGGACTCCTGAAGCAGTGTATGGCATAAGATAGCTCACCACCATAGCCATATGCCATCCAGTTATTTTTAAAAATTAGAAGAGAAAAGGGAGAGCAAGCCCCTTTGCTTTTTTTTTTTTTTTAAGATTTTATTTATTTATTTGACAGAGATCACAAGTAGGCAGAGAGGCAGGTAGAGAGAGGGAGGGGGAAGCAGGCTCCCTGCGGAGCAGAGACCCCAAGTTGGGGCTCCATCCCAGGACCCTGGGATCATGACCTGAGCTGATGGCAGAGAATTTAACTCACTGAGCCACCCAGGCGCCCCAGCCACTTTGCTTTTAGTACTTGTACCCCTCCCCACGCACATTCTGTTGGCTAGAATAAAGTCCTATGACCAGAGGTAGCTAAAAGGAAGGCTGAGAAATGTAATGTTTAATCTGAATAGCTATGTGTCCAGGTAAAAGTTCTGTTACTAGGGAAGAAAGAGAATGAACACTGGGAGGCGGTTTCAGGACTGCCACACTAAAGTGCTACATAAATATTTTATTCTTCCTATGTTTATGTGTGAAATTGGAGTTTTATGAACATGCATATCATTTGCAGTTTCATTATTTGCTTACACAGAGTGAGAAAAATAGAATTTCCCATACTATTTCTGTATCTTCCTGCTACAAATATAAAAAATCTAGTTAGGGTTTAAAGAGTGATAGGATCACTCTTAGAATCTAAGTCTTCTCACTCCATACACTTGAGGTCTCATTTTCATTACGGTAGGCGTATCATGTGTCCCATATAATTCACAAGGCTGCTTTGAAGCTAAAGAGAGATCATACATATGGAATCACATGGAACTCTTAGAAATTAGAACATGGGGGCGCCTGGGTGGCTCAGTGGGTTAAAGCCTCTGCCTTCGGCTCGGGTCATGATCCCAGGAGCTTGGGATCAAGCCCCACGTCAGGTTCTCTGCTCAGCAGGGAGCCTGCTTCCTCCTCTCTCTCTCTCTGCCTGCCTCTCAGCCTACTTGTGATCTCTGTCTGTCAAATAAATAAATAAAATCTTAAAAAAAAAATTAGAACATGTATATGACATAGTGTAAACGTTATGTGCATTTATGTAATTTTAGTTTCTTTTTTTTAGACGCTATTCGAAGCTCTGACTGTGGCCTTTGTTGGTAAGTCATAATTGTGCTTCTGAATGTTACAGTAACGTTTCAGTGTAGATAAATCTTGAGTTGAAAGGTGTTCGGGACTAAAGCTTAATATCCTGGGATATTACATTTCAAATACATAGCATAAGATGAAGAATTCATAAAATATACGCAAAATTAAATGTTTATACTTAGTTCAACTAAGCTTAGAGGAAGTGGAAAAGAACTAGGAAAATAATGAGAATAATATTCATGTGTGTTTATCCATTTATAAAAAAACAAGACAACTGTAGCTAATCTTTTCTCCCTAATTTAGAGGGATCTCAAAGGAACTGATAAAATATATTTTGAGCCATGTATCATCAGTACAGAGCCCAGCCTCTCAAATTGCTGCACTGAACTGTGCTTTATTATATATTCTCATATTTCATCAGATGGCCCCATAAGAGACTTGGTAATTTCTACTGTATATTTTATGTTAAATTTGTATTTGAAAGGAAGTGTGTGTTACAGTTGTTTGATGTACCATATGTAATGTCTCAAGTAAAAAATTTCATGCTTTATTAACAATAAAGATTCAGATTGTCTCAAAATGATTAACCTGGGGTACAAAAAAGGTTAGCATGAACTGTTAACTGTCAATAACAGTAAATTGCATATATTTCAGTTTCATATATTTATCTTTTCCTTTTGTCATTACTGCTTTTAACCTTTCTATGCCAGTTTTATTAAATCTGTATATTGTTTGGTAATTCACTTATTCCTTTTGTAAAGGAACTGTAATATAAGTAATAATAACTATTAAATAGAACTGAAATTTTTCAGTATAGAAAGGAAGTGTTATTAATATTTACTTATTAAATGTTACTATCTATTAATGTTATCATCAAGTCCATCTCTGTCCTCCTTGGTTCCCACCATTTGTAAGATAAAGGAGAGAGATCTATTTCAGAGTTATTAGAATTGGGGGTAGAAATATATAGATGGGGTAATCTGAGAACATTATTTTCCTCATTAATTATAATATCCCTTCCACCTAATCCTACACTTAAATTGTTGACAAGCAAAATAATCTCTTGTTTTTTCATTTCTGCATTCACTTTCCTAATCCTGTCCAGGAATATAGTATTTAGGAATAGAGATTAAACCTTGACAGATTAAAAATTATTTAAATGGTTTTGGGTTCAAAGCACTTAACTTCCTTTAAAGGGGTTAGGATGTAGCCTTTTTTTAAAATGCTAAGCAGGTGTATTATAATTAAAATAGACACAGTCAATCTAGATATTCATTCTAAAAATTGAGAAGGGAATTTGTTATGTATTCGAGAAACCCCCAATTATGTATTCATCGTATGCATTTTGGGATGTAAAGCAATTAGTGGTTGGTTCCTGTTCTCTGCAGGGTTGGTGAATGGCAACCTTGCCTAGTTTCTTTGATTGGACTGATGAATTGGGTATGCAGTTAACCAGATGATTGCTAAAATTGCTGCTACTGCCCAGAAATTCCCAGCCAGTCACAGGACTCAGAGTCATCCCTATTGATATTTAAGTCATAAAGAACAGTCACCACAAATGGTAACAGAGATAGATGAGAGTCATTCTGCCATATCCCTCAAACTCCAAACCTGCTGGCTTTGTCCTCCCTCTCCAGTCATTTCTTTAGCTTCATAATAATGTGACTACCTTATTTTGTGTGAATGACTGTTTATTGCAGTATGAGTGTAGTTTTTACTGTATCAGTATTAAAGTCTGAATAAGGAATATTTTCATAATTGATTTTATTCACAAGTAGTACAGGAGCAAGTATAACATTTCTGTTAAATGCCAGGAAAAAAGCCGTTTTAAATAGAGTATGTTTAAATGCATTTTTAATCAGTGTTT
The DNA here is from genome assembly GCF_010015895.1 of Lontra canadensis. NCBI lineage: Eukaryota > Metazoa > Chordata > Mammalia > Carnivora > Mustelidae > Lontra > Lontra canadensis. Next base: position 14,704,193 of record NW_022631003.1, read on the forward strand.
TTTTAATTTTACAGTTACTTTCTATGATGTATATATTGTTCTGCAAGCGTTTATACTGACTACTGCTGTATTTCTTGGTTTGACTGTGTATACTCTGCAATCTAAGAGAGATTTCAGCAAATTTGGAGCAGGGTAAGTTATATCTTCATAGCTATGATAGATAAATATCTTTAACATTATATTATAGGTCATCCTAAGAGAAGGGCTGTACCTTTAGCTTTGGATATTGTCTTTTAAAATGGAAGGTGATGAGGGGCATCTGGGTGGCTTAGTTGGTTAAGTGCACAACTCCTGATTTTTGCTCAGGTCATGATCTCATGGGTTTTGAGATGAATGCCTGGGAGTGGGGCTCTGTGCTCAGTAGGAAGTCTGCTTGGGATTCCCTCTCTCCCTCTCCCTTGGCCCCGCCCCCCACTCGCATTTCTCTCTCTCGTGCATGTGCACTCTCAAATAAGTAAATCTTTAAAAAAATAAATAAATAAAAATAAAATGGAGGGTGATGAGAGGACATCTCTCTGAGTACTAACTAAAGCCAGGCTCTATACTTTGAGAACATACAAGGAGATGGAAGGTGGCTTTGAGTCATTTGCTTCCGCTCTATATTGAAAAGGAAGGGAATGCCCAAAAAAATCTCCCCAGTTTTCTAGAGAGGCTAGGCTTGTATGCTCTATGAATGCTATGGAACTTGTCTACATTATGTAGGTCTTTGTCTTAACATAAATATTACCAAGACCATCCACTTCTTCGGCAGAAACAGGGTAAATGATCACCAGGTGATGGTGATATCTGCATGATCTTTAAAAACTTCTTGACCTATGTAGATTATTAACCTGTATCCTTCTTCAAACTAGTAAATATACAGGGTGAAGCTTTTTATGTTAGGATAATGATACAGTGTTGCCCTCACCTGGTAAGAATGTGTATATTCCTTTCTAAGCTCAACAATGGCTTCCTGTTGACGCTTAGTTAACATCTTCTGTTTTTTTTTTTCCTGTTACAACACTAAAAATTTACAAAAGCTCTTGCAAAACATTTTTTCATCCCCCTTTCCCCCTGGTAATCCAGATTACCAGAAATCTCTATTGTGATAAAATATAAGTGGTCAGCCAACACTAACAATTGTGTAAGACGCTTAACTAGTTGTATTAGAATGAAGTGTGATGTCAGGAGAGTCAGTTTTTTTACTTCTTGCTTTTCGTGTTTTGGAGGGGATACACATTCATATGGTATATATGATGGAAGATTTGCTGTTTGCTTCTTCCCATCCATTCTAGTATAGTCTCTAGAAATCCCATTCTAGTAAACAATCTTGCCTGTATTTCAGTATCTTCATAATAATATTCTTTTTTCTTGGGGCACCTGGGTGGCCCAGTGGGTTAAGCCTCTGCCTTCGGCTCAGGTTACGATCTCAGGGTCCTGGGATTGCGCCCTGCATCGGGCTCTCTGATCAGCAGGGAGCCTGCTTCCCTCTCTCTCTGCCTGCCTCTCTGCCTATTTGTGATCTCTCTCTGTCAAATAAATAAAATCTTAATAATAGTAATAATATTCTTTCTTCTTATTTCAGCTGAAACTTGATTCCTCCTTGAGAACACTGTTTTCTAGCTGCTCATTCTCCCACACCCTGTGTAGTTTCGAGTGGGGGGTTAGTATTGAAAACTGCGCCAGTCTCCTTGTGCTTTCATTATTTCCTTAGCATGCTGGAAATTCAATGCTTTAAGGCTTATGTTTTAACATTTGAGTATCTGAGTACACATTTCCCAATCTTCCCCATTACTGCCACTGATTCCCTTTGTTCAAGCCTCCCTCTTTTTCTTTTTTTTTTTAATTTTAATTTTAAGTAACCTCTGCACCCAGTATGGGGTTCAAACTCTCAACCCAAGATCAAGAGTCTCAGGCTTTTCCACTGAGCCAGCCAGGCGCCCTAGCCCATCCTCATTCTTTAAAGACTTTAGCATTGAACTACATGTGAGGCCCATCTGTCACCTTGGCTTCTCAGTGTGTCTGGAGCTCTTCTTTTTTTTTTTTTTTTTGAACTGGAGCTCTTCTTGAGCAACTTTTCATTTCCCTGCCATGGCTGCATTGTGAAGCTTGTTACCACTAGAGATTGTTGTGCTGAAGAAATCTTAAATGCCAGTGACTGACTTTCTTTCTTACACCTTCTACTAGCTCTCTCATTTCTTTGTGTCCACAATACCTCTCTGTTGTGCTTGTTCATTAAGAGCTGCTATTGCTGTGATCGACTTCTTCCTCAGACCCAGTGTTCCCCTGTCTTGTGCAGGCATCCAGAGAGTAGGGTAAAACCTCAGATACATTATAGTTCCTAGTACCACCTTCCCCACACTCCTTGGTGCAGTTTAAGTATGAAAAAGTAAGTCCTGTAAGTAAGTCAGTCCAAGTAAGTCCTGAGTCCATTTTAATCCTGAAGGACGTATACTATGTGGTGGCATGATACTTCATTCTAAGTAGGTATTCCACATGTATCCAGAGAAATTCTGTGGGTGTTCCAGCATGAGAATTGACAGCTGGAACCTCACCATGCCCTCAGTTCACCGCGTGCGACTACAATACTATGTATACTTAATTTCTGATTTTATTTTTGTGTTGTTAAATAACATATTTTGCTTGTTATCAGTCCCATAACATTTAGTGTGAGGTTCATTTTGTGGTACTTGGTAAATGTTTTTTGAAGAGAATCATCTATTGTGCTGCTGTTGGACGAGTGATGAATGTCAATCACGTCAAGTTGGTTGATAGTATTGTTTAAGTGTCCTGCACAGTTCGTAATCCCTGCACGCTCATTGTGTCAGTTAATGTCAAAGCAATACTGAAATTTCCAACTACAATTACGGATTTAGAGTATGATTCTCTTACCATTTCTGTAAGTTTTGCTTCATGTTATTTTGAAGTTCTGTTTTTAGATGCATAAACAGTTAGGATTGTTATGTCCTTTTGATGACTCCTTTGTCATTTTGAAGTAGTTGTCTCTGGTAATATTTTTGCCCTGAAACTTAAGTTATTAATATAGCTACTCCAGCTTTCTTTTGATTGCATTAACATGGTATATCATTTTCCACCCTTTTATTTTTAGCTTCTTTGTAGCTTTATAGTTAAAATAGTTTTCTTATAGGGAGCGTATGGTTGGCTCTTGCTTTTTTTTTTTTTTTTTTCTTATCCAGTCTGATCATCTCTGCTCTTAGAATGTTTTGACCACTGACATTTAATGTTATTATTGATCTGGTTGGATTTAAGCCTCCGATCTTGCCGTTAGGTTTCTTTCTGTATGTCCCATCTGTTCTTTGTACCTCTTTCCCTCTCTTTGGATTTTTTGATTTGATTTATCTCCTTTATTAGTTATTAGCTATAGCTCTTTTAAATAAGCATTACTCTAGATTATACTGTGTACTGTAAACAGCATACTGCTTGCTTGCCTGCCTGTCTGCCTACCTGCCTGCCTTCCTTCCTTTCTTCTTCTTCTTACTCCAGATTTTTTAAGTTTTTTTATTGAAATGATCTCTACAACATGGGGCTCGAACCTATAAGTTGCATGCTCGATGGACTGAGGCAGCCAGCTGCCCCTACAGGGTGTGTGTGTGTGTGTGTATATATATATATATGGCACCTGAGTGGCTCAGTCATTAAGCATCTGCCTTTGGTTCACTCAGGTCATGGTCACAGGGTCCTGGGATTGAGCCCCGTGTTGGGTTCCCTGCTCAGTGGGAAGACTGCTTCTCCCTCTCCCACTCCCCCTGCTTGTGTTCCCTCTCTTTCTGTGTCTGTCTCTCTCAAATAAATAAAATCTTAAAAAAATACATATATAAATGTAAGATTTTATTTATCTGTCAGAGAGAGAGAGCGAGCATAAGTAGAGGGACATGCAGGCAGAGGGAGAAGTGGGCTCCATGCTGAGCAAGGAACCAGTTGCAGAACTCTATCCCAAGACCTTAGGATCATAACCTGAGCCAAAGGCACATGCTTAATCAACTAAGCCACCCAGGCATCCCTATATATCTTTAGATCACCATAGTCTACCTGTAAATAATATATACCATTTCCTGTAGAGCATAGTTACATCTCCTCTCCCCTACCTTTGTGCTATTGTGGCTATGACTTTTAGTTTCACATATATTATACACCTCATAATATTATTTTTGTTCTAAACATTAAATTACCTTTTTTTTATTTTTAAAGATTTTATTTATTTATTTGATAGACCGAGATCACAAGTAGGCAGAGAGATAGGCAGAGAGAGATGGGGGGAGCAGGTTCCCTGCTGAGCAGAGAGCCTGGTGCGGGGCTTGATCTTAGGACCCTGGGATCGTGACCTGAGCCGAAGGCAGAGGCTTTAACCCACTGAGCCACACAGGTGCCCACATTAAATTATCTTCTAAAGAGATTTAAAAATAGTTGAAGTCTTTTATGTTCACCCACTACTTTGTCATTTCTGTTCTCCATTTCTTTGTGTCAATCCACATTTCCATCTTATATTTCCTTCTGCTCGAACGATTTCCTTTTAATGTTTATTTTATTTTGAAAAGATTTTACTTATGTATTTATTTTAAAGGGGGGTGGAGCACACATGCACATAAGGGGGGGGGGTGGGAGGGGCAGAGGAGGAGGGAAAGAGAGAATCTTAAGCAGGCTCCGTCCCCGTGAGGAGCCTGATGGGAAGCTTGATCTCATAACCCTGAGGTCATCACAACATCAGCTGAAACCAAGAGTCAGATGCTTAACAACTAAGCCACCCAGGTGCCCCCTTTTAATATTTCTTATAGTGCTGGGTGGTGTCTTGATCTCAGCTTTTGCATGTCCGAAAAAAATATTTATTTCAACTTTGTTTTTGCATATGTTATTTTTGCTGAATGTAGGATTCTAGGTCTTTTTTTTTTTTTTTAATCTGTTTTCAGTATTTTAAAGATGCCATTCCTTAGTATTCTGGTTTATATATTTTCTGACAAGAAGTCTTTTTTCTTTATCTTTGTTCTTTGTACATCGTGTCTTTTATCCTCCAGCCACCTTTCATATTTTCTGTTATTTGATTAACATTTTTAGTAATTTGATTATCCTATTCCTCGGTGTGGTTTTTTTCATGTTTCTTCTGGCCCTTGGATTTATCAGTTTAAAGTTTTCACCAAACTTGGAACATTTTTAGGAATTGTTTCTTCAAACATTTTTATGTACCCCTTCATTTCCTCTCTATTGAGACTTCAACATATATGTTAGATTTCTTGATGTTGTCCTGTGGTTCATGGGATGCTCAGTTTATCCCCCCCCCCCCCCCCCCCCCCCGCACCGTTTTCTCTCTGGGATTCAAAACAGCCTGTTGCTGTTTTCAGTTTGATAATCTTTTCTTTTTCAGTGTCTATAAGTCCAACCAGAATATTTTTCATTTGATATATTTTTCATTTGTGGAAATTTAATTTGTGTCTTTTAAAAATATATGTCTTCCATTTTTCTTCTCATGATGCTTTCCTCTACCTTCCTGAATATACGGAATATATTTTTTTTTAAATCATTGTTTACTAATTCTATCATTGTGTCATTTCTGAATTTGTTTCTATTGACTAATTTTTCTCATAGGTCATATTTCCTCGTTCTTTTGCATGCCTTACGATTTTTTATTAGATACTGGTCATTGTAAATTTTATATTGTTGGGTAGTGAGTTTTTTTGTTTTCCTTTAAATATGTTGGTTTTACTCTTCTAGAAAGCTGTTACATTCCTTGGAAACTGTTTGAACCTTTTGACGCTTGCTTTTACACACTTGTTAGGTGGGTCCAGGACAACATTTAGGTGAGGGCGAATCTGGCCTCTCTATTGAGACATAACTTTCTAAGAATTATTCAAAGCCCCACATCTTAGGAAGTCTTTCCACTTTGGCTGGGGTGAACATGAACTATTTCTGGCCCTGTATGGGCTTTGAGGATTGTTCTGCCTGCTTCTCCATGGTGTTTCTTCCCGCAGGCTTTGTCACTTCTTCATATGTATGCATTGATCTGTGCTCAGCTAACGACTTGAAGGGAATTCTCTGCATATCACCAGAGCTAGCTAGCTCTCTTTATAGCTTTCCCCTTTCTGGGACTTTGCTCCACAAATTCTAGTTCCCATGGCCTCTCTGACCTCTGAATTCTCACCATCTCAATTCAGGGAGACTGTGGGGCTTCATATGGGTTCTCATGGTCTGGAAACACTTTGTAGGTACAGAGCTTACCTTCCTTGCTTCCCTTATCTCAGGAATTACTGTACTGTGCTGCCTGCTGTTCAGTCATATGTTTTGTGTGGTTTTTATATAAGGAGGGAGGGTAAATTTGACCCCAGTACTTCCTTGTGGTCTGAAGCAGCAGGTGTGTGGGCTTGTAAGACATATTTGATAACAAAGGACTGATTGCTTAGGTGTCCTTTGTCATATATTTATGCTTTATATTATAATAACTATACATTATATATAATATATATGAGTGGTAACTCATTATACCAGTGGCAAATTTATTATTTGTGTATATTAATTTCTATAATACATTAAAATAAAATAGGGAGTACATCGGGGACTTTAACAGATATGCATGTTCACAGACTAATTTGCTGTTGTTATTTGGTTTAAAAATGCAGTTATCTTTCATTTGTTCATGTATATATTTTCTAGAAGTCTTCTAGGTCCTTGTCTTAAAATGTTTCTAGTGATATTTCTGCTTATAACAATATTTTCTTTGTATTCCAGTCAAAAACTTTAAAAATGGTACTTTCAATTAGTTTTGTTCACCATAAAAACAAATGTTGAGCGGATGGCTGTTTTTTCAGTTTCTGAGTATTTGTAGTATTCATTGTATGTTTATGAATTCTTATATTTTACTTATTCTTTGGCAAATACCAGGATGGATTTATTTCTTCAGTAAATGTTACATCCATTTACATAGCTTGTAAAGGAACAATATTCTAAATTACTAATATTTTGTTTTTATAGACTGTTTGCTGTTTTATGGATTTTGTGCTTGTCAGGAATCTTGAAGGTAAGTTGTTTTAAATTGGTAACTTGAACTATAATTCTGGCCATGTCACTATAACTAATCTCAAAAACTGTAAGAGGTACTCTTAAGCTAGGACATCTAGTTATAATTATCTGGAACATTTTTATATAGAATTGTGAAAAATAATCTTAAAAACATCAAAATCTTATGTTAATATTATTGATTGAGAGAAAGATGAACGTGTGACTTAAGTTACAGAGAAAGAGGCCCTCACTTGTAATTACTAACCTCCCAGTGGCACATACAATTCTGAAAAAGAAATATATTTTTAAATAATTTATATTTGGAATGCTGCTGTTCAAAGTTGTGGGTAATGGCATAGAAAGGATGTAACGAATTCATCCATTCATCTTTACATCCAACAGAAATGAGGATGAACCAGCCTTGTCTTTTTCTACTTTTAACATTTGCATTTCAAACTGTAAAGCATTATTAAATATGTATATAGCTATATGTAACTCAAGAGCAAGTAACTTAAGTATTCTTAATAGGGTTCTTAAATATAAACTTATTAATTTCTTGCCTATAGTTATTTTTCTATAGTCAAACAATGGAGTTGGTCTTGGCTGCCATGGGAGCCCTTCTTTTCTGTGGATTCATCATCTATGACACACACTCATTGATGCATAGGCTGTCACCTGAAGAGTATGTATTAGCTGCCATCAGCCTCTACTTGGATGTCATCAACCTCTTCATGCATGTGTTGCGGTTTTTGGAAGCAATTAATAAAAAGTGATTGAAAGCAGTATGTGGAAACTGATTCATTAATAAGGTTGAGATAAAATTAACTATGAAATACTTCTGTGACTTTTTTTGTATGCTGTGTACTTCTGAGCTATTATATAGTATAATAGTATCTGTATTACTATTGTATAAAAGGGATTATAATAATTCTGATTATGTGTAATATATTAAATATGTGATACAATTACTAGATTATATACTAATAATATAAATCTTACTATTATTTATGGTGTCTCATTTCTAAATCCTTGATTTGGATTTTCAGGAGATACCAAAATTCTGTTTTTCAGTTTTTTCCATCCTAAATTTGCCATATGTAGATTATTTATCTGCAATTGAAAAATAATTTCCTGGGTAGATTAGAATGTCAGTTTATCTGTGTCTAGTGATTTTATCTAAATTTTTCCTTAATTAATGTTAGATTTCATTTTGATTTAAAAGTACTGGTGTTCTTACCATTAGAAAGTTTATGGGTGGCTCAGTGGGTTAAGTCTCTGCCTTTGGTCAGGTCATGGTCTCAGGGTCCTGGGATTGAGCTCCGCATCGGGCTCTCTGCTCAGCGGGGAGCCTGCTTCCCCCTTTCTCTTTGCCTGCCTCTCTGCCTTGTTGTGATGTCTCTCTCTGTCAAATAAATAAATAAAATCCTTAAAAAAATTATAAATTTCTTTCTACTGAAGATTTTGATCTTATTTATTATTTAGGGAGGAAAACGTATAAAAGATAAATTCCATTGACTTATTCAGCATTATATTAAAATGTGATTGACATTTCATTATAAAATGATGTATTAAAAGTACAACGTCTTCTTGAAAGTCAGATATTTTGACATAAAATTGACTTTATTAGTTTTTTTAAACTATAGGTTCTGTATAGAAATTATAGCAGTGTACCAGTGGCCAAGCAAACTTTCACAAATTCCTTCACTGTATTAGTTTGCTAGGCTGCCATTAACAAAGTACTACAGACTGGGTGGCTTCAACAGAAATTTATTTCCTCACAGTTCTAGAGGCTAGAAGTGTGAGATCATGGTTTGGTTTCTTCTGAGATCTCTCTTGGCTGGTAGATGGTCATCTTCTCCATGTGTTTTTATATGGTTTTCTCTCTGTACTTGTCTGTGTCCAAATTTCCTCTTCTTAAAAGGACACAAGTCATTTTAGTTTAGGCCCTACCCTAATGACATCATTTTACCTTAATTACTTATTTAAATACCCTGTCTCCAAAAATGGACACATTCTGAGATACTAGAGGTTAGGACCTTGTAACAGTCTGAATGTTTGTTGTCTCTTCCCCTGCCCCCTTGCCAGTTCACATTTGAAACTTAATGACAGTATAGTAGTATGAGAAGGTGGGTCTTCTGGGTCATGCCTAGGTCTTGAGGATGGAGCTTTCATGAAAGGGATTTGTGTTCATACAGAAGTGACCCCACAGAGATCCCTCACCCTTTCTGTCACATGAGGTAACAGTGAAAAGACACAGTCCTCAAACCAGGGAAAGGGCCTTTAGTCACTGAATCTGCCAGCACCTTGATCTTGGACTTCCTAGCCTCCAGAACTGTGAGAAATAAATTTCTGCTGTTTATAACTAGCTCTAGTATTTTGTTGTGGCAGCCCAAATGACTAAGACAGACTTCATTGTCTGAATTTTGGGGAGCACAACTTGGCCCATAACACACACTAAGCATCATTCTCTATTAAGTTGAAATAAATTAATAATATAGATATAGCCTTTGATGAATTTTAGATGCAAATTTGACTCCATCATTATCAATTGTTGAATCCTCAGTTGCATGGTGTTATACTCAAGTTTAACATAGCATAGTGGGTGAGAACATTTAAATTGGAATCCTTAATGTGCAACCAACTGGTGATGTGACTTTTGGCAAGTTACTTATCCTTTCTTAGGTCTTTTGCCTCATCTTTATAATGAGAATCATAATACCTACCTTACTGGACTACTGTAAGAAATAATGAGATGGATGTGTCATATAAACTAAGTGCTTAGTTAATGTCAGCTACTGTTATTTCTTATAGGCAGTCCAAAAGCAGAATGCATTGAATCCTGACTAAAGATAGTAAATAAGCAAATGCATATTTGACATTTAAAAAATGTAAAACAATGCCATTCTTTGTCATTAATTTTTTTTTTTTGGTTTGGAAAATAGGTTTTTTTTTAAACAAAAATAATATAGACATGTAATTCAGTTATCTTTTTTAAAGGAGTTAAATTTTAAAAAATTGTTTCAATTTCTGATGTGACAAATGATGAATTTCTAAGATTGTAAAGAGATCACAAGACCAAGAAGTTTGAAAACCACTGATGCAGACTATTCTGTCAGTGAACCATAATTATTCGTACTTTCTCCTGTTGAAGAATTTTATAGAGTTCCTTCTTTTTTACTATCAAAATCAGTGCTGCTGTGTTTGTCCCTATGTGTCCCAGTGTGCACAGATACCTGGGAGCGGAATTGCTGGATAAAGGGTACATACAACTTCAATTTCTAATAAAAAGTAAAGGTGAAAATATGCAGACTCCAGAAATATATTAAAAAGTGGAATTAGCAGGACTCAGACAGAGTGATCAACTCCACATGCAAGGTACAAAGTATAGCCAGAAGTAGGAGGAAAACAGAGAAAGCAGTATCTGAGAACTGTTTGTACGGAATGTAATTTTTGCGAAAGGTGCAGTGGACTCTGCCTGCCTGCCTACATTTTTTCCTGCAGGCCTCCCCACACCACGCTTTGATCCACTTGATGCACTTTGGGAGATTTGCAGTGTCAGCAGCCAGCTGTGGGCCTTTTTGGAACAGTTGGGAATTTTGCTTATTTTTTTTTTTTATATTATAGATTTTATTTTCATTGAAACATATTTACAATATACCTTTTACATTAATTTTTTGAGGGAAAGCAGGACAAAATCTAGGATTTAGAGCAATCAAGATCAGTGAGAGGCTGCTTATGTGTATTTCCAGCAGTATCATGAAGTTAGAGGGGTAACTGCTTAAAAGGGCTGTGTATGGAGTGACATCAATGGTTTCAAATGTTACACATAGTGAAAATAAGGATATTTTAGTCCATTAAAATTTACTGGCTGTTTTTGAAGAGCAGTTTCCATGTCATGGTAGAAGATTCCAGATTGCAATGAATAAACAACTGGATCCAAAATAAAGGAGAAAATGTGTACACAATATATTCAGTAAAATGGATTATGAAGAAAATGGGGGGGAATATAGGTAATTAGTAAAAAGTGGAATACAGGGAATACTCTAGAGTTTTTGTTTTCAAATTTTTTTGTTCTGGTTTTTTTTTTGTTTTGTTTTTCTGTTTTATTATATAAAGGAATTGAATGTGTTTGGAGAAGAAATCAGTGGAGACAACTGAAGAAATTGATAGATGCAGAAAGAGCAGTGATGAAATACCCAAAAGAGAAGGAATGGGGTGACATGTAGACCAAAGAGTCATAAACTTCAACCTGGATCCCTGGGTTGTCTTATTAAAATGTATTCAGTAAGTCTGGAGTGCAACCTGACATTCTGCATTTCTAACAAGCTCCCAAGTGGTGCTGATACCACTATTCTGTAGACCTCAGATTAGCAAGAATCTAGACTGCTGGTTCTCAAACTTGTTGGACACTGGAATCACCTGTAGAACTTTAAAAAATCCCTTAAGCTTCACCCACAGATACTTGATTTCATTACTTTGGGTGAGTTCATACAGTTGGATTTTTTAAAATGGCTCAAGTGATTACAAAGTGAAGCAGAGTCTGAGAACTACTGATCTAGGCCACAGATAATGAGACAGGAAAACACTACTTTCTCTGTGAGAAGAAAAAGGTAAGACCAGTCCAGATACCGGTACCAGTGAGTACAGGAGGGAAGAGCAGGTTGATGACAGAGTGTGTTTTTTATCAAAGTAATAAACATATACAATTAGAAAAAAAAGTGCTATGCCCTCTATAATAATATAGGCCCTCACATACCACCCATCCCCAATTCTCTTTTCCCAGAGGTATGTTCATCTTTGTAGAGCTTTGCCTTGAAGTCCCCACCACCTATATGTCCACCACCTAGACATCATGGGGTCACCAGCTGAATCCCAGAAAGCCTTTGTAGTCCTCACTGAGTGATTATTCAGATTGGGCGTTCCATGGGAGAGGCCCTACTGGCTGGTGCTTGTTGTGTAGCAACCAGTGTGCTTCCAGTCAGGCTCCCCACTGTACCTGGGGTCCCAGGGGATTCTTCCGGCTGGATCTCTGAGTGACTCTTAAGCCTCGACCCTCCCTCAGGAGCCAGTTTCCTGAAGCCCGTAGTTTAGTTTCAGTCATCTTTGTATAACCAACACAGAGCCTATCACAGAATGCATACTTATGTAGCAATGAGGAAATAAAGATTTTTAAATATACTAACTGTGGTTTTGGAATGTAGGTGAGGTTTGGTGGGGTGGAGTCGGGAGCCGAGGACCAAGAAAGAATTATTGAGACGTCTTTGATATAAAACGGTGGTTTTATTAAAGCACGGGCACAGGACCTGTGTGAAGAAAGAGCTGCTGCAGCACACACTGTCTTGAGGAGCGTATATACATACTCCCGACCTGGGGGTAGTAAGGAAAAGGGAGGTTTCAAAGGATCTTTGATATGCTAAAGAGGACGGACCTCCAAAGTACTTACAAGATAACAGAGGTCTTGACATTGTCCAGGTAAGGTTCTCTTCCCTCTAGCAAGGTATTAACACTAATGTTACTGTTAATAACAGTTGGGAAATTCCTGGAAGAATGTCACACGTTTCCCATCTAGGAGTGGAGGTGAGATTGGAGGGTGTCATCTTATACTTTATCCCCAGATTGCCCTCTGTTTCCTGATCAGTTTTGACAAATGGTACATTCCTGAGATCATCACCCCAGATGGGAAAATTTAAGCAAAAAAGATTTCAATAACGCTTCTCACAGAACACGTGATCTGACGCAGGACCTGCGCAGTGAAGGTCGGCTCTGAGCTCACTCTTTGGCAGGCAGGGTCACCTGGCCGGGAACGCTGTTGCGGTCGGAGATAACCCGCTCACGCCCAGCCTCCACCGCTATTTTACGCATTGTCCAAATACCCGCAGGAAACCCACAAGGGAGGAGCCAAGCTCCAGAGTCGCCCGCCCATCAAAGGAAGTACGCGAGCGCCGGACTCGGGAGACTCCGCCTCTTGAGGCTTTCCGGGGCATCTTGGCTCCCGGCGTGCCGTGCGCCCGCCCGGGACTCCCTGCGGTTTGTGGAAGGGGCTGCCGGAAGGCGGAAGTGCGGAGGCTTCCGGTCAGCGTGCTTCTGAGTGTAGTCGGTGAGTTTCCCGGTGAGTTCTCTGCTTTCTCGGTGTAGTGGGCTGTGGAACTTGTCGCTGGATCCCGTCGCCCCTAGAGAATCTAGTCTCAAGCCCGATCCGTCTCTGGGCAAGACTGAGTCCGGGGGAGACGCAGACCTGTTTCAAGGACGAGGGTCTCCCGTGGTCTTGGTAGTGCCCCCCGGCTTCCCTGTGCTCTTTGCGAGGAGGAGCCCTCCTTCTTCGGTGGTCTGGCTTAGGTTAATCTGGGCCCTCAAGGCCGTTTACCGCAACCTTCTATACCTGCCCCTCGAAGTTTAGGGTTGTAGACGGGAACAGAGTGAGTTGTGATTGCTGACGTCCAAAAACTGGTACTCCATTGGTTAGCCATTCAACAAATGGGCACTGCTTTGGGGGATCCAACGGTGAGCAAGGTCTATTTAGTTAGCCTCTGCCTTCGTGGAACCCACAGTCCACCGGGAATGACAGAAAATAAAGTATATAACTCCAGATTCCATTTAAAAGGAAAGAAAATGATGATGTGGTGGAGAATAAAAGGAGGGGAGTCTATAGGGGTAGGGGTCAGAGAAGCTGTCTCTGAGGTACTTAAGTGAAGGTGCAAGCGTTGGGAAGATCACTCCCAGGCATAGGGGCAGCACATTGGAAAGGTGCTAAAGTGGACCTGGTTGGGACTTGTAAATTTTTCTTTCTTTTTTTCCAAAATCATGTCTTAATGTTTTATTTAATTGCTTGATTGTGTATAATAAATTACACATGTTTAAAGTGTATAATACAAGTTTTGCTATATGTATACAAACATCCATCAGCACAATCAAGATAATGTTGCAAATCACTCCCAGAAGCCTTCCTCCAAACCCTCTGTGATACCCATAGTTCCTTCCTTCCCCACACTGTCCCTAGGTTTTCATTGAGTTAACTCTTTGCAGGTGTAATTGGTACTTGGGGATGGGATGGAGCTTGGATCATGAGGTGAGAAAAGAGTTGAAGGAGGCAGGGCTAGGTCAAAATAATCTTGTAGATCATGAATATGAGGTGGGATATCAGTAAAGAATCCCATGAAAGAATGAAAAGCTCAGGGGCATCTGGGTGGCTCAGTGGGTTAAAGCCTCTAACTTCGGCTCAGGTCATGATCCCAGGGTCCTGGGATGGAGCCCCACATGGCTCTCTGCTCAGCAGGGAGCCTGCTTCCTCCTCTCTCTCTGCCTGCCTTTCTGACTACTTGTGATCTCTGTCGTCAAATAAATAAAATCTTAAAAAAACAAAAAAAGAAAGAAAAGCTCAAAGTTTAAGGCTTACACTAGGAGCACCTGGGTGCTCAGTTGGGTCAGTGTCCCAACTCTTGATTTCATCTCAGATCATGATCTCAGGGTTGTGAACTTGGAGCCTGTTAAGATTCTGTATGTCCCTCTCCCTCTGCCCCTACCCCTGCTGGCACTCTTAGTCTCTCTCTTTAAAAAAAAAAAAAAGCTCATATTAACTGCTTTGTGGAGGATTCAGGGCTGAGGCTGAGGGGTGAAGAACAGCAGGAGTGGAAATAGACAAGCTTGAAATAGCTACTTTGAATTGAGGGGAGGATAATGAGGAAGACAGGTGGGATGCCCTATAGGCTTGGAGGAAATCAGGTTTAAAAATATTTATAAAGACATTTTGGGGGCACCTGGGAGGCTCAGTCAGGTAAGTCAGACTCTTGATCTTAGCTCAGATCTTGATCTCAGGGTGCTGAGTTCAAGCTGCACATGGAGCCTACTTTAAAATTACACAACCCTCTCCCTCCCCCCAAAAAACATTTTGTAATTAGTAAGTTGTATAAATATAAGTTGATGATGCTCTTTGTATTTGGGGGGGGAATTAAATTTTTGCATCTTGTATGGAAATTCCAGTTTTCAGAAATTGGCTTGACTTAGAGCTTGCCAGCGGCCACAGGGAGTTTAATTTGGTGCTCTTTTTATTTAATGGCTATATATAACATGTTGACCCTCACGTAATTCATTATGCCATCATAAATCATGAACAGAGTGAGGAGTTTTACCTTCAATTTGTTCATGTTCTGTAGAGATACCTTTTGACTTGGTTTTCCAAGGATTTGCCCTTCTTTCTTTAATAGCGAATTTTTGCTTTTGTATTTGTGTTTCTGTTAGCTTTCCAGGTAAAGTATGGCTAAAAGCTTACGGAGTAAGTGGAAGAGGAAGATGCGTGCAGAAAAGAGAAAAAAGAATGCCCCAAAGGAACTCAGCCGACTGAAAAGTATTCTTAAAATAGATAGTGATGTTTTAATGAAAGATGTTCAAGAGATAGCAACTGTGGTGGTACCCAAACATTGTCAAGAGAAAACTCAGTGTGTGGTACAAGATGAAAAAGGTGAGTTTATGTGCTTCATTTTACAAATAGTAATTCTATCAGTTTTCTTTTGTGACTTTTTCCCTCTTTGACCGCCCTCCGTTCTTTGCTGCACATGCTTGGTACAAGCCTCCTGCCATGCCCGTGTAATTTTTTGAAGACTTATAATGCTGCTAAGTAGTTTCTGCTGAACTATTTTAAAGCTGGTTCATGTGAATAGGCGTGCTTTGGATTATTCATATTGTGCCTCGGGTACTTATACAGTAGCCTGAGTGTCTCAGTTGTACAAAGTACAACAGGAGTAGACAGACGTAGACGCATCCTCGTTGGAGGGGTACACTGTTCAGTCAGGGACTAGGCAAGGTGGGAGATCTTTATTCATTTTATCCTTTGCAACATCTGGTTCCCATTCCAAGAATCCTTGTACACCATTATGTCCTTTTCCTGAAAAAATCGGGATTTTTCAAAATCTGTATTCGATTCTGACAGATTCTAGGTACCTCTCTCTTAATCGTAGTCTGCAGAAGGATGCTGTGTATATCAGCATATTAGTTTCAGCAAGGGAAAAGACTCATTGGTTTTCGCATGCTGTAACAATTTGGCAACAAACTGAAATAAGCGTGCATGATAATCAGGCTCTTAAAATAGAATTATTTTATGTGGTGTCCAAGGAAGGGAGCAGTGATCCTCAGCCCTCCAGTCAGAGACGTTTTCCCGCTTGCTGATACTCTCTTAAAGGCCAATTTCTCTATTTGTGTTCTGAATCCTCTCCATTCTCAAAGGCTGTCCGCATGCATCCTGCTTATCAATCTCTCTTCTCTCTTGGGTTGTTTCTTCAACCATTGTGTTCTGGAATGTTCTTCTAAAAAAAAAAAAAATCCTCCCCTTGATCTCACATTTCTCAGTCTTTTGCTTTATTCAGCTCTCCTTGAAGCTTCTTAACACTCGTGTTTCCTCATATGTACACTGCCTCTACCCATTGGCTCTCTGGTCATTGAGGTAAAAGTCACATAACGTAACATTAACCATTTTAAAATATATAGTAAGTAGTATTTAGTACATTGATGATGTTGGCCAACTATCACCTCTTTCCAAAACATTTTCATCACCTTAAAAGGAAACCCTGTACAGTTTGTACCTTTTCTTCCTTCCTTCCCGTAGTCTCTGGCAACCACTAATGTGTTTTCTGTATCTATGGATTTACCTGTTCTGGCTATTTCGTATAAAAGAAATCATATAACGTGTGACCTTTTGTGTCTGACTTCTTTCACCTACCGTAAGTTATGGATTCCCTTGCTTAAAACATCTCATTGTCTTTCCATGTGCTCATCAGAGCTTACCGGGTCCTACGTAATCTGGTTCTGGTACTTTTTTTTTTTTTTAAATCCACTTAACACAGGCTACAGTTTGCTTTGTTATACTCCCTTCAACAGAACATCGTAAGCTCCATGACAGCATGTTTGGACCATTGTATCCCCAGAACCTAGAGCAGTATGTAAAATAATCATTCAACAACTAGTTATTGAATGGCTGATCTGTAGCAGGCACTATTCTAGGCACTGAGGAAACATGATAAATACAAGGGAACTGGCCTCCATCCTGATGTGATTTACATTATATCGGAGGAGACCTAAAGTGAACCAGATAAATGAATTAATGTTATGTCAGGCAGTGGAGATCCTGAAAGACCCTTTATACCCTGGGAAGTTCCCAGAGAGGGACGTTCTGGGCAAACCATTCACAGCAGATAAGGCTGGTGATAGATGTACCGTAGTGTGGCCGCACCGGGCTTCCTGCCAGGTCTTCTGTTCAGTGGAGCTGTATCTCTGCGTGTTTTCTGGGTAAGAAAGAGGCGCAGCCCAGTGTATATCCAGGTCTTCCTTTCTTTCCTTTCTTTTCTTTCTTTCTCTTTGTCCCTTCCTTCCCTTTCTTTCCTGTCTTTTCTTTCATATAATTTTGTTTTTAAGTAAATTCTACCCCCAGTGTGGGGCTCAGACTCATGACCCCAAGATGAAGAATCACTTGTTCTACCAACTGAGCCAGCCAGGCGCCCGTATATCCAGGTTTTCTTTTTCTTTCTTTCTTTTAAGTTTTTATTTATTTAAGTAACCTCTACACTCAGGATCCTGAGGTCAGGAGTCACATGCTCCTCTGACTGAGCCAGCCAAGCCCCCCGATCCAGATTTTTCTTTGTCATCTGCCCATCTCTGTCATCACAGTCTTGTTGCTTACTACCCCACTCCTTCCAAGTACACTTCTCTGGAAGTGGCCAGCCGTTCCTGATAGTTCATTTGCATCTAAGGCCTGTCCATTAAAAGCGTGGTTGCTCTTAATAGGTTCAGCTGTCTTATTTAGCTCAGGAAAGCACTGAGAAATGTTCTTCTAACGCACATACACTCACAGCCATACACTTACCTTTCATGCAGTGACACAAACCTACACAACCTAAATGCATGTTTCCTGTTTAACTTTTCTATTCCAAAGATGGACACTCATGACACATTCTTCAGAAAGTTTCTTAGTGACTAAATGACATCTCTAGTTCCTTATAAGTACTTTTCATGTCTTTCACAGTTGTAGGAATACATCGGAGGATGTCCGAGTCCATTGAATGTGCTGTGAAAAGTTTTCATTGTTAGTCAAAGAGTGCTCCACAGAAAAGGATTTTTTTTTCTTTTGTAGTTTCAGACCACTTTCAAGTCTCATGTTCTTATTGCCTTAACACCCTTTTTCATAAGATTATTTCTTCATTGATGAGTATTAATAGTTTTCTGTCTCTTATTCAGATGACATGAAAATGGAGACTGAAATTAAGAGAAACAAAAAGAGTCTTCTAGACCAGCACGGACAGTACCCCATATGGATGAACCAGAGACAAAGGAAAAGGCTGAAGGCAAAGCGAGAAAAAGGGAAGGGGAAAAGCAAAGCAAAAGCAGCAAAGGTGGCCAAGGGTTTGGCCTGGTAGACTCTTAAAAACTTGAAAACCCCTACATGGGACAGGTCTTAGATTAGAATGTATACATGGATTTCAACTTCCACCAAGCGAAAACTTTGTTTCCAGATTTAACTTGACCTTGTTCTTCAATTCAAACCCACCTTAACTCCTCAACTTTGTTTTGGGATCTTGAATAAAATATTCTCATTGATAAATGAGAGCTATGCTGGTACTTTAATTGGATGCCGTCCAGTGAGAAGGGATTCTCAGATATGACAGTTTTCTCAAGTGTTACTGTGGTTGTAACTATTTGGTCTCAGTAAAGATGAAGAAAAAAAGACCTACTGACAAATTTGAGGTGATTCAGGTTTAAAGAAAACTTTTATACAATTTAAAATACAATGTGAGTAGAAGCATTTCTTGTTTGGAGTTTTGCTTTTGTTTAATTCAGAGTAAAAGATATTTTGTCAAGATCTTGAAGAACTTTTTCTTTCACCTGTGCTTCAAGTTTTCTAGTAGTAGAGAAGACCACCTTCAATTAAATTGTTTAAAAAAATACTGAAGTGTTTGGGTAGAGTATTAACATCTACAATTTGTATGCTCCATCTGTTCAGGAGGTAGAATATCCTGGAAACTAGTTTAATGGTCTTCAGTTTTTATATTATGTAGCCTAATATAACACAGCATTCCCCAGAGTATGTTTCTCAGACGCAGTTTTTCTGAATGCATGGTGAGAAACACATTTGATGATCACATCAGTTTGGGAAATGCAACATACTTGAAGATTCACAGAAAGTATTAGTATAGTATTCCAGAGATCTAACAGTCGAGAAAACTCTTCAACTTTGACTTTCAAACTAGTGTTCTGAAGGATAGAATATGCTGTCAGAAATGCAGGTAAAATGAGATGACTTGTTAAGTCATGTCTTGCTACAGTTTAATAATTTCACCCTTATTTAAATTTATTTTTAGTTAAGGAATTTAAACTTTTTATTCCCTCTAAAATGTTCCTGTAGTCCTTTTAACCATCCTTACATGTTCACTGGAATAACACTGATTGAATGCCTACTATGTGCTAGGGACTTTTCCACATGTTCAGGACACAGGGAAGGAGACCGAGGAGGTTTTGGGCATCTACTCAGAAGACGCTGTTAGCTTAGAGGATAACCAAGTTATAAGTGTGACTTATTAGAATAAAGTCATTTAGTCATCAAGACACAGATTCATGCCAGGCACGCTGCTAGGTTATGACACCGTCATAGGAATAGGAGGACATGACCAAAGTCTTTGAGGAGATTTGAATTGATAAAATTCAGTGCCAGTAAAATCTTACATAGTAGATTATATTATATAGATTATCTTATATAATAGACACTTCTCAATTTACTCAGTGACTAGTTCACCAAAAGGTTAGTGGATAGTTTTTAAATATTCAAAATAGATTTTTCTCAAAGCTAATAGAAAAAAGCTGGGAAGAAAATGTTACCCATGGCCTTTTTTTGCCTTTTGGTATAGTTGTGCACAACAAAGAGTTTATGAGGAAAAAGTAAATACATGTGTATCCATGAAATAAAGTTGCTAACAATATCTAAGCCAATGGCAATATCGGCCTAAATATACTAGCCGAGTTATTTATTTGTTACGCCATCATAGGAATTGGCCGTATTAACGTAGGACCCTTAAGAATAAAGCAACAAAGAAAAGAACACTTGATGCTTACTTAAAATTTAGCAGCGTTGTCTGGTATTTTTTGGCTGGATTTTCTTTTTCTTTCTTTTTTTTTTCTTAACATTTTATTTATTTATTTGACAGAGAGACCAGTGAGCGAGGGAACACAAGCAAGGGGAGTGGGAGAGGGAGAAGCAGGCTTCCTGCAGCGAAGGCTCAATCCCAGGACCGTGTTGTCATGACCTGAGCTGAAGGCAGGCACTTAACCACTGAGCCACCCAGGTGCCCCTGGATTTTCTTGAAGTTGACATCAGAGGCCAATGCCAGGGATATGTTCATGTGTTCTGTGGTGGGTAACTTCTAATTTGACTCCAGTGGCAACAACTTTGAGCTCTCATCCAGGGCCTCTCAATAAGGACATTCACTGATGTTTGTCCAATGACAAAATGTGTCTGTTCGGGATTTCACCTAAGATGATAAATCAAAAACTCACTCTTGGAAAATGTACTTGGGAAACATGCTTTCAGATATCCTAGGACTTCTCGACAGGTGGGTCTGAGAGAGAAGTTGTCTTGCACGAGGCTGTGACTGGGGCCTCTGAGGTGTCCTGAACTGGATGGCCAGCAAGATCCTTCCCACCTCCAAAGCTTGGCAGGAAATTTAGACTGACATTCCAAAATGTCAGTACTGTACGGAGGTACAGTCCACAAAAGTTCTTTTCTTTGTTGCTTTATTCTTAAGGGTCCTACGTTAAGTACAGCATCGTCCTTTTGTCTTTTACACAATTAGCTTAGCTGTTTAAAATTGTTCATTTATTTGACTCCTGTGTTCCAGAGAATTGCTGTAAAACCACCAGATGGAGCTCAAGCTAAGCACCATATCACTTTTTGGAAGTAGAGGGGCCTAAATCACCATAGGACTTGAATAGAACATTCCATTTTTGTTTTTAAGAAATTAAAATAAGGGGACTCAACATTGATTTCATTTATTTGTTATCTGTTAAGCCTTGTCTATATTACTTAATCCTAAACTCTTCAGTCAAAGTATTAACTCACTTAATCCTCCCAGCAACACCTCTGTTGGGTTCAATCCATTTTGCAGGCTCACGATTTATAGACCTTTTCTCAAATTTCAGTCTAACCCAGACCGGAGCTCCATAGGTAGTACTCCTGTAGAATGGGCTGCCCCAAATCTAAAGGTGTGGGCCCGAGTCAGTGGTGCAGGACCGCCCAGAGAGTCATGTGAACCGCAGTTGAAGCTCTAGGCTGAGTCAAGCAGTGGCTTTGAGTACATCTTTTTTTTTTCCCTATTGTCACACTGATGTAGATATGTTTGTTCCATGGAATATATTTGCTCATTAGGAAATTTGGGTATTTTCAAAATTCGGATTTCTGTATCTGGGATATGATTTTGGGGAGTTGGAAAATTCAAAATAACTGGCTATAAATACCTTGGATTGTTTGTGACTGTGAGGGTTAGGGGCGTATAGTTTAAATCAGCACAGACCTGGCCACACCATAAATGGGCATCATCTGAAGAGATGTGGAGGAATTCCCAAGTTTATAAGTATCGCACTCGAGAAGCAGATGCGGGGCTCTGAAGCTGCCTGCTAGCCAAGTGACCAACTTCTGATGCCACCTGGCGGAGTGACTGAAGTCCGTGCTGGCCACAAGATAGGATCCTTTTTCCCTAAAATGCCCCTGCAGCACACACTAATTTTACAAGGAAATGCTGGGTAGGGAGGGGTGTGCGTGGAGAACTGTTGGGGACTCAGGCCAGGTCAAAGGCCACTTGACTGTTTCTGGAGCCTCATGAGGCAGCAGGAGAGCCAGGGCCAGATTTGTGTCTGCTTACAGAAAACCCTAAATTTCATGTCGTTGAATGCCAAGAGTCGTCACCTATTTCAGAGCAAGAGAAAAATACGTGATGTCAAATAAGACTCATTTGGCAGAATAATAGTAATGATCACAACCAACATTTAGAGCATGTTGTGTTAAATGCTTTACCTATATTATTTCATTTAATCCTTAAAATGATGCTGAGGCATCATTGCTGAGGATCAATACTCTTGTCCCGATTTTCGGAAGAGGAAATACCTTTGAAGAGGTCAGTATACGTGCCTCAAGTTATGCACCTATTAAGATGTGAGCAAGGCTGCCCTAGACTGTGGAATGAATGCCCGGATGGTGGGTTCAGAGGGACAGACTTTGATTCAGTCTAAGGAAGAACCTTCTAACTGATACGGAAAATGGAACAGGCAGCCTTCGGGGCCCTATCCTATCAAACTTGGGTGGGGGGTTGGAGAGCCACTTGGCTGAACACAGCAGAGTGGAGTCAAACGTGGTACTTGGAAATTGGGTTGAAACCTGCGAAAGTCCTTTTTGGCTAAGAAATGCCTGGCTGGAAGTTGTCACGTCTGAAACGTGTTGTGCTTATTTTACTCTTTACAATCTGTTGGTGCCCCATGATTACAGGCTTAAGTCTCTTTTGGGTGGAAATAACAAAATCTGAGATCTTAAATTTGTTAATGTTGTTAAGTCTGGTATTTATTCCTTTAAGTTCCACTTATGTAAAGGAAGGAAAATCTTTGTAAACATCTGCTTTAAACAATGAATGGAGTAAAGTTGTTTGCATTTCAATTTTGAGAATGGCATAGTTCTATAATACATTGTTTATAATATGCAGAATGCATTTAAT
This sequence comes from Lontra canadensis, assembly GCF_010015895.1. Lineage (NCBI taxonomy): Eukaryota > Metazoa > Chordata > Mammalia > Carnivora > Mustelidae > Lontra > Lontra canadensis. The sequence continues at coordinate 14,726,911 of NW_022631003.1, forward strand.
TTCCTAAAGCGATGACTTGTCTTGGCATTATGCTATCTTATGAAACACTTTCTCACTCTCACATTGTTCCTTTATAAGTTTTCAGTATCGGCAAAACCTTTAAAGGGTCTTAGTTTGGTGTTGTGTATCATTGTACAGTAACTGCTAGTACATATGGTATTTCTGATCTGTGTAATAAAGTACATTTGTCATGTGTCTTGTGATCTGCATACCTTTCAGCTGTTACTTCATAAATCTGTTCTATCGGAGAACTGCTTTGCACAGCAACAGTTGAAGCTGCTTTTAATAAACTAATATTTTGTGTCTTTTATATGTAATCAACAGGGAGTATTATAGACTTGTGCCTCTGTGGAGAAACATTCCACTCAAGTTCTTTTCTCTTGACAATAATGGAAAAAAATAGCTTGGGAAAAGCCCAGATGTTCAAGAACATGTGTCGTTTGCTCCTAAGGGTCAGCTGAAGATCTTTTGTCTTGCTCCAGGGTTTTTTTTGTTTGTTTGTTTTGTTTGTTAATCCTATAGAGAAGAAATAGTTTGAGGTATATGATGGTGGGGTGAGGAGTAGAGTTACAAATTTAAGTGAGAGACCAACATTGGGTGCCATTTGTCAAAATTCTAAAATGCCTTGCCTTACGCAAAGAGGCGATATTCTTGACCAGAGCTGTAGGCAGTTGGCCAAAGATTGGTCATTCCCACATGCTTCCCTACTCAGCCATAGGCATTCTGCCCTAGTTTTAGTCTTTGTTTTGTCCCAAACCTCAAACTGACAGTATCTTCACAAAAGCAGAAATATTTAGAATTCAGGTAAGCCCTTGAGTAATTGGAGAGCAGCTGTTGTCTTTCTTTAGCTCTAGAAATTCACTCCATGAGTCAGCTCTTCGCAAACTAAGGAACTGGTTATCAGTAACTGTATAGGAAAATATTCTTGGAAAATGCTAAGGAAAAGGAAGCTCTGTGCCTTAGGTGTAGTTGGTATGGACATTCTGCATAAGCCTATGAATCTTGAAGAAGAGTTGCCATAAAGAGAATGGGAACCAGCTGTTCCGAATCTCCACTGATGGAACGGGTTTTAACCGTAGCAGAAGGGATTTGGGTTAAATGTAAAGAAGAACTTCCTGAATGTGAGTGTGATTGAAAGCCAAGCACGGGTTGCAAAGAGGCTGTCTGAGTTGTCTCTGGAGGAGAGAGAGCATGCTAGAGAAAGAAATGGAAGGGGGCCGAAGGGTGGGAGGTACCCCCCTTAATCAAGATGGTTTAAGTGTAATTCTGCCCAATAGATATGAGGGCTTCATTCTCTTTCCTCACACTCCCATCTCAGGTTATGAGGCTTAGAAGGTCAGACCTGAAGAACAGACAGACTTCAGTCATTAGAACTAAAATGCCAGGGGACCCCTAGGTCTGGGTGTCCTTTTGGTATATTTTGTAATTGGAAGGAAACACTAAGGTGTGACCAGTTTATGAGGAAGTGGACCCGGGGTTAATTTTCCACCCTTATCATTAAAGACCAGCGTACACACTGAGTTCGTGGTGTGCCAGTGGGGAATTGGACACTGAGCCATTTCTGGAAGGACAAGTGGTTGGTAGGCTGAGACCGCTGGGCTCGGGATGGGTTGGGAGGCCTGGGGAGCAGGTACAGCTACCATGTCCTGGCGGGGCCTGTTCCAGCAGAATATTTTTCCCAGGAGGTCTCCAGCAAGACCAGAGGTTTCAGATCTAACTTGGCACTTTGAATTCCGGAGAACAAAGACCAAGGTCAGGGAAAATTGACCTTTTTTTTTCTTCCCTGCCAGTGGTCACCACCCTGCCCCTGTCCCTACTTGGCACTCCCTTCCGTACATCCCTTTTCTTTGCATGTCTTCGCTTTTAGTCTTTCTCCTTCAGTCTGTGTTTCTTGCAAATTATTTTTTTAAATTGTTTTATTTAATAAAAGTTTAAAGCTGTAAGTCAGACTTTTTTTTTTTTAATTTACCTCTTAGGGAAAAAAAATTCTGCTAAGTTTAGTTCTATGTGTTTCTTATTTATAAATGATGCAGGGCATTTTTCTCTGTGGCCCAGTGACCACGGTAGCAATGGATTTCCAGCTTCTGTGCTGCTTCTCTTCATCACTTTGTCTTTCTCTCTTCCTCTGTTTTCCCTCTTTTTTTTTTTTTTTCTCCCTATTTCTACACTGTCCTCTTCTGTGTGGGTATTACTTAATATCCTCTCCAGGCTCAAATCACTACCCTCCTGGCATGCTCTGACTCCCTTCCCCTTGGTTCTTCCCCTTTCACCTGTCTTCCTGCTCCTTACGTTTTTCTTCCTCTTTCTTTTCACCCTTCTTGCCTCACCTTAACTGGATGCATGACTAGGAAATACGCTTTATAACAGGGAAAGACAAACAGGCTAGCCATTTGTTTTTATAAATAAAGTTTTATTGGAACATAGCAACTACACTCACTTGTTCATATATTGTCTATGACTGCTTTTGTGTTACAGAGACAGAGTTGAGTAGTCATGAATGAGACCGTCTTCTGGCCTGCAAAGCCATATTTTTACCATCTAACTTTTCAAGAGGTTTGCTGAATCTTGCTTTAAGATATTTTTGTATTAAGTGAAGGCTTTGTTCTTTATTTGGAAATTCAGGTGATTTGGATTGGTTTTAGATCTCCCATCCCTACTTAATGAAATTAAGTCGCCGTTTGTATTTTCATGTTCCCCTAAATTTCTTACTTGAAGACAATGGTATCTAAAAGAAAAAAGACAAGCTCATCCTATCAAACAAGGTGGGTAACACCGAAGGGTTGTTGTTTGTGGTGTGTTTGTGTTGACATGTGTTTCCCACTTTCCACCTCTGACTGGACTGTTTTTAGTCTTTGGGGAAAGAAATTCCATTGTAAATGTAAAAAAAAAAAAAAAATCTAACAACTAACTTTTCTTTTACATCTACGATCTGTTTTTGGAAATGTTAGAAGCTAGAGAAAGGACTCTGTTTTAATTTAGGATGGCACCCAGAATAGGGACACATAGAAAAACATTCCAATTCAGTTTGATTTGGTGGGTGGTCTCATTGAGAATTTTGTATACACATTCATTTATCGGTTGGTTTGTCATGAAATTAATATGGATTTACATAGCCATAGGATTTAAGGATGGAAAATGTTTTAGAGATCACTTATTTTAGCACTGTGCTTTTCAAAGGATAAGGAAAACTGAGGTTCTGATTTTCCCAAGATATTAGTTTAGCACAGAGTCCAGGAGCCCAAGTCTCTTTATTCTCACACCAGATTTTTCCTAAACCATAATGCAGTGACACCTAGCTGTGCAAGTGTAACATTCTGACTAATGTTACAATTAATTCTGTTCCTTTCCTTTTGCTAAAGAGAGGGGCCACTAAAACAAAACAAAAACAAAAACAAAAACAAAAACAAAAACAAAAACAAAAACAAAGAGAAGGGATGCCTGGGTGTTTCGTCGGTTAAGCTTCTGCTTTTGGCTCAGGTCATGATCCCCGAGTCCCGGGATCAATCCCCACATCAGGCTCCCTGCTTGGTGGGGAGCCTGCTTCTCCCTCTCCCACTTCCCCTGCTTGTGTTTCCTCTCTTCCTGTGTCTCTCTCTGTCAAATACGTTAATAAAATCTTTAAAAAAAGAAGAATATACAGGAAAGGGGGCACCTGGGTGGCTCAGTCGGTTAAGCATCTGACTTCAACTCAGGTCCTAATCCCAGGGTCCTGGGAGCGAGTCCCGCTTTGGGTTCACTGCTCAGCAAGGACCCTGATTCACCCTCTGCCTGATGCTCCCTCTGTTTGTGTACTCTTTCTCTCCCTCTAACAATAAGTCAAATAAACAAATAAATAAATAAATAAATAAAGTCTTTAAAAAAAATAAAGACAGGGTGGCTAAATGCAGTGAGGGTGTGTGACTGGTGGTCTTTCCCACAGGTCTGCTTCTGTGGTTGATAACCGAGCCCTTCCCATTGGTGGCCGTGCCCCTTGCTGATATGTGGTGTCATATGTTTTATTTTATTTTATTTTTTTATTTTTATTTTATTTTTTTAGAGTTTCTAGAGATTTAAAGATTTTTATTTATTTATTTGATACATATATAGAGAGAGCGAGAGAGGGAACACAAGCAGGGGGAGTGGGAGAGGGAGAAGCCTGCTTCCCAATGAGCAGGGAGCCTGATGCAGGGCTTGATCCCCAGACCCTGGGATCATGACCTGAGCCAAAGGCAGACACTTAATGACTGAGCCACCCAGGTGCCCCACGTTACATGTTTTAGTTGAAACAGAACAACGACAAACCATCCTCTTCCACGGTGCCCCCCAGAAAAGGCTGTATTTTTTTTTTTTTTGGCTTCTATTCTTGTAATTTAACCTGTGTGGTTGTCAATTTTATTTTCTTTTTATGACTTTTATTCTTTTATATAACTTCCATGGCTTATTGTAATTTTTACTAATTTTTTCATATACATGAAAGTAACATATATCTGTTGTAGAAAATTAGAAAACCCAGGAAAGTCTCGATGAAATACAATCATTCGTAATCCAAACACCCAGAGAATATATGTATGTGTGTATATTTTCATAAATGCCTTAACCCTGTATAAATTTATATTCTGCTTTCTTCAGTTCGTATCAGGAGGATTTTTCCCATGCCACTGGAAATTCTTCAAAACTGTTTTTGAGGGATGGCTGGGTGGCTCGGTTGGACGACTGCCTTCGGCTCAGGTCATGATCCCGGGGTCCCGGGATCAAGTCCCACATCGGGCTCCCAGCTCCATGGGGAGTCTGCTTCTCCCTCTGACCTTTTCCTCGCTCATGCTCTCTCTCACTCTCTCTCAAATAAATAAATAAAATATTAAAAAAAAAAACTGTTTTTGAAAATTTCCCTTATGTTCTATCTTGTGGGGAAATTGAAAATATTCTTGTGTGTCTATTTTGGGGTACTTAAAAATTTTTTCAGAAAAATATTTTTTTGATGAAAATATTTTCCAGTAATATTAATGTTATTACTAATCCTTACCTGATTATATTCTTTTAGGAGTTCTAGAGAACAAACTTTTCTTTTTCTTTCTTTCTTTTTTTTTTGAGAATTAATTTTCTTACCAAGACTCCCAATCCATATTGCCAAACCACTTTCCCAAAAGGCTGAAACAATGAATAATTCTTCCAGGAGTGTGTAACCGCTCGTCTGAGGCAGAGCTGTGAATTAAGCCTTCTAAAACATTCCTTTCAATATGTCACTCTCCAGCTAGGAAACTTCCTGTGGCTGCAAGGTCAAATCTAAATTTCTTAGTGAAACTCTTCCTTTTCTTCACTTGCAACTGATTCCTCAACCACCGAGGTCTGGCATCTGCCCCCATCTGTCTGCCTGGAGGCCTCAGAGAAACAGTCCTGGACTGGACAAAGTGTCAGGAAGTTAGGGTTCAAAACCCAGCCCCGACACTCCGTAGTATGTGACCTTGGGCAAGTAAGTTAATTTCTCTGAGTCCTTTTCCTCAGCTTTAAAATAGAAATAATAAAATAGACCTTGATTTGTGGGACATGCATGAGATAATATATGCAAGAAATGTTTTTAATCTGTAAATGTTAGGGGATATATTGTTATGGAGACTACTCTTGAGGGTAATGTGGTAGTTATTAGTGCTATTCACCAAATATTTCTAATTTCATTTAGGTTTATGGTAGAATTTCACTTCCCTGCCCCCCCCCTTAATTTGGATGTGGCCCCATGACTGACTTTGGCCAACACAATAGAAATGGAAGTGACAGGTGCACATATAGGCAAAACGTCGTAAGAGCTAGCCCTTCAGCAGCTGCTCTCCTGTCCTCTTGCCCAGGGCAAAGGGCAATTCTGAAGGTTGTCACTCCATGAGCCTGGCTCCTGGACAGAGATCATCAATGTGAAGAAGCATCCCCAGCCGCCCAGTGATGGATGTGTACCTTGAACGAGAGTTAGACTTGGCTTTTCTAAAGCCTGAGGGTTTAGAGGGGTTGTTTGCGATTATGTCTGATCTGGCTGTATGAGGCTATGCTTGGTCCTTCTTCCTCTGTAGAATTTGATATCTCTGAGGTTCTTGAAGCCCTTTTTTCTTTTGTCTTGTGCCATTAACACTCTTGGTGTTTTCCTCCATCTCTAACCTATCCTCAGTCTCCAACGCATCCTCATCCCTCGTTTTCCACCTAAGTGTGGATATGAGATGAGCTTCTGACCTCCTCATCATCGGCCAACTTTATTTATGCTCCCAGCTTTCAATATCATGTCTCTTTCAACACTGTATGCTTGAAACAGTTTTCCAGTTTGAGAATCTCTGGTCTACTCTATTTTAATTTAATTTAATTTTTTAATGTTTTGAGGGCTGGGACTCTACACTGGAACCAGATAGCCAGCTGGCTCTTCCACTTACCTACCTGGGAAAGACTTAACCTCTCTGTGCCTCTGTTTCTACATTTATCACATGGGGGATAATTGTAGTTCCTACCTCCTAGGTGGTTGTGTGGATTAAATAAAACACAGGTAAAACACTTCCAGTGCTTACCAAGTACACAGTCAGCTTACTATACATGCTGGTGGTTGTTTTGTTGCTGTATCTGATCTCCCTCTGTCACTCCTCAAATTCTCCCTCCGGTTTCTGGTAAGATGTCCTTAGAAGTAGAAGCCCTATAACAAAATATCTATTGTAGGTCTAACATCACATACATGTCTAACATCCAGAGTGAGAAATTGGTACCCTTGCCCTAAAGACACTTTGATCAGTGTTTACTTGGTTTTTAGTTGAATTATTGCCTTTAGATGGGTCAGACACTTCTAGGTGTTTGTTTTTACTTTTTTTTTTTTTTTTTTTTTTGACAGACGGAGATCACAAGTAGGCAGAGAGGCAGGCAGAGAAAGAGGAAGGGAAACAGGCTCCTTGCTGAGCAGAGAGCCCGATGCGGGGCTTGATCCCAGGACCCTGGGATCATGACCTGAGCCCAAGGCAGAGGCTTTAACCCACTGAGCCACCCAGGCGCCCCTGTTTTTACTTTTTTAAACGATTTTATTTATTTATTTGAAAAAGAGAGCATGTGGAGAGGGAGGGGCAGGGGGAGAGGGAGAGACTCTCAAGCAGACTCCCCACTGAGCAGGGAGCCCAACACAGGGCTCGACCTCACGACCCTGAGATCAAGACCTGAGCCGAAACCAAGAGTGAGACACTTAACAGACTGAACCACCCAGGTGCCCCCAGGTACTTGTAAGATCTTGTAGTAGTCCCTACTCCATACTGTTTTGTACACAGTTAATTGACTGACCCTGCGAGGAAGTCTGCCTTCAGCAAACCTTCTCTGCTAGTCCTCACTAGTCTTCCCCTTGCAGTCTTCAGATCTGTCACTGTCAGCGCACCTTGGTTTCCACTGGCTTTTCTCCTATGTACTTAAAACTTTTTTTTTAATTTTAATTTTAACTTTTTCTTATAAAGATTTTATTTATTTACTTGAGAGAGAGGGAGAGTGAGTGAGCGAGAGAGCATGCAAGCATGAGCAGGATGAGGGGTAGATGGAGAGGGAGGAGACTCCCTACTGAGCAGGGAGCACGAGGCAGCACTCGATCCCAGGACCCCACGATCATGACCTGAGCTGAAGGCAGACGCTTAACTAACTAAACCACCCAGGTGCCCAGAAAAAAATTTTTGTTATTGTGGTAAAATGCACAAAACATAAAATTTACCATTGTAACCATTGCTAAGTATACAATTCAGTGGCGTTAAGTACACTCACAGTGTTGTGTGACCATCACCCCTATGAGTTTCCAGAACGTTTTCACCATCTCAAAGAGAAACTTTGTCCCATTAAACAATAACTCCCCATCCCATCCTCCCTTCAACCTACAGCAACCATTATTCTGTTTTGTCTCTAAGAATTTAACTCCCCACACACAAGGGGAATTATACTACATTTGTCCTTTTGCATCTGGCTTCTTTCATTTGGCATAATGTTCTCAAGGTTCATCTGTATTGTGACATGTGTCAGAAGTTCATTCATCTTAATGGCTGAATAATATTCTCTTGTACGGATATACCACTTGTGTTTCTCCATTAAAACATCAGTGGACACTTGGGTTTATCTATGGAGAATATCTTGAGTCTCATTATGGTGCTGGCTGAGCCAGGTTCTCCACTCTCAGACAAACTTCTCTTCTTGAAATTCCTTTGTCTGAACTCCTTCGCCTCAAACTCTTTTACTGAGTGACGAAAATAATGGGGAAGACCACCAGGAAGGAGCAGAGGGAGAGTTCACAGATTATATAAATCTAAGAGTGAGAGATTTTTATTTCTTTTTACAAAAAAAGTGTGATTTAGAAAACTACTTGTGATTAACAATCATAATCATGCTGTAAGTTCTACATTTTTGGTAGCTGATTTTATTTATTTATTTTTTTTCCCAATCCTTTTTGACTGCTACGAATAGCTTTTGCTTGTTTGCTTAGAAAGTCAGTGGTGGGAGATACACAGAGCCTCTCAATGCTGTAGTTAATACTGACTTGTGACATTTATTATTTTGTCCGCTAATTTAACTTCTGAATTTGGGGGGGTTGTATATCTCAGGTTTTTGATGCTATGTTTTAAGTTTCTCCAGGGAGGAGACCATTCTATAGTTTCGCATATCCGGAGAAAGAACATACATCTCTTAAATGACTTGATCCGTATTTGTCTCTCCTTAAAACATTTCCTTTTACTTTCTGTTTCTTCCAGCAACATCCAAAACAATAGTATGCAGCTAGTAGGCATGCCATAGTATGCTACTTAACACATTGGTTAATCTATTGATTCCTGCTTTTTGGAATACCTGTTTTTCTTTTTATTTGACACTAGAGTATTTGAAATATTCATCTTCTATTACAAGCACCGATGTTCTTTTTTTTTTTAAGATTTTATTTATTTACTTATTTGTCAGAGAGAGAGGAGAGAGAGAGTGCGCACAAGCAGACAGAGAGGCAGGCAGAGGCAGAGAGAAGCAGGCTCCCTGCTGAGCAAGGAGCCCGATGCAGGACTCGATTCCAGGACCTTGGGATCAAGACCCAAGCCAAAGGCTGCGGCTTAACCAACTGAGCCACCCAGGCACCCCACCACTGATGTTCTTATTAGGATACAATTCAGTACTGGTCCTGAGCTGTAATACAAAGTTATCAGTTTATATCAGCTCTACCAACGGAAAAAAAAACTTCAGGGGCAGAGGATGAAGTTTTTCCTTGCTCAATTTTATCTTTCTTTGTGGGCCTGTGTTAGTTAGCATCCCTGGTTTATGTAGTAAAATATTTTAGTGCTTGTTATAGTATCTTAACTCCCTCAGATTTACCAAGGACAAATGTGACCTTAGTATTATATTGTATTTCATTTCACAGGTTTGTTTCATAACCTCAGTAGTTATTTCTATTTGCAATTCTGTTTCCTTTCTAAATGTGTTAATAAAATGCTTGCATTAAGATTGGCTTGACTCCAGAATCTGATATGGTCATTCTTCAAGTAAGTGATAAAACTTGTGACAGTGTAGGACTTGGAGATCTTTGGATACAAGTGGGGAAACTCTTAGTTCCTTATAGAGTTAAATTAAGGTCAGACCTGGTTTCCGACACGAAGTTCAGATGTATTGGCAGATCCCCATGCTTGCATTTATTATACTGTAATTTGGGGCTTAAAGAGTTATATCCAGTCCATCCCCAACATCTGGATAGTGTTTATAACGATCACATTTGATCCTAATGTAATTTTGTTGGGGAATTCACTAGAATTCCTCTGTTGGCTACATTACAACTGAACATGAGATCTGCTAAAATATTACCCAAAACTAGTGAATATCCATAGAGAATACAAAAATAGATAGATTTCACCCCCCATCCCACCCCTTGCCCCTGCATCGTGTTCATCTCTCTGGGCTTCCTTGGCTCCATTGATAAAAATAGGGGTGATGCTTTAACAGCAGCCAACATTTGTCAAGGGTTTTGAACCTTGAGAAGCAGAGCAGGCACAAAAATCTTTCAAGGATGATTATTGTACACATGCAACCACAATGGCAGCGTCCTAGTCTCAACAGATACGGATGACATGGGCTTGATGGGGATTTTTCCTTTCATTTTCATTTTGATTTAGATGCTATTCCTCAGGGTTAGGAAAACATCCTTTGGAAAGTATAGCCAAAGGGTTGGTTTTAACCACCCTGCCCCATCCCCCATCCTCCCATCAATGGAAGCCCCAAATGAATCCAGTTGGGCCTTTTAAGGGCTGTAAAGGGAGCCTTCAACTATGTGAGGGGGACATAGGGGAGGGTACATGGGAAGTTTGGCCCTGCAGCTTCAGGACCTCCCAGCCCCGCCAGCAGGAAGATTATTAGCATATTTCTTGTAATTCGTGCATTGCTATGTGTCCTTCCCATGAAATAATTTTAACATTAAAAAAGAGACAGATGGGAAAAGAAAAAGACAGATAGGGAAGGACAGAAACTGTAACAGTCTTTAGAGAGGGAAAATTATTTCATTAAATCTAAACAGCATATGCTTTTCTGATGTATAGCATATGCAAGTCTATGCAAATTATTTAATAGCAGTGGGCTCAGAGTAATTTCCATTTCCTCCCTCGCTTGTGACGGGAATATTCCTTTTAATCAGATTAGATGACATCCTCTGCAAACTTTTGGGGGTTTCAACTTAATTTACCATGCTAAGTAGTTAGGGTAATTTGAAATAAAGCAATCAGTGGGCTGAAAGGAAGCCAAACCTCATTTATGTCTTTGAGATGAGGAGCTGGCTGGCTGTGTCCGCCCCGCAGGACTTCTTCCCCCTCCTCCCCTCTCCCAACTCCCCAGCACCCGAGACCTCAGCAGAGTTTCCAATGGCCAGTTGCCTTGTTTTGATGACACCTAGTCAGATCTGTTTCCTATCCTCGGAGCCTGCATGCGATGCTGCATTCCATTCGACCTCCCCTGGCTGCCACAATTTATGGTGCGGCCTCGAGCAATGATGGAAAGATGAATTCACGCGCCTTAAAACCTTTTTCACCTGGGGAGGTCATGGACTCCTGAAGGGGTTTTAGAAATGGTCTGGAGGGGACCCACAGATAGTCCATTCGAGAGGTTTTAGGGAGAGGGAGGAGCAATGCAGTCCAGTACCATGGATGGGCAAGGAGAGTCCTTTTGGGCAAGAATTCCCGCGGGGCACACCTCGGAGGGTGACAGCTATATAACCAAGGTGCCTGTGCAGCTGGAGTAGTGCCAGCCCTTGGCAAAACCGTGAAGCTTGTTTGGGGACATTGTTTCTGATTGTGCACGCTTTCTGTTGCACAGTTCTTATGGGTGCCAAGGTCTCACAGTCGCAGGGGCATCTGTTTAGTTGATACCCACAGTTCTCCAGCAGGTGGCGGTAAAGGGTCTTGGGGAGAAGGTTACTTCTAAAATCTCAGCAAGTTGGTTTGGACCAGATGGGAGGCTGGGTGGTGGGCCTCGCCTTTCATAAGTCCTCTTTTATGGGTAGGTGGTGATGTTTGGAGAAGGGAATGATTTTAATTGCTTAAACTAATTCCTGGGAAAGTGTTAGCAGATGAGGTTTAAATATCATCTATACTAAGGCTGCTAGGGATTTGCTAGCTACCAAGATATAAAAGGGAGATATTTAATGGTGAAGTTTCATGTACCAAGACAGTAGTAAAAAGTTTCTCTCTCTCTTTTTTCTCCAAACGCATCTTCCCCTCAAGGCAATGGGATCTTGGTTTTGAGGCACCGAGAACAGTCCCTGGGGCAGAGTCAGGAGCTTCTTAATAAAGTTTTGTCTCTTTGGATGAGACAGATGGAAAAGAACAGGCGGCAACCAATTAACTCTTTAAAGTTAACAAAGGGAATGCCTGGGTGGCTCAGTAGGTTGGGCGACCGACTCTTGGTTTCAGCTCAGGTCGCGATCCCTTGGGTCAAGGGGTTGAGCCCCCACGTGGGACTCTGTGCTCCATGGGGAGTCTGCTCAAAGATTCTCTCCCTCTGTCTGTCCCCCCGCCACTCTCTCTCTCAAATAAATAAATCTTTAAAAAAAAATTAGACTTGTGAAGGACATCATGTAGGCAGAGCCGGCCCCTTCCTACATACAGAGCAGAAATCCAGGCTACGAATTTGAGTGCCTACTGTGTTCTTCCATTCATTGCTTTTGCTCCTGCAGGAGGTAGTCCTTTACAGCAGTTAACATTCTTCAGGCAAGTTCAGCCACCGGCAGCAAGTCTCACAGTTAGCAGGTGGATTCCGATCTTAACCTGCCTGACCCCAAAGCCTAGCTTCATGTCAGTAGAGAGCTCTAACACATGACTCCTAAAAATCGGGCCAATGGAAACTTCTTTCTGCGATTTTGCTTTTTTGTTGAATAGGTAAAATATATGCATAATAAATTCAAGTACACAGACACAAAGAAGTCTCTGTCCTTCCTTTCTCCTCCCCCAGTTACGCTCACACTGGCAGCTACAGTTAATTTTTTCCTGTGTATTCTTTCGGACATATTTTGAGCTTTTAGAAACACGTACATATGTATTCTTTCCTCCCCTTATGTAAATGGTAGTGCACTCAACACACTGTTGCATCTTTTTTTTTTTCACTTTCTAATGAATCCTGGAGGTGAGCTAGATAGTTATTTTTAACAGGTGGAGAGTGGGAAATACTTCCCATTGTAGGTAAAAACCATAATTTTTATTTAGTTGAACTGATTTATGTAATCGAGTTTGATGAATCTAATGGAAAGTATATTGTCCCATGACTATACTCCTGTCAATGTAGCCAAGCTTTAAGAATTCTTAAGGAACAAATGAGTCAAGACTAGAAAGAGCATATGAACAGCAGAGTAACCCTTCACAGCAGGTAAGTTTGCCAAGAAAGGTTTTTTTGTGTCTTAAAAATATAGTGTCGCCTCTAATAGGTGTGCTCACACACATGCACACACACAGACACACCACTGGAGGTAGAATGGAAGATTCACGAAGAAAGATACTAAAGATGAGCAAGAAAAGTTATCAGGGCTTGTAGGATCCTTATGCTTCTTTCGAAGTGGTTGAACAATGAAACATAGTCTGTGGTCTGTCTAACCTTCGACACTTTCTTCGGGATAGGATGAGATGGATCAGGAAGAAAAACGTAGGAATAGATTAGCTCTCCAGGAAAGAAAGAGAAGGGAATAACAAAAGAAGGAATTCTAAAATCTCTAAACATAAGGAAGGAAATCCCTTTAGAATGCGGTAAAATTTCAGTGTCTTTGGGTAGAAAAAAATTCTTTTGGAGCTGATGTAAATACTGGTCTGCTTTTCATGTTGACACCTTATTAAGATGAATAACAACTTTAAAAGTACTTGAGAGTTCCCCCAAAGGTGGACTTTATCTCCCATCAGTTGTGTATGCTCTCTAGAAGTCACAGGGAGCTTATTTAAAGAGAGAGAGAGAGAATGAGAGAGAGAGTGAGCACAACTTTTTCTTTCCCCCCTCCCCAATATCCACCTACATTTAAGGTCAGGTCCTGTCTGGGAATTTCCACTGTATCATCAGAACATCTGTGATGGTGAGACTTTCAAATACCCCACATAGTTTCATTTTTCTTCCTAGGTTTTCTGTTCCAATGGCAAATCTACTAAGAATCTGTTAAGTGTTAATATTGGTCCAATATTGCTACTATGGTACTTTTATTTCCACATTTGTGCTATTAAAGGAATTTTGCCTATTTCCCAGACCCCTCCCAGTCTATTGTAAGCAGTCATTTGATGTCCGGGGATCTGGAAGCTGGTATCCTCGAGACTTATAGTCTCTATGGCTCCCCTCCACACCACGCGGGAGCCACACTGCCTTCTACCCCATCCCCATGCTCATCTCCTCCCTCATCTACAGGCTGTGTATTTGCTGGTTGCAGAGGACCTCAGAAGTAATGGTACTTTTAAAGCCTATGGGTGGACAGTGACCAACATTTGACTTAAAGCAGAAGCTACTAGAATAGAGGAGCTACATGTGACACGGTGAACAAAATGGAATGAGCTAGAACGTAGAATCATGAGGTTTTAGGGGCGCTGAGGCATTTTTAGGATGGCTGAGCCATTGGATGGTTGCCTTCGGCTTGGGTCATGATGCCGGGGTTCTGGGATGGAGTTCCTTGCTCTGGCTCCTTGCTTGGTGGGACGCCTGCTTCTCCCTCTCCCTCTCCCCATGCTTGTGTTCCCTCTCTCGCTGTTCACTGTGTCTCTCTGTCAAATAAATAAATACAATCTTAAAAAAAAAAGAATCATGAAGTTTTAGATTTGGAAGCAACCTTAGAGGTCATCTAGTCTAGTGGTTTCTGTGGCTGATCCTAAGCATCACCTGAGAAATCACACACACGTGCGCATGCGCGCGCACACACACACCCCCCCCCACACACTGGCAGGAACGAATTTATACCACATCATGCAGGTGCAAGAAATATCACATCATTGATCTAAATCAGATGCAGGCAGTTATGATCAAGGAAGAGGGACTCCCTTTCTCTTTGGGTTGTGTAAATGTTCCTGGGGACGTAGGTGTGATCATAATCGTCAGCTAACCCTGCCATGATGTTGTATCCCAAGCTCAGTGGCTCATAACAATACATTTATTTCTCACGCTCACAGGGATACAAGTTAGAGGGGGCAGATCTGCTTAGGATCTAGATTGGATTCAGGTGTACCCCATGAGGCTTTCATTTCCCTTCAACCAACAGCTACTCAGAACATGTTCTTCTCATGGAAAATGCCAGGAATGCAAAAGATCAGGCAAACCACGCAAGTCCACTTCAAGCCTCTGCTGTAGTCACACCCCCCAAGTTATTCGCATGCCCAAGCCCCGTGGAAGCGGGGAAGTATCCCACCTCCATGGGAGGGTGCTCCAGAGTGACCCAGCGAATGGTTTGGATGTATAGTCCTGTTAGAGGCAAGTGAGGAATTGGACCAAGGATTCCTACCTTCATCTGACTTCCCAGACGTTGTACTCCTGCTTTTTGGCCTGCTGCACTGGGTATTTCTGCTAAGTTTCTTTTGTGGATCCTTCTTTTCCCAAGCAGTCAACACTGGACATTATTTTGCATTCTTTTCTATTTGCTTGTGTCCCCTTCTTCATCACACTGTAGTCTCATGGCTATAAACACTTAGGACATCCACAGTTCTTTCTCCACCAGTTCAGAGGCCCAGAATATATCCTTCTGGATGCCTAACGGACATCTCAAACTCCGTATGTACGTCCCACTCCTCCACCTCCAGCCTTCTCTCTTTCAATGGTTGGACAATCCATCTCCCAGTCATCCAGTCCAACAACCTTGAATTCATCATTGAATCTTATCTTTGTCTCACACTGTTATCTGATCTTTAGGCATATGCAATTGGTTTTACCTTCAAAATGGAACCAGAATCTTTTTTCTTACCAACCTCATTGACCATCCTCTGTCTGAACCAGTCATTTCTCATGTAGACTACTAAGGTAGCCTCCCAACCCATCTCCCTACTTCTGCTTTTGCCACCTACAATTTATTCAAAGTAATCCTTTCCAAATGTTACTCACATCAAGTTACTCTTTTGCTCAAAACCCCATTCCACCCAAACTAAAAGCCCAAATCTTTGCAACGCCCTACAGTATCTAATACGTCATTGATCCCACACCCTTGTTCCATCTCCTACCATTCCCTTCCTCACTCTGCTCCAGCCATTCTGGCCTTTTTATTGTTCCTTGAATGCACCAGGCATACCTGCCTTGGTGACTTGGCTTTCTCTTCCTCAAATACTTTTCCGCCAGATATCTGCTTCTCTCAGACATCTGCCTCAGGCATCTCCCTTACCTCTGTTTGGTCTTTGCTTAAATGTTACCTTTCCATGGAACCTACTCTGGTCAATATATTTAATATTGAACCTGATGCTTTTCCCCAATCCTGATTCAGTATTCCTGATTACCCTTCACTTGCTCTACTTTTTCTCTTTCCAAAATACTTATCACCTTCTAACAGTATATCATTTCTCAATTTGTTATGCTTATTATTTATAGTAGGATAATTTGTCTGACAGATGGAGGTAAGATGTCTTGAGGACAGGACATCTTTTTTGTATTAATACAAGGGGTCTCCATTCACCAGCAGTAACCTTCTCTTGGTACCAATTCATAAATTACTTATAGGATCCACTTCTTTTTCTCATTAGCCCATGATAATAAAAGTAGGACTATTTGATTTCTAAGCAATTATAAACACCATTGTAAATCTGGGCTCTGAAATTGCAAAAACAATCGCAAATATGGACACTAAAGTCACTCAATTGAAAATGATTATGCTGATAAGATTGTATTGATTTTTATTTGAGTTTAAATGAAAACACACAAAACTTGCTTCAGAAAACTCTCTGGACCTCCCAGAATAGATCTGTGGACCCCGATTTTGGAATCACAGCCCTACAGAATGATAATTTTTTAGCAGATGTTAAGGTCACTCAAAGAAAAGCAGTGAGCTTGGAGCTTGTGAAATGTTTCTTCTGATGTTACGTTGAACATTCACCTTGTGAAGCAAAGCATAAATCATGTTGTTCCTTCCGACCCCTCTCCCCACCAATAGGTCAAGTTCAAAGTATTAATAAGCAGGTTGAATAGGAAAAGGAACCAGTATTTACTGAGCCCCTAATAAGCACTGTTTTTGTGTGTACCATCTCATTTATTGTCCCATCAGAACTACTGAATTATTTCCCCATTTTTACAGAACAAAAAACAAACTCAGGGAATTTTGATGGCTTGCCCAAAGTCACATAAAAGCGGTTGAATTCTTTAAAAAAATTCTTTATTTGACAAATTTCAGACTTAAAGAAAAGTTGCAAGAATAGCACAAGGAAATATACATTCTTCACCCAGACACCTCACTTAAAATTGTCCAATTCTCCCACTTACGTCCTTTACAGTGGAGAGTCTAATCTAAGGACACATGCTGCACTCAGTTGAGTTTCCAGTCTCTTTATCCTGAAACAGATCCTCAGTCTTTTCATGACTTACATTTTTGATGTGTAGAATGTCCCTCAGTTGGTGTTTTTTTCTGATACTTTTTTCATGATCTTTTTTGTTGCATCTTATCAAGAGGCATGTGTCTGTTTGTCCTGTTCCTGGGAGTGTTAACTTTGAGCTCTTGATTAAGATTGCGGCGTGTGCCTTTGTCTCTCTGTTATAGAGTTATTTTCTCCCTTGTTACTAACAAATACTTTGTGGGGAGATACTTTGAGACTATAAAATCTCATTCCCTGAGGCACCTGAGTGGCTCAGTCGTTAAGCATTTTCCTTCGGCTCAGGTCATGATCACAGCGTCCAGGGATTGAGCCCCCCATCGGGCGCTCTGCTCAGTGGGAAGCCTGCGTCTTCCTCTCCAGTTCCCCCTGCTTGTGTTCCCTCTCTTGCTGTCTCTCTCTGTTGAATAAATAAATAAAATCTTAAAAAAAAAAATAAAATCTCATTCCCTACTCCACATTCACCCACTACTTTTGACATCCATTGATGTTTTTTGCAAGAGTTAATTACTATGGTAATTGCCACTATGGTGGTCTTCCAATTCCATCATTCTTTCTTTATTTATTGTCTGCCTTTCTGCTTTAAGGAAGAGCTTTCTCCTTCCTTCCTTCCTTCCTTCCTTCCTTCCTTCTTTCATACATTCATTGATATCAGTGTGGGCACATGAATTCTTACTTACTAAGTGGATTACAATCCTTTACTGTCATTATTTATTTTGATGCTCAAATTGTCTCAGATTTAGACAGCGGGAGCCCCTTCAAGTTGGTTTCAAATCCATGTCTTCTAGATCTGGAGCTTCTTTCATTATACCCTTTACGTTACATTAAATAGAGATAGAGCAAAATTAAAAATGCAAAATTAGAAAAGCAATGAAGTAGGAATGGTGCATGGCACAGGTTAAAGAGTCAGACTTGAAATCACCAAAATCTTGGGTAAAATCCTGGCTTAGTCTTGCCTTAGTTGAGTGATATTGGGCAAGTTCTTGGCCCTGCTATGTCTTCATTTACTTATTTGTAAAGTGGAGATGATAAAAATTTGTGCTACTAGGTTACTAGGTTGTAAGAATAAAAAAAATAATGTGTTGTATTAAGAGGTGTGACACAGGTGTGCCTGGGTGGCTCAGTCATTAAGTGTCCTTCCGCTCAGGTCATTATCGCAGAGTCCTGGGATGGAGCCCTGTCTGCATCGGGCTCCCTGCTCAGTGGGAAGCCTGCTTCTCCCTCTCCAGCTCCCCCTGCTTAAGTTTCCTCTCTTGTTCTCTCTCTTTGTCAAATAAATAAATAATAAAATCTTAAAAAAAGGGGGGGGGGTGACACAGTGCAGACACAATTGGTATGCAGTACACGGTAGTAATTATAAATAATTATGAGCCACACTCTTCTCCCCTTTAAAAACTGGAATGGGACAAAAATCTATCTCACACAATCATTAAGAAGATATGAAGCAGCATATGTAAAGCCATCTAGCACATGTAAGTATTAAAACATGTAACTCTGAGGATTGGTATTATTATTTTCTGAGCTTCCATTTCCTCATCTTTAAGAGGGCAACACTATCCACATCCCAGATTTGTTGTGAAGATGAAGTGAAGCTACATATGGAAAATTTCCAACCCAGTGCTGGGTACTTAGAATGCATGCCATAAATAAGAAGAGTGGTTATTGCAAAGCAGATTTAAGGACATCTGGAGAAGTTTTAGAGAAGGAAAATGACCACTTCACCTGACGAAAATCATGCATGCTCTCGTGTGTGTGTGTCTGTGTGTGTGTGTGTCTGTGTGTGTGCGTGTCTTTGTGTGAAAGAGAGAGAGAGAGAGAGATAAGCCAAGCCAAGCCAGGAACTACCACTTACCACACTGTGAATTCGAGTCTCTCTTTTCCTGGATCACTGCTCACTCCTCTGGATTGAAGGAGAAGGCATATTTACATGTAATTGATTTGGGCACGTGCAGTGATTTAAAGATGCACTCACATTCCCTAATCTCATTTTTATCCACTTGCCTCTAGCAAGGATTCTAATCAGTCTCCCAACTGATTTACTTCACTTCCTGTCATGAAAGAGCCCTCAGAAGAGACATGAAAGCCACGGAGGCCGTCACTGAGGGCTCAGCACCTCAGCTGAGATGGGTACAAGGAAGGCTCTCTAAATAGGAAAAGCCACAGATCAGCACTAACGTTTGTTCGTAAATAAGCCCTGCCTTAGTTTAAATTTTCTGTTTTCATTCAAAACAAATAGCATTCAGTAGGTCTGCAGGCAAGCACGTCAGACGTCAAATGAAGTTTATCCCTCATAACCAAGACTGGTGACATCAGAAATTTGGGTCCTCCAAAATAGGTCAGGGGTGCTTGGAACACCTCACCAAGCGGTGGCCTCGGAGAGACAGCCTAGGACTCTCCTTCCTCCTTCATTCATAATTGAATGAAATTATTAATGAATGAAAGGCATTTCAGAATCAAGTATTTTACCCAGAAGAAAGGCAGTCGGTTCAATGCTTTAAACATGGCTGGGGGTGGGGGGCGGGCAATGACGCTTGGAGGGCTCAACAGGGAATCCAAATCCATTTGTATTCGTTGAGTGTGCGGGGCATCGCGGCCCACACAGGACATGGATTATTTTATTTCATTTGCACCTCAGTATTGGGCGGTAAATACTATTCTTATCTCAAGTTACTGACTAGGAGACCGAGGTCAAGAAAACCCTTTTCCAAAGTCTCGGGGCAGTGGCTTTGTGAGGATTCACACGGAGGCAGCCTGACCTTGGAGATCAAGCTCGCATCCTCCTCTAAACACCAGAGGGACTGGAGTTTTGTTAGAACTGCTCTTCTGTTTTTGATACTTCTCTTTGACAGTAGAGCTGCCACTTGCCCTGGGAATTCACTAGGAGCAGAGTAATGACATCAGACAACACCGAACTCTCTCAGGACATGCCTGTGCTACCCCTTGCCCTGGGCCCTGTCCCGTGTCACCAACCAGCTGGCCCACCACCTGCCCAAGGCGCCGGGCTGCGGGCACACGGTGGCAGAAACGTCGAGTGCTCCTTTGTCCTGTTTCTATGACTTTTTCCACCAGCGATATCTAGCTGTGTGACTTCCGTCCAGTTATTTAACTTGCTGGCCTCTATTTCTGAATCTGTGCTCTGGACAGTTGGAGGAGATGTTCCATAATATTCCCTCCAGCTGGGACCTGCTGCTCTTCTGAATGGCTGGGTGACTACTTTCTTACCTCTCTTGCTCAACCTCTCCAAGAATCCAACCCCACAAGAGCCTTTCTTTGGCTTTTTAATCCCCCCACCCTTGTAATTTTGTCTCCCTTCTTCTCTCTTCTTCTACCCTTTCTCTCCTGTTTTACCCCCGCCCTTTTCTCAGCTTTCTTGGGGTGCCCGCCTGCCCACGCCCACCTTCTTTCCTTCCTCTCTCCCTTGATTTCTTTCTCTGGCTCTTTCACTCTCTTGCTGTGTCCCTGCTCATCCCCTCTTATCTCTTGGTCTCTCCTCCCTCTCTCTTTATAGTATCTCTCTTTTCTCTGAGTATTCTCTTCTCTCGTGCTCTTCCTCACACTTTTCTTTTTCTTTCTTTCAACCTACCTTATTTTCCCTTTGCAACACCGTTTAGATACAAGTATTGGAAAATACCAGAAGGATTGATCAAAGGAAGCGGAATGGGTGGTATGTTTCTTTCAAAAAAAGAATGAACACTTAGGGTATTTAGAAGTTTGGGCATGAAAATAAGTTATCTTCTGGCACCTGGATGGTTCACTTGGTTGAACATCTGCCTTCAGCTCAGGTCATGATCCCAGGGTCCTGGGATCAAGTCCCACACTGGGCTCCCTGCTCCGTGGGGAGTCCGCTTCTCCCTGTGCCCTTCACCCCACTCTCATGCTCTCTCTCACTATCTCTCTCTCAAATAAATAAATAAATAAATAATTTTTTTAAAAAAGAAAATATGTTATCTTAGTTTCTCTGTGCTGATAATCTCATCATTGTCATTGCAAATATGACTGAAATTTTAGTTCAGCAGGAACATTTTCTCCTTGGGAGCTGTGCATTTTTGGTGCCTTTCTGGAATAACCTGGGTTCTTTCCTAGAGTAAACATGGCACTTACAAACTGGTAGTTTTCTTTAGAGAACTTGAAACAAAAGAATGATCCTCGAGAGACCCAGACCGAAACTTACACTTCCTGGCATATCAGATTGGAAATACACAAATTAGGGACGCCTGCATGGTTCAGTCAGTAGACAGACAGCCTTCAGCTCCTGTCATGATCCAAGGGTCCTGGGATCAAGCCCCACATCAGGCTCCCTGCTCAATTGGGAGCCCACTGCTCCATCTTCCTCTGCCGCTCCCCCTTCTTGTGTTCTCTCTCTCTCTCTCTCAAATAAATGAACAAAATCTTTTTTTTTTTTAAAGAAAGAAAAGTCACAAATTATATTAGCTGACTGGATGCAGTCAGTGATGTCAGTATTTTACCTTCTATTTTTTCTCTGTGCTTCACAAATCTATTTTGTATCCTTTCATTTTTAGTTAAATTATTAAGGACTTATCCTTCTCTAAGAGGCTTCTTATGTAGCCCAGATATCCTGGGTAGAAAAACTGCTGTTTTGTTTCTCCTAACAAATCCTTTCCATTAACCCCACCGTTACATGGGCATCAGTTGCATTTTAGCAAGGTTTTCAGAGCTCTATGATCATTCAGGAGACAACGATTTTTCTTCTAGGCCTCTTTTCCATGCCAACTAAATTGAGACAGGCTTTTAAAAATAAAACAATGTTTAGGAACAACCTTTATTTTAAAATCACTCATGCCTATAAAACCTGTTGTTTAAAATACGTGCTTTGGTCCAGGACTTGATACTCTTTGCTCTTGTAAACACTTAGATCCTTTCAATGTTTCCAACTCTTATTTCTCAGGAGGAGAAGATAATTGCTAAAATCATCAATATGCTTCCAATATTGCTGTGTAAGCCTTACCAGCATTTTTAAAGACAGCAGATAGACCTGGGTTTGCTGTGAAGGGAGGAAGGAATTGTCTTGATTCCTAATTTCTACGAAATATTTCACTACATCTTTTCTTAGAGACCACAGATCGTCATTGATTTGGAAGGGGGTAGGTTGATATTTGGTTCAGGAGGGACTCTACCCTCCTCTCAGAAACTTGGACTCTAGCCTCAAAATATACATCAGGTTTGGAATTTAATTTAATTCTTGGAAAATAGTTTCTTCGTAGATTTTTTTTTTAATAAAAAGGAGATTTCAGAAGTCTGTTCAGGTGGTCTCCACGCAGAAACCTATAGACCACTTCCTGATTTGCACGTGACCTCTTATGTAAGAGGGAACATGGCTGCTCAGTCAACCCGCTTAACCGACAGCTGGGGTGGCTCTGAAGGCCTCCTGCTGTGGCTGAGGTGGGCTTACATTTGAAAGCATCCAGGCCCATGGGAGCTCCAAACTTAGAGTATCTCCCCAGGAGTTCACGCGGGATAATCCATGAGCTCATTAGTGATGTGCAGAATCTCCATAAAGGCCTTTTGCACTGAGACCCAGAAAATATTAAAGATGAGAACAAGCTTAACTTCTGAAAGGCAAATGGAAGTCGAAAGATACCACAGAAAGAGCACACATTCAATGGGGAGGTAATGAAGGAAGAAGACATTGGATCTGCTCTCCAGGAATGGACCTCAAGAGAGAACCTGGAGAAGGTGAGCCATCTCCTGCCGCCTGCCGTAATCTCATGACTTCCAAGGGGGGTTGGGCGGTGAGGGGACAAGGTCTCTCAACTCTTGTCTTTACAGAGGAATGATCACTTTAGACCAACACCCAACACTGCCATTCTTGCCCAGCTTCACCCTCCTGGGAACGTTCTATGCGCCTAAGATAGTATTTCCATGGAGACACAGTTGGCCACAGGTGTGCTGCCTCTCCTCATTCTGGGGCTTGGGCAGAGCCAGACATCGCAGTGCAGTTAGTTTTTTTATCTGTGGTTCTTACCACACAAGATAGATGCATTGCTGTTCAGAAACGAGATGCCTCATAATTCTGAAAACACTCAAGAATTTGGATATCCTTTTATAAAAAAGAAAATCAACACAGGTGACATTACCTTAAAATTGGACTACCAGTGGAGCTGTGCCTATGGGGTACCATGGAGTTTGCTCTGTGTTGAAAACAACTTTCTGAATGTCTCTCAACCGAGAGTCATGTAACCAACAGCCAGTAGATGGCACCATGAGCACCTGCTATCACGTCCAAGGCTGAGACCATTTATCTTCTCAAAGCTCTTCTCAAAATATTAAGCAAAACTTTGACTGAAACGCAACCGTATTTGGACAAGCAGGTTTATTTTACTTTAGTGCTTTGTTATTAGAAACATATATATGTGTGTGTATATATTTTACTATCAAACCCTACAGTTATGGAAAATGCCCTTGATGGTTAGGATGGACTGTAAACTTTTACAGTATTATTTGCAGGCAGATTTTTCAATTTCTTATTTAAGCTCACTTTTTCCTAATATGAGGTTTAGTGGTTACGTGTCATACCATTGCCCAGTAAAACTCAGGAGACTATTTTTCATGATCTAAGTACCCCTGTAAAAGAAACTCATTCCTATCGGAAGAAGCTGAAATGCACAGTAACACACTGTGTGTGTGTTTTTTAAAGACCAGCATAACAACTGTCTTTATTCCCATGAGTGCGCCTGTTTGGAGATGTGTACAGAAACAATAACTCCTGATCGAACCGACAAATAAGTGATACGGTTTTTGCAGAGGATGCCGTCCCTCTTTCAGACTCCTCTCCACTTCCAAACCTGAAGATTTCATGGTAGGAAATGATTCTTTGCGATCAGTGGTAGATACGGCAATTGGAAGAGAAGCTACCTCTTAACGAAACAAGCCATTGCCTTGTGTGGAAGTCCGAACAAAACGTTCAGCTATCTCTTTGATGACATTCTCCCTGCTGAGTGAGCAGTCAAACAAGATTTGGTAGATATGAAGCAAAAAGTATAAGGCAGAGCGGAGGGTGAAAGACTTAAGTCTAACGCCATAAGTGTATTTGGAATAGAAACAAAGTCAGGGACAATTATCAGAAGGGTGTTAATGAGAGACACCCAAGTCCCAAAGGTACATGTAAAAGGAGAAACTGTGGGAGTATTCAAGACTCCAGATGAAGAATGCACACACATGATGACAAGCATTTGTAAGCAGGAGTACAAAGTTAGCTTCCTGCGGTGAACTCTGGTTATAAGTTTATTCCTTTGGAAGATGCGAGATCTGCCTTCAAGGATGTCTCCTTGCCCTTCTTGATGGCACTCCTTTTTTTTTTTTTAATTTTGGTAGACTTACTGATCTCTTTTTAATCCCCAATATTGACTTTTTTCATTAATTCCTAGTCCATTTATTTTCTAGCTTTGGCACAGAATTATATCTTTTTTATTAATTATTTTTATTAACACATGATGTATTATTTGCTCCAGGGGTACAGGTGGAATTATATCTTCTAGAAAATACAATAATTATTCTTTGAGGTAACCTGGTAACAAAGGGGAGTTGGAGTTTTGGGGATGTCCAGAGAGGGTGAGCTAGTGTTGGGTTTTTGTAGGAATTTCGATCATGTGCGTTGCAAGTCGGTTTGAGGAAATCCCTCAGGAAGTTGAGTGGGGCAAGAGGGCAGAGGAACTGCCGAAAGAGAGAAATCCTGATCAATGGCACCCATGTCCAAGACCTGATGTCAGTGGTCATAAAGTCTGAAATGTCCCCAGGAGTGCTGCTTTATTGGGAGAAAATGCATGTGGCGTTTGGAAGCAGATTCAAACGCAATTGGCTGTAAGGGTCTTCATATCACCCTTCCCCAAAGCAACTGCATTTAAGAGCTCATTGACCTTGATGCACAAGGATGTAACAGTAAAAGGAAGGCCAAGAGCAAAGCTCTGTTGACTTCGGTTGAATTTGAAACATGCGGAGAGACAAATCATTGGAGTTTATCAAATGGAAACAGAGACTGGTCTGTGGGAAAAGCAGTTTTACTTTCAGTCTTCCAAGTAGATATCTCAAATGGCAAACCATAAAAAGTAAATATGAAGACTATTGAGGAATTGCCTGAAACACACAAAAAGGGACGGGGCCATTGTTTCAGCAAACAGGTAATCACAAGAGCAATATTGCTTTAGTGTCCATAGGAATGTTTCAGATTTTCAAGGGAAGAGAGCACAGAGAGCAAGTATACCTAATTGCTTCTAAATGGCTAAGAGAAGCTAAGTCTGGTGCTTTCTACTTCACAGGGAGGCTAGTGATGTTGGCAAGTGTGGGAGTTTATTCAGCTCATTCAACAAAGGAGTATTATCGTACAGTTTGTACAGTTCTAGTCTTGGTAACAGACCTGGTTTTAGAGTAGATGCTCTAACACATACTAATGTGTGATTGTCAGCTAGTTTCTTAACTTCTCTGAGTTAAGACAATCTTATCTACTTCAAAGACTAAATGAAAACACGCTACAATGAATATAGAAATATCATTCGCATTGATAGTTACTGAATGCCTACTATATTCTAAACACGGATGCTCAATAAAATTTTTTTTGCATAAATAGTTATGCCCTAGATGCTGGTTTAGGACTTTGTGTCATGGGGAAGAAGCTGTTTCCCCCAAAGACTGAGAAAGTCAAAATGTAGGAGCTAATTAGCAAGGCCCTCTGAAAATAGAGCTTATTCTTTCCTTCACAAAAACATGGGAAAGGAAAGGATTATTACTCTCATTTTAAAAAGAAAGAAACAAAGATGTATTATCAGATTTCCCTGGTGTCTTCATTGTTATTCTTTCTAAGTTTTCTTCTGAACTTATTTCCGCTATATTCTGAAATACAATGTTTTATAGACACAAATAGTGGGGACTCTGGCCCAACATCTTACAACAGACCTGCTTCTTAAAATGACTATGTATTTGGAGATTCTACATTTGCCAGCAACTACCTCAAATCATAGGTCAGATCAGAGTTGTGGGCTTGGCTTTCTACCCTAGTCAACAGAAATAATTCAGTCTTTAAATGAAAGAGAGAGAGAGGGAGAGGTGGGAGGAGAGAAATGCAAACTACAGTAAGCTAAGGTGCTCCTCTTCAACAGAATTCACCCCGTATTTGCACATAGGCCATTCTTCTCTCATGGACTTGGCTGTGCACCAACTATTAGTGATAGCTTAGAAGAATTAAATGGGTTCTCTTAACTGCAAGAATTATTGCTGCAGAAGTTTGTTAATCTGGAGTAAGAGTAGTACCATAATCTGTCCTGCATTTGATACAGATAGTTCCTTAGGTTTGTCTACTACCTTGATTTCTGTCTATTTTTCCCATTGTGTTCCTCATATGTAGAATTTTTTTTTTTTTAATTCATTTGAGAGAGAGAGAGAGCACAAGCAGTGGGGAACAGCAGACAGAGGGAGAGGGAGAAGCAGACTCCTCGCCGAGCAGGGAGCCCGATGTGGGGCTCAATCCCAGGACCTTGGAATCCTGACCAGAGCTGAATGCAGACACTTAACCATCTGAGCCACCCAGGTGCCCCTCATATGTAGAATTTTTATTTGGTTCCGTTTTAGTCTGCTCTATCACTTTTTATAGTTTCCAGTTCTCCAGGGAAGTTTTCAGGCTTCACTTTTCTGGGTAAAATGTAAGCGTATCTGTTCTGTAGTCTTCATCTGATCGTTTCAATCCCTCAAGTGCTTATGTGTCCATTGTTATTTCTTCCAGTTGTCACGTGAAGTGTCTTGCTCTCTCGTCTGCCTGATTATTTTTGTCTGTGTGTTGGACACTGCATTTACAACTATTCTGAGGCCTAAAAACTTGTCTTCTTCTAATTCATATTATTTGACTTCAACCAGGAGCCTGGGAACACTACCAATCTGGGATTATCTTAATCTCCTTTAAGGCTTAAAGTTTCCTGAACAAGCCAGATGATGCTAGATGTAAAACCATGTGAAGACTGGGTTATTTTCAGTTCATCCTTCTACCGATCTTAAGAAAGAGTTTACCAGAGTCTTTGCCTTTGGCAAGTCCTAGGCTTTTACCTTCATCCTTTTGATCCTTTGAAGCCCGCTCAAAGTACAGCTAAGTTTCAAAATTGTTTCTTACACATCAGCAAATGCCCTAAGGCCCGAGCAGCTTTGAATCCTGGGCTTACCTCTCTGGGGTCTTGCCTTCACCTGGATTTTGGGCCAGCAGTTCTTTGCTATTTTGTTAGTTCTTTGATGCTTTTAAGAGGACATGTCTACTCTTTGGTTTTCTTCAGTAGGAAGCCATTTAGATTTAGTTCGGCCATCTTTGCAGGACGGCTAATGCTCTGGTTTATCCATAATGGGTTTCTGAAATGGGTATGTGCGCAATTCAGAAAAAGATATTTGTAAAATGAAAACTAAATACAGGTGTAAAGTGATATAAGTATAAGAGCAGAAGGGAGTGTGAAGCCTTATTTGCCTGTATATAACTTCTCAACAGTGTGGAATTTTAGGTCTGTTTTTTCTTAATAGAATTTAGAAACACTGTATTTAAAAAATCCATAAGTCCATCATTCTACTGGGCAGCAACTAGCCACAGTACATCAGCAGCTGACGGTGATAAGCAGGTAACTCTTGCACGGGTCTATGTGTTGTCTAGGGTGTAGGTGGAATTCATGTCTTATTCCAGCACCCAGGCAGGAGGAACAGCAGTTAACTGGGGGATGTTCTTCCCATGGCAGAAGTCAGAAGGTCCCAGGGGAATGAGGGGATACAAGCAATGACTTTTAAGGCCCTGCTAGGAATTCTTCCCCGGTCACTTCTGCCCACATTCCACTGACCAAGGCAAATCATATATCTGAGCCCAACATTGGTGAGATGAAGAGGGAATCTGAAAAATAATCTAATCTGCCATAGGTAGGTGTTCCAATGAACTGCCAGATGCTATGAAGTAGTGGTGTTTACAAATTAGCAAGTGTTTGGTACAGATCTGGTGATATGAAGTCGTGCTTCCAAGAACTAAAATTCAATGAACTTGTTTCTGTAAGTTTTCTTAAAGCCTTCCATACTGATGGCAATTTGACATTCAGAACTTTTCCACATTCACTCCTACTTGCTAGTGAGTATCTAAAAACAACTAGATATCATTTAATAAAAATTTTAAAAGTATTTCATATTCTTTTTTAAAAAATATTTTATTTATTTTTTTATTTAACAGAGAGAAACACAGCCAGAGAGGGAACACAAGCATGGGGAGTGGGAGAGGGAGAAGCAGACTCCCCACTGAGCAGGGAGCCCAATGCGGGGCTCAATCCCAGGACCCTGGGATCATGACCTGAGCCGAAGGCAGACGCTTAACGACTCAGCCAGACAGGCGCCCCTAAGTCTCTGAATACTCTATGTACTTCTTTTTTAAAAAAGTAAATTCCTATTCTTGTGTCATGAATGTTTTATCTTTCTTTGGATATCAATGACTATCTTTGACATTTTATTTTTCTGGCAGTAGTCATTTACTCTATTGTCTTTTCCTCTTTGTTGGATTGGACCCCTTTCTTTTAAATAAGAAGATTTCTTCAAATGCCTGGTGATCATTATTGTCTGCTCATATTTAATATTTGAGCTGTAAAAAGATGATTGGAACTTTGTACTTGTGGGAGGGGCTTGGTATATGTGGATGGTTAGCTGTCCAGGCTGTTTGATTAAGGATTTTCCTCTTAGGCTAATCACATGACCTAGAGAAGACTTTGAATCTTCTGCCGGGATATCAGGATTCTGGAAGCTCTATGGGGAAGAAGATTCAGTGGTCTCAACATAAAGAATGTCACTTCTCACTTCATCATTATGTTTTCAGCATGATACCTTTGTCTTCAACTAAGCTTGGTATCCCCACTCTGAATACCTTCCATTTCCTTGTCTGTGGAGACTGAGCCTCCTGTCTTCTGTTGGGGTGGAAGGAGGGCAGTTAACCAACAGCACGGAGTCAGCTAGAGGGATCTGGTGAGGAGTTAATGATTTCACCTGCCGACTTCCAACAGATCTTTCTGTTTTGAGTCCATCTCACTCCTACAACCAGAGAGATATTGTACCATGAATATTTTAGCCTTTGTGAGTCGCAGGTGTAATTCAGGTTGCTTGTCAATATTCTTAGGTGTTGGCTTAGGATTTAGCTCTCAGCTCCGCTAAATGCATTTGCATTTGTCCATGAGCTCTTTAGTTTTCAAAGTGTTGTTGTGTTCTCTCTCTTTTTCTTTATTCTTGTGGGTATACGCTTTAAAAATGTTTTCTTTACTCTTGCTTTAATTGGGTTTTGGGAGACAGCAGAGGCTATGGCCATCTTTAACCACAAGCCTACTTTATTTTTCTAGATAAAGTTTATTCTGCTTCATCCCATTACCTGTTTGAGCAGCCATGGATCTGTTGTCATTGAGGAAGCTCCTTTCATGTTATGTTATCAGGCAAGAATCCTGGTCTTAAGTAAAAAAAAAGGTGGAACTTGGCAGTAGTCTGGGACCACTCTGGCTTTCCTCTCATGCCCTGTGCTGCCCATTGCAGTTGGTTTGTCCTAGCCTCTGCCCTCTGTCTCTTCAGCTCCGTGTTCAGGCCAGGCTTAGAGATGCTTCTCCCAATAATCTTCCCCTGATTACAGAATCAGCATCTCAGAGCTATCCCTCTCTATAAGGCCATGCTTCCTTTGCTACTTTGTCTTCCATCTGTTCCCCAGTCTCAAAGAAACTCTAACTCCCCACTTTGGGATTCAACTCCATCACTTTTACCTCAAAGGCTACTCAGATTAATCTTCAGTGTGCATAATCTACACAAACTACTACTTATTCCCCATCCTGAGTAAGGGCCGGTGGTAGTAATGATGGGGGATGGGTGTCAGTGTTTTAAGGCTTATTGATGAGCTTAGAGACTCAATCTAGATTTCTCTTTCTGGGATGATGATGGGCAAGGAAGATGCTAAGGCTACCTATTTTTTTTCCTTAATAATTTGTACCATTACACTTGGTTTAGAGACCCTCTGCCCCCCTCTTCCCATGGGCTACTTTTCTCCCACTTCCTCTTTATTCCATTGGGTTTTTAATTTACAAAATCCTGTCCTCTGTCTTACCTGGGCTCAAAACACTGACTCTACGTGAAGAGAGGCCCCCTGAGATTGGGGCCATCCATGGTCCTGTGTGGTTGTAGTCCATTTCTGTCACTGGGTCAGGCAAGAAATGGGAAAATCAATCAATCTGTCACCAAGTGTTAATGAGCTTTCAGTCTCCCACTGTACCACATCACCATCCTCTCCATCACTGTGGTGCCTAATCACTTGCTTGCTTTCACAGCAGCTACAGGGGTCAGGTATAGGATTAAGCCTCTATACCTATGAGAATTAGAACAAGTATGTCGTTGAGGTTCCATTTGAGGGGGATTTCTCTGCTCATACCCCTACCTCATAGCCTGTTTCTTAGTCCTCTAACCTTGTAGACAGGGCAATCTCATATTCATAGGTAGAAAAATAAGGCTGATACAGTTGTGGGTATTGGTATATTGAACTTTTAATACAATTAAATGTATACGTTTATTTACATTGCTGATTCTTAATTGAAAGAGATAAATCACCTGAGAGATTTATTCAAACCATCTCTTTTCTAATTCTAGTATAACTTCCAAAGGATATGGTCTCCAGATGGAAAAACTCTGCCATAAAATGTCACTGTTATTGATGAAGTACATTATATCCCTCAGGTATTTTACGCTGGAAAAATCTTAAGAACCACTAATTGTAAGTGGCTCATTTATTGAGACTGAGGTGATGGTGTCCTTTTAGTTGAGAATAACTTGGTGTTAAAATATAAGGAGGAAGTTTATTTAAGTTATCATAAAACTTCCAATTTAAAATAGCCTTGTAGTACCAATTTAAGTTGGTAAGCTATAGGATTTACAAATATGTTTTGCAAATGTATTAAAACTGGGTAAACTTCTGTGCAGATTAATAAATTTTTTAAGGAAACAATATGATACTGTATCATCAAGAGATTTAGGATGATAATTCCAATATTAATTATAATGTTGGATGTGTGTGCCATACATTGTGCTACTTTACACAAATTATTCCATATGATCCTCTCAACAACCCTAAAACAATAGTTATCTTCATCCTTACTTAACAGGTAAGAAGGGGAAATTCACAAAGGCTGGGTGGTTGTCTTGGGTCACATACTAAGTGACAGAGCTGGCATTTGAACTCAAGGATATCTGATTTCAAATCCCATGTTTTTAACCCTCTTTGCATACTTAAACATTTTGTCACAGTAATGTTACCCTGGGATATGTAACTTAAGGAATCGATTCTTTAAAAAAAAAAGAAAACAAGGAAAGCTCATTGCATATGCACAGATGTTTGTTGCAGTGGGTTGTATCATAACAAATATTGGAAACCACCTACCTTTCTCACAATAGGAGAATGGCTAAGGAAACTGGAAGAGATTTGCTCCATGGAGTATTAGGCAATTGCTGAATCAGATCATTAGGTTATTTGGTGAAAATACAGAAACATATTTATAATTATCTAACTTTAAAAATGAATGCAAAATGTTGCTTACCACCAACGTTTCTATGAATACACATGCATAAAAACAAGGACCCAAAGTTACAAAAAAAAGAGAATAGTTTCCAGACATGGGGTTACGTGTATTTCCCCCCCCCGCAAATAAAACAATCTCTTATTATTGAATTGGAGACAAACCAGTTTTAGTTTTTCTGCCTCAAAGAGCAGCAATTTATAAAAATGGCAGTGAAGTAAAATAAACTCATCATTATCACACAGATGTATTTCTTTGGGAAATATTAAGAACTGCAAAGTTTCACAAGATTGGTCATCACCTATTCCTACGTATAGCTCCCTCACAAGATTTTGGCTTTTGGAGCAAGGGAAGTCAATCTTTGTAGTGGACATCTGTTTCTGTTTCACACCCTCCACACACACTCCCCCTTTTCTTGATAACAGCACCTCCATTCTTACTCCATGTAGACTATGGGGAGCTGACTTCACTCTTGGCTTCAGGGAAGGGCCAGTGGAGGCGGCCTAACCAATCAGAACATCGCACACCTTGGGTCAGAGTGAATACTGTGCATGGGGGCATGGCACCCAAGCAGATCCATAAACCTCAGTTTCAGAATTTTTACCAAAGCAGCTAAAGAGAAAAATCTCTTAAAGCTGAGAAAAGATGAGGCTTTTCTGGAGTATGGACAGCCATCCTACCTCCCCAGGGCAGAGTTTGCATAAGAGTAGAGATAACTCGGAGCCCCTGGGTGGCTCAGTCCCACTCTGTTTTCAGCTCGGGTCATGATCTTCTCAACAGGACTGAGCCTGGGTCGGATTGGTGCTCCCTGATCAGAGGGGAGTCTGCTTCCCCTGTGCGTCCCTTCCATGCTCTCTCCCAAATCAATCAATCAATCAATCAATCAATCCATCTTAATAAAAATAGAGGTAAATCTGAGGAAAACAGAGTCGAAAGATAGAACAAGTCCTAATGATATGATCAGAGTTCCTCCACTCAAGTATGTCTTTCTGGTAATAGAACACTCACTTATATGAGCCAACTGAATGTCTTGTCTTTTTCTTAAGCTAATTTGAGGGAGTTTCTGCCTTTCTCACCTCAGAGATTGTACAATATTATCTGTCATATTTTCTTGCAGGGAAAAAGGGGAAAGTGCAAGATGAGGAAAGGTGGAGCAGAGGCTGAGGTAGGATGTAATCGTGAGGCTGGAAAGGTATATTGGGGTCACACCCTGGAGTGGTTTGAAGGTCAAGCTGTGGCTAATGTATCTGGCATCAAAGGGCCAACAAAGTGAGGTTTCAAAGGCTTAGCCTTTCCATCAGGTTCACCGCAAACTAAGCCAGGGAAAACCCAGGACCTTGGGCTATCCTTAGCAAAGCTGTCAACCTAAGAGAGCTCTCTTGGAACCAAAGTTTACCAGGGTCCCAATAGTTTTGTTCTTTTAGAACTTGCCCTACACTTGAATTAAATGGTTAATCAATGATGCACTAACACAATGCATAAAATTCATACTTAAAAAAATCTGAGCTTCATAGGTTTTGCACAGACGGTGTGAGAATTGTAGCCCGTCACAACCCAACCTTGTCGGGGGCAAAGCAGGGGCATCCATGGTGGCAAGGCGAGAGTGGAAGAGGGTTTCTCCAGGCCGGGAAATGGAAGGTGAAGACATGTCCCATCTGGGGTACATTCTGGTACACCATTTCCTCAGCATTTAGAGAACTTCGGTTTCTTTTTCTCTAAGGCAAATTGGTTTTATCCTTCTCCTCTACGAATTTTGTCTTTTGAGGGTACAGCCACTGGGTACTAGTGGCAATCTGGATGCTGCAGTAACAATGGCTCAGATACTTCTGAAGGAATTTGAACGCATTCAATGTTGAATTTAAACCCAAGATTTATTGAATACTTGCCTCAAACTCATCTGTAAGGCATTTTCTTCCCTCTGCTCTCACCCCTCAAATCATGCTTCACGCGTGTGAGCGTATCTACAGAATAAAATCCTGGAAGTGAAATTGTTGTGTCCGAAAATAGGTATAGCAATTCCAACAGCAGTGTTTTATTTTTACGTTCGTCCTTTAGAAACGATCTGTGTGAGTGGATAAATTAATTAAATCATCTGAATTTCACTTACTCTGTCAGAAACCCTCTAACTTTTTCTAAGGAAAATGTCATTTATGTCCAAGGCAGTAATAATAATAGTGTTGAGTACAAACTTTGAAATTCATTTTCTTTCTGGAGGACCCAACTGGAAACATTATGGAAATATTTTTGATGTTGAAAAAATATATATCCTTTAAGGACAGTTGATTGGGATTTCAATAAAATAAATCAGCAAGAATTCTGTTACCATATGTTAGCTGGGAAACAAAGAGGTCATGAGGTGAGGCCTTCCTGCTTTATGCCTCCCCTCGGCAATGCCAGGACTACGTGGGAGGACTATGTTTATATTAGTGGCCGGATATATGCATGTGTGGGAAGCACGAAATGCTTGGAGCATTCATTATCAATTTCGGTAGTTTTGTGCTGTTCCTACTTGCAACTAGTATCAATATATGTAGATTCTATAATAAAATCTGTTTTTTTCCCCCTCCCTTTTTAGGAAAAGGCTAACTAATGATTTGCATTACCAGATGGAAACACACCTTAATGCTAGGATCGTATTTCTAGTTAGGGAGGCAAGGGTTCCTAAATCTTTGTTTATTTCAAATCCCAATTATGAGGCTAAATTGCAAGTTCTATAGTGTCTAATCCATAATTAGTACCCAAGAAGTATTTGTTAAAAGAATGAATGGGTGTATTAATTACAGAACTCTTTGCGGCGTATCTTTTCATTAGAAACAATTTGTATCACTTTGAAGAAAATATTCCTTGCCATTGCCTTTGTGTTCACAATTTTAAAAAAAGATAGCCTCCAGGAACAAGTGTAGGAAAACTTTCAGAATTTCTGGGTTCAACTTCTTTTCTAAAAATAGCAGAAGATACCTCAGCTGTTTTTTGAATGAAATGTTGCTGCAGCTCCATTTTTAAGTGAAATGAATTCTCTTTGGTATGGCTGAATGAGTGAAGAAAGAGCCTTGATCCAGCAAGGGGAAAGTGGGATCAAATGGATTCCCTTTTGTCCACCTTTCCCTCATCCCTGGATCTTATTTAGAGGTCACTGTTTTTGGAGAAGGGTTTCTTTTTTACTTTACTTTACTACTACTACTACTACTACTACTACTACTACTACTACTTGTTCTTCTTCTTCTTCTTCTTCTTC